>NC_139996.1:34077158-34415771 GCF_964263955.1 Coregonus lavaretus | reverse complement strand
AGAGAGGGGAACAAGAGAGAAATAGAGAGGGAAGGAGAGGAAATGAGAGAGAGCGAGAGTTAGAGGGAGAGAGAGGGAGAGAGAGAGGGAGAGAGAGGAGACGGGAGACCCCCTACTGGCCCCAGGTCCAGTTCAGCTGCTGGCACGGCTCTCCTTTCTCCATAGTGTGTGGGTCTGGGAGGCAGGCTGTGCATTAATGACCGTCTGGATGACCTGGCCACACCTGCCTAGGGGAGAGGGAGGGGGACAGGAGGGAAAGGGGGACGGGAGGAGGACCGGAGACCCAGGGCTGGGGGCCATAGACAGGTTAGAGTAAATGAGGCGCATTAATAATGTGTGTCAGCAGGTTGAGGGAGGAGAGGAGGAGCAGGCTAAGGGACTGATTTAGAGAGAGGGTTGGAGGCTCAAAGAGCTGGGCTGGAGACACTTTGGGAGATACTGTGGGAAAGACAATTAATTAATTACATTTTATTTTCGTTTCAGATCGTCAGTTGGCAACCCTCCCTTATGGGATTAATTGACACATAAACAAACATTATAATAATTGACTGTGATAATTCAGTGATAATTCTTTTTCCGGTGTTACTCTGCAGTGTGCATCGCATGAAGAGTGAAAAAATAATAATCAATACATAATAAATAGTAAATAAGGTTATCCGAAGAATAATTATAAATACAGAAAAATGAAACAGAGGGCATTTCAACCCAGTCTGGCACAAAGAGAATATTCATCTGGGAGACAAGCCTATAGATTTTTATAATTTAATTATAGGTAGCCCTTTTTCTTTTATTTCAGGCTTTATCTAAATATTCCGCAAATGGAAATACAAAATGGACAAAAAAAAAAGTCATTTTCTCGTGATAGCTCAGCCACATAATGCAAGGGTATATCTGGTGGGCTTTCTGGAATAAGAGCAAGCGTATATTATGGTAAAAAGGGCAATAGAGGTCAAATGAGTTTCATTCTCTATTTCTTTGAGGTCACAATAATTACATACAGTGGCTTGCGAAAGTATTCACTCCCCTTTGCATTTTTCCTATTTTGTTGCCTTACAACCTGGAATTAAAATTGATTTTGGGGGGATTTGTATCATTTGATTTACACAACATGCCTACCACTTTGAAGATGCAAAATATTTTTTAATTGTGAAACAAACAAGAAATAAGACCAAAAAAATTGAAAACTTGAGCGTGCATTACTATTCACCCCCCCCCCCCCCCCCCCAAAGTCAATACTTTGTAGAGCAAACCTTTGGTAGCAATTACAGTTGCAAGTCTTTTGGGGTATGTCTCTATAAGCTTGGCACATCTAGCCACTGGGATTTTTGCCCATTCTTCAAGGCAAAACTGCTCCAGCTCCTTCAAGTTGTATGGGTTCCGCTGGTGTACAGCAATCTTTAAGTCATACCACAGATTCTCAATTGGATTGAGGTCTGGGCTTTGACTAGGCCATTCCAAGACACTTAAATGTGGCTAGATGTGCCAATGGCTTTTTTCTGACCACTCTTCCGTAAAGCCCAGCTCTGTTGAGTGTACGGCTTAAAGTGGTCCTATGGACAGATACTCCAATCTCCACTGTGGAGCTTTACAGCTCCTTCAGGATTATCTTTGGTGTCTTTGTTGCCTCTCTGATTAATGCCCTCCTTGCCAGGTCCGTGAGTTTTGGTGGGCGGCCCTCTCTTGGCATGTTTGTTGTGGTGCCATATTATTTCCATTTTTTAATAATGGATTTAATGGTGCTCCGTGGGATGTTCAAAGTTTCTGATATTTTTTTATAACCCAACCCTGATCTGTACTTCTCCACAACTTTGACCCTGACCTGTTTGGAGAGCTCCTTGGTCTTCATGGTGCCGCTTGCTTGGTGGTGCCCCTTGCTTAGTGGTGTTGCAGACTCTGGGGCCTTTCAGAACAGGTGTATATATACTGAGATCATGTGACAGATCATGTGACACTTAGATTGCACACAGGTGGACTTTATTTAACTAATTATGTGACTTCTGAAGGTAATTGGTTGCACCAGATCTTATTTAGGGGCTTCATAGCAAAGGGGGTGAATACATATGCGCGCACCACTTTTCCGTTATTTATTTTTTGGAATTTTCTGAAACAAGTTATTTTTTTCATTTCACTTCACCAATTTGGACTATTTTGTGAATGTCAATTACATGAAATCCAAATAGAAATCCGTTTAAATTACAGGTTGTAATGCAACATAATAGGAAAAATGCGAAAGGGGATGAATACTTTTGCAAGGCACTGTAGTCTTTCCTCTTCCATTTCACCACAACACCGACCTGTTTCAATACGCAGGGGCAATATCCCTGATCTTACCTGTGCACATAGCGATCTCTTGTTTTTGGTAGGTTATCCATAATATACAGTACCAGTCAAAAGTTTGGACACATCTACTCATTCAAGGGTTTTTCTTTATTTTTTAAAATGTTTTACATTGTAGAATAATAGTGAAGACATCAACACTATGAAATAACACATATGGAATCATGTAGTAACCAAAAATGTGTTAAACAAATCAAAATATATTTTATATTTGAGATTCTTCAAATAGCCACCCTTTGCCTTGATGACAGCTTTGCACACTCTTGGCATTCTCTCAACCAGCTTCACCTGGAATGCTTTTCCAACAGTCTTGAAGGAGTTCCCACATATGCTTAGCACTTGTTGGTTGCTTTTCCTTCACTCTGCCGTCCGACTCATCCCAAACCATCTCAATTGGGTTGATGTCGGGCGATTGTGGAGGCCAGGTCATCTGATGCAGCACTCCATCACTCTCCTTCTTGGTAAAATAGCCCTTATACAGCCTGGAGGTGTGTTGGGTCATTGTCCTGTTGAAAAACAAATGATAGTCCCACTAAGCCCAAACCAGATGGGATGGCGTATCGCTGCAGAATGCTGTGGTAGCCATGCTGGTTAAGTGTGCCTTGAATTCTAAATAAATCACAGACAGTGTCACCAGCAAAGCACCCCCACACCATAACACCTCCTCCTCCATGCTTTACGGTGGGAACTACACATGCGGAGATCATCCGTTCACCCACACTGCGTCTCAAAAAGACACGGCGGTTGGAACCAAAAATCTCAAATTTGGACTCCAGACCAAAGGACACATTTTGACCGGTCTAATGTCCATTGCTTGTGTCTCTTGGCCCAAGCAGGTCTCTTCTTCTTATTGGTGTCCTTTAGTAGTGGTTTCTTTGCAGCAATTCGACCATGAAGGCCTGATTTACACAGTCCCCTCTGAACAGTTGATGTTGAGATGTGTCTGTTACTTGAACTCTGTGAAGCATTTATTTGGGCTACAATTTCTGAGGCTGGTAAATCTAATGAACCTATCCTCTGCAGCTGAGGTAACTCTGGGTCTTCCTTTCCTGTGGTGGTCCTCATGAGAGCCAGTTTCATCATAGCGCTTCATGGTTTTTGCAACTGCACTTGAAGAAACGTTCAAACGTTTTCCGTATTGACTGACCTTCATGTCTTAAAGCAATGATGGACTGTCATTTCTATTTGCTTATTTGAGCTGTTCTTAACATAATATGGACTTGGTCTTTTACCAAATAGGGCTATCTTCTGTATACCCCCCCTACCTTGTCACAACACAACTGATTGGCTCAAACGCATTAAGAAGGATAGAAATTCCACAAATTTACTTTTAAGAAGGCACACCTGTTAATTGAAATGCATTCCAGGTGACTACCTCATGAAGCTGGTTGAGAGAATGCCAAGAGTGTGCAAAGCTGTCATCAAAGCAAGGGGGTGGCTATTTGAAGAATCTCAAATATAAAATATATTTTGATTTGTTTAACACTTTTTTTGTTACTACATATGTGTTATTTCATAGTGCTGATGTCTTCACTATTATTCTACAATGTAAAAAATAGCAAAAAATAAAGAAAAACCCTTGAATGAGTAGGTGTCTCCAAACTTTTGACTGGAAGTGTATCTCTCTCACACGAATTCACCCTTAATCAAACAGGTTTTCAATTTGGGTTTATGATTAATCTCCTCCACCCATTTTTCTTCATATTGCATCATCAGTTGTTTTTTAATAATATCTATGTCTCCCTTAATTTGGTTTTCGTTCAGATGTTCACAGTCAGATTTCTGGAAAAGGTCAGACATTTCTTTGCCCAGGCTCCCCCTATGGATAGATCCCATTGAAAAACTTTACTGGCTATTCTGGCAATTGGCATATCCAACAGTCTATTCCAAAGTCTCACCATACACGTCTTCCATCTCACCTCACAGGGTTCCCTGCCCATGTCCCCAGTTATTGCAAGTATAGGCGCAAACTTGTGGACACCTAAAAAGTAACTTACTGCTCTGTTTTTAGATACCTCTTAGCACCCCACACTCCTGCTGAATAGTCCACAACAGGATACAGTTTGGAATACGTAGCATAACCAATATCTTTGAGTGTTTTGGTTTTTCCTATAACTCCCCCAAGAGCTCTACTTGCTGAGTCGGCCAGTGCAGATGTTCTGTATAGAAAGGTAATATGTTCATCAATAAAAATAATATTATTGCTAGTAAACTCAAGAATGTCTTCACCAAAACCAAACGGAAAAACACTTCTCTTAGTACCTGGTTTTCTAAAATGATGACAAAATCTGTGTTTTTGTCTGGTTGATCATGAGTCTCCATCTTTTGCACCAATTGACTGTACATAACATTTTCTGCAGGTCTTGTTCAGTTTCTGCCATCAAAATAATATCATCTGCATATAAAAGGATACGTAGCATATCATCATCATATCTTACTCCCATATTTAACTGTTTAATTTATTTTGCCAAATTATTAATAAACATAGCAAACAAAGTCAGTGATAAGGCGTCTCCTTGTTTTACACCTGAGGGTGTGGGAAACCAATCTGTACGATATTCATTAACATGTACACAAGCAATTGGTACTTTGTAAAGAGACTGGATTGCGTGATAACATTTCCCATCAACCCCTGTCTTTAAGAAACTATAGGCTAAAAGATCCCTATTTACAAAATCAAAAGCTTTCTGTAAATCAATGAAACATGCAAAGGTAGGCTTAACTTCATGTAATCTATTTCTAACTATTGTACAGACCGAGAAGATATGCTCTATTCAGGCTCTGGATTTACAAAAACCATTTCATTCTTCCACCAGAATGTTTTGATCCTCCAAAAAGGTAATTAGCCTAATTTTGAGGATGGATTAATATAATTCCACCAGAGCTCTACATGCTATTTACATGCTACAAGGAGTGTTTTCATTAAAGACAGGGGACATTTATACTGAGTGTTCAAAACATTAAGAACACCTTCCTAAGATTGATTTGCACTCACCCCCTTTTTGCCCTCAGAACAACCTCAATTCGTCAGGGCATGGTGTCTACAAGGTGTCAAAAGCGTTCCACAGGGATGCTGGCCCATGTTGACTCCAATGCTTCCCACAGTTGTGTCAAGTTGGCTTGATGTCCTTTGGGTGATGGACCATTCTTGATACACACGGGAAACTGTTGAGTGTGAAAAACCCAGCAGCGTTGCAGTTCTTGACATAAACTGGTGCGCCTGGCACGTACTACCATACCCCGTTCAAAGGCACTTAAATATTTTGTCTTGCCCACTCACCCTTTGAATGGCACACATACACAATCAATGTCTCACTTGTCTCAAGGCTTAAAAATCATTCTTTAACCTGTCTCCTCCCCTTCATATACACTGATTGAAGTGGATTTAACAAGTGACATCAATAAGGGATAATAGCTTTCACCTGGATTCACCTGGTCAGTCTATGTCATGGAAATACTTGACTCAAGTATTTGTTTTGGAAAACAAGTGCCAAAGCTAATGTAAACGTTACATTTATATTAGGGGTGTAACGATCCATCTACTACATCGATGTATCGATTTATATTCCTATGATCCAACTACATCGATCTGTGATCGGCGAGTTGGCCTTTTGGACAACATATATCAATCTAACATCGTTTTAAAATGTAATAAATCGATTGTATCGATACTAGGAAATAACCCATTGGATTTAAGCACGTCAGACTTTATATGGATGTTTTTTCTTAGCACTTTTAATGATAAAGGCTTTAAACATTACTCGATTCAGTCTGCCTATCCGTGACGTCATCGCCCCGCGCCAGCAGCAGCGCAAAGGCGCAAAGACAACAAAACATAGCATGGCGGACGACAGAGGAGAAGCCGACGAGCGAGAAATTATCAAGCCACCATTGCGGTCCTTACAAGAAACAGGAATCTAGGAAACTTCACCTGCACTGTCCAGTATCCAGGTATTTATTTCAGTCACACTGGTTGAATTTTTGCCTAAAAGGTTACTGAATCGATTTCAAGTCACTGAATCGTTTCGGATCGTATCGTTCTAAATGAACCAATATCGTCCTTGAATCGTATCGACAACCACGAATCGTGATACAAATCGAATCGTTGTTAAAACGAATCGTTACACCCCTAATTTATATATATATATACTTCTTTAATGTCTCAGGGGAGACAGATGTATTTTGGGATAGGTCCAAGCACAGATGTGATCTTTGCCTGTGAGTTAATCATACTGTACTGTACAATAAGGGTTGCCATGGTGGTTTCCATTCCTGCCCACAGTTTACACAACAGTGTATCTTCAAGGTCGCTGTTTAATTGCTTCATCATATTCCTTGTCACTGAGTATTGGCCTCTAGCTACAGTTTCTCTCTCTCTTTGCATCAATGTGTGTGTGTATGGTGTCACCGTGTTAAGGAATTGTAATAATAAAATACATTTATAGTATTTATAGTATTTTATGAAGGGATAAGACGGTATTACAAAAAGGATAACAAGCGAAATAATACATCTTCAAATATAACTAATTAGAACACAAGTACTCAATCAACATAGTGGAGATAAAAACATAGCAAACAGAAGACATAGTATGTGGGTATGTGTGGATGTATTGTGATGGAAGGTGTGGTGTGCGTTTCTGTGTTTGGAAAAGTGTGGCGTTAAGTGAGTGAGAAAGGAAATGGTTGCATATCCCAGAACCAACGTGTGTCTGTGAGCAGGGGTTGTGAGAGAGAGCTTTCAATTTTGTGCAGATGAGGGATATACATTTTAAAATAAAGTATACATCTACTCTATTATTTTATTGTCCGATCATGATGGAACGGTCCCCAACCCTATATCCTAGACACCCACCTGAGCAACCCATACACCAAAGAGAAGTCCCCATCTGTTTTATGGCCCTGCTGTAAGTTACCTATGTGCAGCCAAAACAGAAAGATAAATGCGGTCAAAGACCTACTAGAGCAGCACCGCCCCCTCAAGATTCTGAGCCTGCCTGGCAGGGTTGGTCCAACAAAGCCAGAGCCCCCTGATGAGAGAGCATAATATACAAGGAAATTCTCAAAGCTGCTAATAAATAACCTTGACGACCTTGTACCTAGCCAGTGGGGATTCCGGTGGGGTACCCCCACCCAGGTAGTGTCAGTGCTGGCAACACTGGCTGCAGTAACCCATGGGGAGAGGGGCACACTCTGACAATCTGAGAGGGGGCATATTATTGTGGCCCTGGTGGCACAAAATAATCAAAGGTCTGACTGCTCGGAGATGCTTAGGAAAAATGGTTACAACGGGGGACCAGAGTGTTTGTGGGAACTGATCTCCATCACCTAGGACTTGACATAGGTACATTTTTGCTCAATCTTGCATGCTTTCTCAAACAGCTGTAACTGTACATACATTTGTAAATCAGGTCCTTTCTTGAGTTGGGTTCTGAGCTTATGGTTGATTGTGGAGGAAAGGGGTTGAGTGTGTTAGAGTATGTGCGTGTGTGTGTGTGTGTGTGTGTGTGTATCCTACATCTGTTGCAAGGGGGTAAGGATGTTAGGGAGAATATAGGATGAACCACAATAATTGTTTGCTAAAATAAGAATTGCTTGACAAAAATGTAATGTAATACAATGGCAATCCGGGTTATAGGTTAAAATACTACGCATGAACTGCCAACATTATTACGCATATTAATTGATAATGATGGAAATTAAGATATGCAAGATATTTGAACAGATATGTATTTTTAATAGCTATATATATATATTGAGGTGAGAGCATTGGAAATGCTTTTGGCGGTTGACCTGCTTCTGTTTTGTGGGTGGTACTGTGTGCTGTTTTTGAAGGATGGGTCCTGGCCTCTCGGGGGGCCTAGGGATCCGGGGGGACGGGGGTGGTATGCCGATCACTGGGATGACAACCCAACTTGGGATGGGGAGGGGCTTTAGCGGGGGGAATAGTGGAGAACAATTGGAGGGTTACTTAGTAGCAATGCAAATATCATGGTACAGCTATATGGACACTCAATCACTATGGTATTTTTTATTGGTAAATTTACAAACATATTATGATAAATAGATTTGAAACCTGTATCTCATTATGGTATGTGGTGAAATAAGTATAGCCAGTTATAATTGTAATGGCTTAGCAGATAATAACAAAACAAGAAGAATATTTACATGGCTCAAAGAGAATAAATATAATATCTATTATTTACAGGAAACTCATTCAACAATTCTAGATTAAGTTGTGTGGGAAAAGGACTGGGGGGGGCAAATATACTTCTCCCATGGGCAAAGAAACTCAAAAGGGGTGATGATATTAATTAACAGTAATTTCAATCCAAATGTGCAAATTGTCCAAACAGATCCGCAAGGTAGATGGATGATTTTAAATAAGTTATTGGACCATAAACAGATATGGCTCATTAACATTAACATCATGCTCTTAAGGAAATCATGAATGTCATGGATACATTAGAATTAGTAGATATATGGAGGCTTAAATATCATGACCTAGTGAGATATACATGGCGGAGACTCAATCAAGCTAGTCGTCTTGACTTCTTTCTTATGTCATTCTCGTTGGCACCAAAAGTTTAAAAAGTGTTGATAGGGGACAGAATGCGGTAGGACCATCATATAATTGGCATATACATTACTCTTACTCAATTTCCACATGGGCGAGGACATTGGAAATGTAATCAAAGCCTATTGGATGATAACTTGTTTTTTACTAGGACAGAGGAATTTATAACTGTTTTTTTCTGACACAACATAGGTACAGCAAATCCCCTTATTGTATGGGACACTTTTAAATGTGCCTTTAGAGGCAATGCAATTCAGTACTCATCTCGAAAACAAAAGCAATTTAGGTCAAAAGAGTCCATACTAACAAAGGAAATAGAAGGTCTAACAGAACAGATAGATAGCAATAAAAAACTGTAACATAGAGGCTCAGAATAAATTAGAGGAAAAACAACAAGAAATTGAGAAACTTATTCAAGAAAGATCAAGTGTAATATATTATTAAAATAAAGCAAACTGAATGGAATATGGGGAAAAATGCACCAAATATTTTTTAATCTTCAACATAGAAATGCTACCAAAAATAATTTACTGAAACTGGTTACAAATGATGGAGTCACCCATGATTCACCAAATGATATTTTGAAGGAGGAAGCAAAGTACTTTAAGCACACGTTTTTGTTTCAGTCGCCTCCATCTCCTCTAACTGAAGCTAATTGCAGAGATTTTTTTTCTATTGACAATGTAAAATTAACAGCCATAGAGAAAGACTCATGTGAAGGTGAAATTACAGAAGAGAAACTTCTGGATGCAATTAAAGACTTTAAGTCTGGGAAAACTCCTGGGTTGGATGGCATACCAGTCGAGGTATACCAAACCTTTTTTGATATACTCAGAGGACCGTTATTAGCATGTTTTAACCACTCCTATGTAAATGGTAGATTATCAGACACTCAAGACGAAGGTCTGATTTCATTATTACTGAAACAGGATACAAGTGGGAAATACAAAGATCCAGTCCATTTAAAAAATGTACACTTACACTTCAGTGTTGTAATGCAAAAATTCTAGCAAAATGTATAGCGTATAGAATTAAAAGGTATTGTCGGACATTATTCATAAGGTTTTTTACATGGACGATACATTGGAGATAATGTGGTTCTCTGTAGCTCAATTGGTAGAGCATGGCGCTTGTAACGCCAGGGTAGTGGGTTCAATCCCCGGGACCACCCATACGTAAAAATGTATGCACACATGACTGTAAGTCGCTTTTGATAAAAGCGTCTGCTAAATGGCATATTATTATTATTATTATTATTATTATTATTATTATATAAGGCAAGTACTGGAAACAATAGAACACTATGAACAATCTGGGAAACCAGGCCTGCTATTCATAGCAGACTTTGAAAAGGCATTTGATAAAGTACGACTGGAGTTTATATATGAATGCCTGGAGCATTTCAATTTTGGAGAATCTCTTATAAAATGGGTTAAAATCATGTATAGTAACCCTAGGTGTAAAATAGTAAATAATGGCTATTTCTCAGAATTTTTTTTACTGTCAAGAGGAGTAAAACAAGGTTGTCCACTATCGGCATATCTATTTATTATGGCCATCGAAATGTTAGCTATTCAAATCAGACCAACAATAATATCAAGGGATTAGAAATCCAGGGCTTAAAAACAAAGGTGACATTGTATGCTGATGATTCATGTTTTCTTTTAAATCCACAACTTGAAACCCTCCACAGCCTCATAGAGGATCTAGATACATTTTCTAACAATCTTGCTGTTATTAGTTGTTGTTATGATAAATGTACTATATTACGTATTGGATCACTAAAAAATACAATTTTTACATTACCATGTAGTTTACCAATAAAATGGTCTAATGGTGATGTGGATATACTCGGAATACATATCCCAAATGAAATAAATGATCTCACTCCAATAAATGTTAATGGAAAGGTAAATACCTGTCTATTTGTGGAAAAATCACCCTGATTAACTCTTTAGTATTATCCCAGTTTACCTATTTGCTTACGCCTATGCCTAGCGAACAGTTTTTTTTTATTATATGAGAAGAAAATATTCCATTTTATTTGGAACAGCAAGCCAGACAAAATTTAACGGGCCTATTTATATAATGAATATGAATTCAGAGGACATAAATTATTAAATATTAAAGCATTAGACCTATCATTAAAAGCTTCAGTCATACAAAAGTTATACTTAAATCTGAACTGGTTCTCTAGCAAATTAGTAAGATTGTCTCACCCCATGTTCAAGAATGGCCTTTTTCCCTTTATTCCGATTGCAACCTCTCACTTTCAGTTATTTGAAAAGGAAATAATCTCCCAAATATCACTATTTCTAAAACAAGCCATAGAAAGTTGGTTGCAATTTCAATTTAATCCTCCAGAAACGACAGAACAAATAATGCAACAAATATTGTAAACTCAAATATACTAATTGATAAAAAGAAAGGTATAATCTTCATTAATGATATATCATAGGTAGTACTGGTGGAGTTATGCCGTACATGCAGCTAACAAAAACATATGGAAATGTCTGCTCTACCCAAAATTACAACCAAATAATTGCAGCATTACCGCAAAAATGGCAGAGGAAAGTGGAAGGGGGAAAAAGTAAGGAAGTTGTCTGTCGGCCCTGAATTAAAGAACATAATTGGTTTAAGAAGATTGTGATAAATAAAAAAGTATACCTGTTTCATTTAAGGACCAAAGGATTGACAGCCGTCCCATATAGATTGCAAAATAGTTGGGAAGAGATTATTGACGTACCGATTCCATGGCATAGTGTTTATGAACTGATACGCAAAACGACGCCGGATTCAAAACTTCGAATTTTTCAATTTAAATTATTATACAAAATTCTTGCTACCAATAGAATGTTATTTATATGGAGGATACAATCTTCCCTGCTCTGCAGATTTTGTTTGCTGCGAAGAGACAGAATCATTAGATCATTTGTTTTGGTACTGTCCATTTGTGGCTTGTTTTTGGTCACAGGTCCAGGAATGGCTGAAGGATTGCAATATTTACCTGGAGCTAACCCTGCAGATAGCACTACTAGGTGATCTGAAAAGTCATAGTCAATCGATCAATAATATAATAATACTTTTAGCAAAAATGTTTATTTTCAATTTACAATCTGTAGAAACAATGAGAATAGAAGGGTTCAGAACTTTTGTGAAACATCACAGTACAGATGAAAAATATATGGCAAACAGAAATCCAATATGGTTGGTGTTAAGAGATAAATGGGAGGTGTTGAATGGAGCTGAAGGATGGGACTAATAATAACTAACAACAACTAATAACAGCAAGATTGTCACATCTGCTCCTGCAACGCCCTCTACTGCTCATCCTGTGTCTCCTTGACCTGCCGCCACTCCCCAAGTACTCTCTCCCTCTCCCTCTCTCTCTCTCTGTGTGTATGTGTGATTGTGTGACCCTGTCTCAACCCCCCTCGCTCCAGCCGCAGCCTCCGCACCTGGTTTCCAGCAGTTTCCCCTGACCTGCACTCCATCTCCCCCCTGTGTCTCAATAAATACCTTGGTTACTTCATCCCAGTTTCTTCGTCTGAGTCTGCTCTTGGGTTCCCCTGTTCCACTCCGCGTAACTGTACGATCTGGCCAAAGAGATGAACCCAGCAGACTCTGCTACTCTCCACCAAACCCTTGTCTGCCAAGGTGCCCTGCTCGAGCAACATGACCAAGCCCTGAAGACCCTTCTGGAACACATCAAGAAGTATTCACAGAGCCTGTCTGACCTACAGGGCCGACCCTTCGCCCAGAGCTCACAACCAGTACCAAGTCCTTCTCCTCTGCTCCGGGAGCCGTTTGTTCCGACTCCCGAGCGTTACGATGGCAACCTCAGAGCCTGCAGAGCATTTTTGGTACAATGCTCACTAGTATTTGAGCAACAGCCCAACTCTTATGCTAGCAAACGGGCCAAGATTTGCTTTCTGATTGGCTGCCTCTGTGAGCAGCGCTTTCCTGGGCCACGGCAGTTTGGGAGAGACAGTCCCCCATCTGCTTCTCCTACTCCAGATTCACGGAGGAGATGAAGAAAGCCTTCGACCATCCGGTCTGCGGTGAGGATGCCGGTAAACGACTCCTGTCCCTCCGTCAAGGCCCCCATAGTGTTGCTGAGATGTCATGTGAGTTCCGCACCCTCGCCGCTGAGAGCGGCTGGAACGAGGAGGCCCTTCAGGGAGCATTCCGGAGCGCGCTCACTGAGACCCTCAAGGACGAGTTGTTGTCCAGGGATGAGCCTGATGGACTTGATGAACTCATCTCTCTCGCAATCCGCATCGACAACCGTCTCCGGGAGCATCGGAGGGAGAGGGTAGGTAGGGTTACATGTCCCATAACATCTGCTTCAGTGCCTTGTCCTCCTTCTCCGACTGCATCCCATCCCCACGTTCGTCCAGATCCTGAACCCATGCAGCTCGGCCGGGCCCGTCTCTTTCCAGAGGAGAGGCAACGACGAATCGGCGCTAGGAGCTGCCTATACTGTGGCCAGGTTGATCACTTTGTCTCCACTTTTTCCCTGCACCCAGCAAAAGAGGGGGGCTCGGCAGTAGTGGGGGATATACTGTTGAGCCAAATCGCCTGCCCATCTTCCCCCAGACCCCTGCTTGAAGGAACCTTGTGTGGCAGAGCCAGCCTTTTCCTCTGTCTGCTCTCATTGATTCGGGCGCAGACGAGAGCTTCCTGGACCGAGGTGTCATTACCCAGTTGGGCCTGGACACTGTCCCACTCGATTCACCCCTCGATGCCAACGCTCTCAATGGACAGCTCCTCACCCGTGTCTGTGAAAGAACCATCCAGGTCATCCTGCGTCTCTCTGGAAATCACCAGGAAAAGATCAGTTTCCACATAATCGACTGACTTACTCTCCCCTGGTTCTTGGCCATCCATGTTTAAAGCTACACAACCCACAGATTGACTGGACCGCCGGAAAGGTAACCCCCCTGCCTTGTCTGTGCCCCAGTTCATTCCAGAACCTCCGGACCTGTCATCAGTTCCTCCCGACTATTATGATCTAGCTCCTGTGTTTAGCAAGCACCACGCCCTGTCGCTGCCGCCTCATCGGCCGTACGACTGCGCCATTGACCTCCAGCCTGGAGCTCCTCTCCCCAGTAGCCGGTTGTTTAATCTCTCGTCCCGAGCAAGAGACTATGGAGAGGTACATCCAGGATTCTCTGGCTGCAGGACTTATCAAGCCATCTTCCTCCCCGGTGGGTGCTGGGTTTTTCTTTGTGAAGAAGAAGGATGGGTCACTGAGGCCGTGCATAGACTTCCGTGGGCTGAATAATATCACTGTTAAGAACAAGTACCCCTTGCCACTCATCAGCTCTGCTTTTGCCCCCCTCCATGGTGCCACGGTGTTTACCAAACTCGACCTCCAGAATGCCTACCATCTTGTCCGCATAAGAGAGGGGGACGAGTGGAAGACTGCGTTCAACACACCACTTGGTCACTTTGAGTATTTGGTCACGCCTTTTAACAATAGGTTTATTTGAACAGTGAGAGACAGAATAACAACAAAAAAATCCTGAAAAACGCATGTCAAAAATGTTATAAATTGATTTGCATTTTAATGAGGGAAATAAGTATTTGACCCCTCTCAATCAGAAAGATTTCTGGCTCCCAGGTGTCTTTTATACAGGTAACGAGCTGAGATTAGGAGCACACTCTTAAAGGGAGTGCTCCTAATCTCATCTTGTTACCTGTATAAAAGACACCTGTCCACAGAAGCAATCAATCAATCAGATTCCAAACTCTCCACCATGGCCAAGACCAAAGAGCTCGAACAAGGATGTCAGGGACAAGATTGTAGACCTACACAAGGCTAGAATGGGCTACAAGACCATCGCCAAGCAGCTTGGTGAGAAGGTGACAACAGTTGGTGCGATTATTCGCAAATGGAAGAAACACAAAATAACTGTCAATCTCCCTCGGCCTGGGGCTCCATACAAGATCTCACCTCGTAGAGTTGCAATGATCATGAGAACGGTGAGGAATCAGCCCAGAACTACACGGGAGGATCTTGTCAATGATCTCAAGGCAGCTGGGACCATAGTCACCAAGAAAACGATTGGTAACACACTACGCCGTGAAGGACTGAAATCCTGCAGCACCCGCAAGGTCCCCCTGCTCAAGAAAGCACATATACAGGCCCGTCTGAAGTTTGCCAATGAACATCTGAATGATTCAGAGGAGAACTGGGTGAGTGTTGTGGTCAGATGAGACACAAATCGAGCTCTTTGGCATCAACTCAACTCGCCGTGTTTGGAGGAGGAGGAATGCTGCCTATGACCCCAAGAACACCGTGTATATCAATGATGTCGCTCTTGCTGCTGGTGACTCTCAGATCCACCTCTACGCAGACGACACCATTTTGTATACATCTGGCCCTTCATTGGACACTGTGTTAACAAACCTCCAAACGAGCTTCAATGCCATACAACAATCCTTCAGTAGCCTTCAACTGCTCTTAAACACTAGTAAAACTAAATGCATGCTTTTCAATCGAACGCTGCTAGCACCCGCCCACCCGACTAGAATCACCACTCTCGACGGGTCTGACCTAGAGTATGTGGACAACTACAAATATCTAGGTGTCTGGTTAGACTGTAAACTCAACTTCCAGACTCACATAAAGAATCTCCAATCCAAAGTTAAATCTAGAATCGGCTTCCTATTTCGCAACAAAGCCTCCTTCACTCATGCTGCCAAACATGCCCTCGTAAAACTGACTATCCTACCAATCCTTGACTTCGGCGATGTCATTTACAAAATAGCCTCCAACACTCTACTCAGCAAATTGGATGTAGTGTATCACAGTGCCATCCGTTTTGTCACCAAAGCCCCATATACTACCCACCACTGTGACCTGTACGCTCTTGTTGGCTGGTCCTCACTACATGTCCGTCGTCAAACCCACTGGCTCCAGGCCATCTATAAATCACTGCTAGGCAAATCCCCGCCTTATCTTAGCTCATTGGTCACCATAGCAGCACCCACCCGTAGTCTGCGCTCCAGCAGGTATATCTCACTGGTCATTCCCAAAGCCAACACCTCCTTTGGCCGCCATTCCTTCCAGTTCTCTGCTGCCAATGACTGGAACGAATTGCAAAAATCTCTGAAGCTGGAGACTCTTATCTCCCTCAATAACTTTAAGCATCAGTTGTCAGAGCACCTTACCGATCACTGCACCTGTACACAGCCCATCTGAAATTAGCCCACCCAACTACCTCATCCCTATATTGTTATGTATTTTGCTCTTTTGCACCCCAGTATCTCTATTTGCACATAATCTCTTGCACATCTAGCATTCCAGTGTTAATACTTTTGTAATTATTCTGCACTATAGCCTATTTATTGCCTTACCTCCATAACTTGCTACATTTGCACACACTGTATATATATTTTCTGTTGTATTTCTGACTTTGTTTTTTTACCCCATATGTAACTCTGTGTTGTTTATATTGCACTACTTTGCTTTATCTTGGCCAGGTCGCAGTTGTAAATGAGAACCTGTTCTCAACTGGCTTACCTGGTTAAATAAAGGTGAAAAAAAAAAAAAAAATTTAAACCATCCCCACCGTCAAACATGGAGGTGGAAACATTATGCTTTGGGGGTGTTTTTCTGTTAAGGGGACAGGACAACTTCACCGCATCAAAGCGACGATGGATGGCGCCATGTACCGTCAAATCTTGGGTGAGAACCTCCTTCCCTCAGCCAGGGCATTGAAAATGGGTCGTGGATGGGTATTCCAGCATGACAATGACCCAAAACACATGGCAACAAAGGAGTGGCTCAAGAAGAAGCACATTAAGGTCCTGGAGTGGCCTAGCCAGTCTCCAGACCTTAATCCCATAGACAATCTGTGGAGGGAGCTGAAGGTTCGAGTTGCCAAACGTCAGCCTCGAAACCTTAATGACTTAGATGATCTGCAAAGAGGAGTGGGACAAAATCCCTCCTGAGATGTGTGCAAACCTGGTGGCCAACAAGGGTTTTGCCACCAAGTACTAAGTCATGTTTTGCAGAGGGGTCAAATACTTATTTCCCTCATTAAAATGCAAATCAATTTATAACATTTTTGACATGCGTTTTTCAGGATTTTGTTGTTGTTATTCTGTCTCTCACTGTTCAAATAAACCTACCATTAAAATTATAGACTGATCATGTCTTTGTCAGTGGGCAAAGTACAAAATCAGCAGGGGATCAAATACTTTTTTCCCTCACTGTACGTATGGACCCCTCCAAGGTCATGGCAGTAACAGAGTGGCCTGCGCCCTTCAACCTGAAGCAGCTACAGCGTTTCCTGGGGTTTGCAAATTTTGACAGACGTTTCATCCGCCACTACAGCTGTCTGGCAGCACCTCTCACCACTCTCACCTCCACCTCCACTCCGTTCCACTGGACTCCTGCAACAGAGGCAGCATTCCTGGACCTCAAGCGTCGCTTCACCTCCGCTCCGGTCCTTACTCAGCCCGACCCAGAACACCAGTTCATCGTGGAGGTGGACACCTCTGACACCGGGATAGGTGCTGTTCTGTCTCAACGTTCCCCCTCTGATCAGAAGGTCCACCCATGTGCATTCTTTTCCCGTAAACTCTGACCTGCAGAGAGGAATTTTGACATTGGAAACTGGGAACTCCTGGCAGTTAAGCTGGCTCTGGAGGAATGGCGTCACTGGCTGGAGGGCTCTGTAACCCCCTTCATTGTGTGGACTGACCATAAAAACCTGTCCTACATCCAGACCGCCAAACGTCTGAACTCCCGGCAAGCCAGATGGGCCTTGTTCTTCGGTAGATTCAATTTCACACTCACTTATCGCCCCGGTTCGAAGACTACCAAGCCTGATGCCCTCTCTCGCCAGTTCATCACTAACAACACGGGTACCGAGCAAGAAGCCATTGTGGTATCCACTTGCATCATTGCAGCCGTCACCTGGGAGATTGAGTCCCATATCCGCCAGGCTCAGCAGAACCAGCCTGACCCAGGTAACAGTCCTAGTAATGCTCTGTTTGTCCCAGATTGTGTTCGCTCTGATGTTCTTCAGTGTAGCCTTTCTACCCACCTCACCTATCACCCTGGTATGAACCGGACCCTCGCCTTCCTGCGTCAGTGCTTTTGGTGGCCCACCATGGAGAGAGATGTCCGGGAGTTTGTCTCAGCCTGTTTGGTTTGTGCCCGGAACAAAACCTCCACTAAACCCACTTCAGGTCTTCTCCGCCCTCTTCCCATACCCAGTCACCCCTGGTCACACATAGCTCTGGACTTCGTCACTGGCCTTCCCCTATCTAACGGTAACTCCGTCATCCTCACCATTATTGACAGGTTTTCCAAAATGGCTCACTTCATTCCCGTCTCCAAGCTCCCGTCCTCCAGGGAGACTGCGGACCTGTTAGTATCCCATGTGTTTCGTCTGTATGGCATCCACACTCCCAGGTATGGAGAGCCTTCTGTTCAGCTCTTGGTATCAATGTCAGTCTTTCTTCTGGATATCACCCCCAGACCAACGGCTAGACCGAACGGGCCAACCAAGAGATGGAGACTGCCCTAAGCTGCGTGACTTTTGCTAACCCTTCTTCCTGGAGCACTCCGCTACCCTGGGTTGAATATGCCCACAACACCCTCACCAACACCTTGTCAGATACAGTGGGGAAAAAAAGTATTTAGTCAGCCACCAATTGTGCAAGTTCTCCCACTTAAAAAGATGAGAGAGGCCTGTAATTTTCATCATAGGTACACGTCAACTATGACAGACAAAATGAGGAAAAAAAATCCAGAAAATCACATTGTAGGATTTTTTATGAATTTATTTGCAAATTATGGTGGAAAATAAGTATTTGGTCAATAACAAAAGTTTCTCAATACTTTGTTATATACCCTTTGTTGGCAATGACACAGGTCAAACGTTTTCTGTAAGTCTTCACAAGGTTTCCACACACTGTTGCTGGTATTTTGGCCCATTCCTCCATGCAGATCTCCTCTAGAGCAGTGATGTTTTGGGGCTGTCGCTGGGCAACACGGACTTTCAACTCCCTCCAAAGATTTTCTATGGGGTTGAGATCTGGAGACTCCAGGACCTTGAAATGCTTCTTACGAAGCCACTCCTTCGTTGCCCAGGCGGTGTGTTTGGGATCATTGTCATGCTGAAAGACCCAGCCACGTTTCATCTTCAATGCCCTTGCTGATGGAAGGAGGTTTTCACTCAAAATCTCACGATACATGGCCCCATTCATTCTTTCCTTTACACGGATCAGTCGTCCTGGTCCCTTTGCAGAAAAACAGCCCCAAAGTATGATGTTTTCACTCCCATGCTTCACAGTAGGTATGGTGTTCTTTGGATGCAACTCAGCATTCTTTGTCCTCCAAACACGACGAGTTGAGTTTTTACCAAAAAGTTATATTTTGGTTTCATCTGACCAGTGGCGGCTCCTGAAAAAATTCTCAGGAGGGGCAATTTTTCTGATGATTTAGGTGACCTACACACATTTAAAAAAAGATATGTCCAGCAACAACATGAAGACAGGGGCAGCATATAAGTCAATACCAGAAGCATTTATTGACTGATCTCAAAAGTGTTGGCTTACCAGGGTTGGTGGAGCCCTCAGTTTCATCTTTGCCTCGCAAAGCTAACTCAAACACTCCGCAAAACTTCACACACTGGATTAGCCGGCTGAGGATGTGGCGGTTCTTGCTAATGTCGTAGTAAATATATTTGTTATAGTGAATATGGAATATGATATGTTGAGTAAAATGTTGTGCTAAGATCTATTTAGGTCAGGAGCTGGTTATAAGTTCTGTTCCTATCCAATAACAATGGACAAAAGGGTCCTATCTTGTCAGCCTTGTCAGCAGGTGGCCAAGGACAACACCCATGCCATAGGCCTCTCAGTTCTTCCAACTCACGAGTTCTTGCTCTGAGGACACACACACACACAAACACACACACACACACATCATCACTGTTAAACACACACACACACACACACACACAAAAATCCCCTCTCTTAGGCTGAACATTTGAAGACAGAGAACCCGACTCAGAGCCAATGCAACAGTGACAGTAGCCTGCAGGGGACCTCGCCCAACTCATCAGGACCAATCAGAAGATCAGAACTACTAGATTGAACCTACTTCATTTATTGCATAAAATGTCTGCACACAATGTTTCGGGGCTCTCTTCAGATAATAATAATAATAATAATAATAATAATATGCCATTTAGCAGACGCTTTTATCCAAAGCGACTTACAGTCATGCGTGCATACATTTTTGTGTATGGGTGGTCCCGGGGATCGAACCCACTACCTTGGCGTTACAAGCACCATGCTCTACCAGCTGAGCTACAGAAAGTGGATACTCATGGATGCGCATTGCAATTGTAAAATGTCAACACAATTGGAGACACCACGTCATTTTTGGAGACATGTTATTGACAGTAAACTATTGTAGATGCGACTGCTAACTAAATAAAACATTTTAGCTGGCTAGCTAATCATCTTAGCTAAATGTGGGGCAAACAATTCAGTTATTTACCGTTAATTTGAGGGATTGGGGTGAAAGAAATCGAGTTACATAGTGATACTTTACGATATACTGTATTGACAATATCGCAATATTTTAGCGCTAGTTGGCTGTACCTGCACCAAAACACCATTATTGTTCCTTCATAGCTTGTTCTCAATCTTTTCACATTGGGAGCAAATTTGTTTTCAGCACTTTTATTTCCATGACTGATCAAAACTCATTCTCATGGCTTTCTGATCCCTCTGCAACAGACATATGGTGCGCAATAAAATCACAGTATCAAATCGCAATACGTATAGAATCATGAGACTCGCAATGCTGATGCATATATCTTATCGTGAGGTTCCTGGCAATTCCCAGCCCAAGTTCATTTGCCACAACAAATCTCTTCGCTAGCAAACGCGATGTCTTCTCCAAAACGGCAATGTGTCTCCAGCAATGTTTACTTTTTTGACGTTCTATGGCATCTCCACTTTCCAAGCATATATGACCACATGTAATATTTTGGTAAGTGATGCAAATAGTGAACTATGTAGGGCCAGGATGTAAAATATATGTAGCTGCAGCAATTTCTCTTATCTGATATGGTAAGTAATGGGGCTTAATTTATAGCTCCCTAAGAGTTTGACGAACGGGTCCGTGAACGCGATTCCAGATATATTTACCTCTGAATAAACTGCCTTTATTACACCATATCCACATCCAGTAAACTTGTGATTATCAACACTAACCTCATCGTTGTGGCGGCGGACAGCTAGCCTGTATCCCTCGTCATCCAGTTGAGTGAGTGGCAATGTCTTTTTTCGTTCGTACCAATTTTTGGAAAATCCTCGGGTGTAGGACTTTCCGCCTTTAGTAGAAACCTGTTGAATTATTAAATTTGGTCTGGGAGGTCCTAATTGTTTCGTTGCCAATTTATCTCCATTTGTTCGCCGACAAAAAGGAACTTCTTTCAAACAATCCACTCTTTTCTCAGTTACGTTCATGGTTACGTAACGTATGACGAAAGCGCGTAAGTGCAAGCCCACAGACACCCATTGAGATTGTATTGAAGGCTCTGAAATTTGAAAAAAATAGATTTTACATGGGAGTCTATTACAGACTTCTGGGCGAATTTCAACCTGACTGAAATCGCCCCAAAAGGGGGGGGAGCCATTTGAAGCACGACTTTAGCCTGATTCGACATTTAGTGGCAGTGTGGCACTGTGGCAGATCAGACGTATAGATTACAACACTGATAACTACTGTTGCCGTGATATAATTGATTAGAAAAAAAATCCCTTCCTTTTCCCGTTTGGCAGTGCGTCGCCCATATCGCCCTATTGAACAGGCCGCCCCTGCATCTGACCATATGACATTCTCCCAATCCTCTTCTGGATGCACTCTAGCAAACTTCAGACGGGCCTGGACATGTACTGGCTTAAGCAGGGGGACACGTCTAGCACTGCAGGATTTGAGTCCCTGGCGGCGTAGTGTGTTACTGATGGTAGGCTTTGTTACTTTGGTCCCAGCTCTCTGCAGGTCATTCACTAGGTCCCCCCGTGTGGTTCTGGGATTTTTGCTCACCGTTCTTGTGATCATTTTGACCCCACGGGGTGAGATCTTGCGTGGAGCCCCAGATCGAGGGAGATTATCAGTGGTCTTGTATGTCTTCCATTTCCTAATAATTGCTCCCACAGTTGATTTCTTTAAACCAAGCTGCTTACCTATTGCAGATTCAGTCTTCCCAGCCTGGTGCAGGTCTACAATTTTGTTTCTGGTGTCCTTTGACAGCTCTTTGGTCTTGGCCATAGTGGAGTTTGGAGTGTGACTGTTTGAGGTGGTGGACAGGTGTCTTTTATACTGATAACAAGTTCAAACAGGTGCCATTAATACAGGTAACAAGTGGAGGACAGAGGAGCCTCTTAAAGAAGAAGTTACAGGTCTGTGAGAGCCAGAAATCTTGCTTGTTTGTAGGTGACCAAATACTTATTTTCCACCATAATTTGCAAATAAATTCATTAAAAATCCTAAAATGTGATTTTCTGGATTTTTTTTCCTCATTTTGTCTGTCATAGTTGACGTGTACCTATGATGAAAATTACAGGCCTCTCTCATCTTTTTAAGTGGGAGAACTTGCACAATTGGTGGCTGACTAAATACTTTTTTTCCCCACTGTATGTCACCCTTTGAGTGTGCTCTGGGTTACCAACCCCCCTTGTTCCCCGCCCAAGAGGTTGAGGTTGCGGTTCCCTCTGTCCAGGACCATCTGCACCGTTGTCACCGTACCTGGAGGAAGGCCCGGCTGCCCTTCTTCGTGCCTCCGACAGGACCCAGTCCCAAGCTAACCGTCGCCGGGCCTCAGCTCCAGTCTACACCCCGGGTCAAAAGGTATGGCTCCCATCGAAGGACCTGCCATTGAAACTTTCCCCCCGATTCAACCAGCCGCAGCATCCGCACCTGGTTTCCAGCAGTTTCCCCTGACCTGCACTCCATCTCCCCGTGTCTCAATAATTACCTTGGTTACTTCATTCCAGTCTCCTCGTCTGAGTCTGCTCTTGGGTTCCCCTGTTCCACTCCGCGTAACAAAGATAACTAATGTAGGGTATGCTGTGTCTATTATAGGTTATAGCTTTTGTGAAGGAGCACAGTTGGAGAGATATGGCATATAGAAGCGGCTCTGTCGCAGCCGGCCGCGACCGGGAGACTCATGGGCGGCGCACAATTGGCCCAGCGTCGTCCAGGGTAGGGGAGGGAATGGCCGGCAGGGATGTAGCTCAGTTGATAGAGCATGGCGTTTGCAACGCCAGGGTTGTGGGTTCGATTCCCACGGGGGGCCAGTATAAAAAAAATAAAAATAAAAATAAAAATTGTATTCACTAACTGTAAGTCGCTCTGGATAAGAGCGTCTGCTAAATGACTAAAATGTAAATGTAAATGTAGAAGCAAACCGGATGGATATCCTGAAAATGATCGGAGAGGTTGAGGTTAGAGAAAGTTTAGGAGTTAAAACAAACAAAATAGAATTATTGTCAAATTGACTGTGTCCATAAAATTTATATAGTATGTATAAGCTGGAAGTAGAGGCCTAAGCGTTGTTGTTCACTAGTTTACTCCAATTAGGGAAGGGGTGATGGGAATGGAAAGTAATAAAGGGAAATATATTTTTAAAAAGGATATGTATATATTTGTCTGTTTGTGTGTGTGTGTGTGTGTATATATACAGTGGGGAAAAAAAGTATTTAGTCAGCCACCAATTGTGCAAGTTCTCCCACTTAAAAAGATGAGAGAGGCCTGTAATTTTCATCATAGGTACATGTCAACTATGACAGACGAATTGAGAAAAGAAAATCCAGAAAATCACATTGTAGGATTTTTAATGAATTTATTTGCAAATTATGGTGGAAAATAAGTATTTGGTCACCTACAAACAAGCAAGATTCTGGCTCTCACAGACCTGTAACTTCTTCTTTAAGAGGCTCCTCTGTCCTCCACTCGTTACCTGTATTAATGGCACCTGTTTGAACTTGTTATCAATATAAAAGACACCTGTCCACAACCTCAAACAGTCACACTCCAAACTCCACTATGGCCAAGACCAAAGAGCTGTCAAAGGACACCAGAAACAAAATTGTAGACCTGCACCAGGCTGGGAAGACAGAATCTGCAATAGGTAAGCAGCTTGGTTTGAAGAAATCAACTGTGGGAGCAATTATTAGAAAATGGAAGACATACAAGACCACTGATAATCTCCCTCGATCTGGGGCTCCACACAAGATCTCACCCTGTGGGGTCAAAATGATCACAAGAACTGTGAGCAAAAATCCCAGAACCACACAGGGGTACCTAGTGAATGACCTGCAGAGAGCTGGGACCAAAGTAACAAAGCCTACCATCAGTAACACACTACGCCGCCAGGGACTCAAATCCTGCAGTGCCAGACGTGTCCCCCTGCTTAAGCCAGTACATGTCCAGGCCCGTCTGAAGTTTGCTAGAGTGCATTTGGATGATCCAGAAGAGGATTGGGAGAATGTCATATGGTCAGATGAAACCAAAATAGAACTTTTTGGTAAAAACTCAACTCGTCGTGTTTGGAGGACAAAGAATGCTGAGTTGCATCCAAAGAACACCATACCTACTGTGAAGCATGGGGGTGGAAACATCATGCTTTGGGGCTGTTTTTCTGCAAAGGGACCAGGACGACTGATCCGTGTAAAGGAAAGAATGAATGGGGCCATGTATCGTGAGATTTTGAGTGAAAACCTCCTTCCATCAGCAAGGGCATTGAAGATGAAACGTGGCTGGGTCTTTCAGCATGACAATGATCCCAAACACACCGCCCGGGCAACGAAGGAGTGGCTTCGTAAGAAGCATTTCAAGGTCCTGGAGTGGCCTAGCCAGTCTCCAGATCTCAACCCCATAGAAAATCTTTGGAGGGAGTTGAAAGTCAGTGTTGCCCAGTGACAGCCCCAAAACATCACTGCTCTAGAGGAGATTTGCATGGAGGAATGTGCCAAAATACCAGCAACAGTGTGTGAAAACCTTGTGAAGACTTACAGAAAACGTTTGACCTGTGTCATTGCCAACAAAGGGTATATAACAAAGTATTGAGAAACTTTTGTTATTGACCAAATACTTATTTTCCACCATAATTTGCAAATAAATTCATTAAAAATCCTACAATGTGATTTTCTGGATTTTTTTTCCTCATTTTGTCTGTCATAGTTGACGTGTACCTATGATGAAAATTACAGGCCTCTCTCATCTTTTTAAGTGGGGGAACTTGCACAATTGGTGGCTGACTAAATACTTTTTTCCCCACTGTATATATATTACCGTTCAAAAGTTTGGGGTCACTTAGAAATGTCCTTGTTTTCCATAGAAAACAATCTATCGGCAATATTAAAGCCTCTATCTATCTATCTATCTATCTATCTATCTATCTATCTATCTATCTATCTATCTATCTATCTCTCTCTCTCTCTCTCTCTCTCTCTCTCTCTCTCTCTCTCTCTCTCTCTCTCTCTCTCTCTCTCTCTCTCTCTCTCTCTCTCTCTCTCTCTCTCTCTCTCTCTCTCTCTCTCTCTCTCTCTCTCTCTCTCTCTCTCTCTCTCTCTCTCTCTCTCTCTCTCTCTCTCTCTCTCTCTCTCTCTCTCTCTCTCTCTCTCTCGCTGCCTCACTTTAACCTCTTCATAATTAATACAATGAGAGTGACTGCAGCAGCAGCCTCATAATACATTTGTGAGTGGGATGCCTTTGGTCATCCTCTTCATACACACCCAGCTTTATTTGGGCTCTACTCTCTGTCAGAAAGAGCACCGTGGCTGTCACGTGATTTCCCCAAGCCTCCTCTCCTCCCTGTGTGTTTTCTTTCTGGGCATTGAGCCGTTTGTTTATGTGACATATCAAATAATGTTTAATGCCTAACCTTTAACCATTGCTGCTAAACTCTGTCATTCGAGCGTCAAGCAGATTATTGGAACACACTAATTGCTGTAGGGGTGAATCTCATGAACTGAAATACATATGTACCAGCAGACCAAGTCAGTGTAGCTGAATACAACGTGTTTCTGGAGTAGGCAGCAGTACAAAGATAGTGTGCAGTATGCAGTCTGTTATGGATATGCCAAATTTCAGCAATGGCAGGATAGTGAGAATCTGTGTGTATTCTGTGTGTTTGGGTCTGTCTCGAGTTACCGGTACATTCAAGGAGAAACAAAGAGGAGGAAGGCAGAATAAAATGTTGTAAGAAATGTCATGGGAAAGCAGCCCATTTCTGTGACAGTTCCACCATCTACAAATCGCAATTTTACCCGTGTGTGAATTTGTGAGTGTCAGGGTGTTTGTCTTTCCTTGTCTATCTAAATAATACTATGAGAACATGGTGCTGGTATAGAAGAAGGTGTTTGTTTTGTCAGAAAGGTTTTGGGTGAATCAGTGTGCAGGACGCCCACCTACCATCTGCACTGTTGTCCCAAACCTTCACTATATCCTCTCTCTATCATCTCTCTATCCTCTCTCTATCATCTCTCTATCCTCTCTCTATCCTCTCTCTAACTTCACTCTATCCTCTCTCTATCCTCTCTATATCCTCTCTCTATCTTCACTCCATCCTCTCTCTATCCTCTCTCTATCTTCACTCTATCCTCTCTCTATCCTCTCTCTATCTTCACTCTATCCTCTCTCTATCCTTTCTCTATCCTCTCTCTATCCTCTCTCTATCTTCACTCCACCCTCTCTCTATCTTCACTCTGTCATCTCCCTATCCTCTCTCTATCCTCTCTCTATCCTCTCTCTATCCTTTCTCTATCCTCTCTCTATCCTCTCTCTATCCTCTCTCTATCCTCTCTATATCCTCTCTCTACCTCTCACTTCTAGAGGTGTGACATAAACCTTTCAGCAAAAGAGACAGAGAACCTGGACTATCACATTTAGCCTTATTTTTACTTTACCTCTCACATTGCCTCTATAAGTTACCTGATCTCTGCTATGTAGATTAGCCCTAATATTGACAACCAGTGTATTTTGAGTGTTCTGTATCATATGGTGTTCTATTTCAGTATATGCCCTTTGTTACGAAAAAAAGACTGTGTCATTCTGTGTCATGCAGAAATATAAAATGAGGTCATGTTGCATTCTGAGTCTGTATTTCAGACCAGTGTCATCTCAATGTCAAAGGCACAGGTCAAGACTGGATGAATCCCACTGACTGAAGCTCTGTTGTTCATTGGGAGGAAAAGCATTACGTAAACTCTCACTCCTCTCTAGTGTATTGATGTTGGCCTACTGCATGTCAGGCCTGAAGTCCATGAGGACCACATTGTAAAAGAATGCAGCAGTAAAATATAACTTTATTCCAGTCTTGTGTTGAATAATCAAATAATCAGTCAAGTGTCTCCAGTCTTCCAATGTTAATGTATTCAGTAACTTTGAGGGCACACTCTTTCAGTATATCACTATTATATGCATAAATCTAATTATTTGTGTAATGGAATGCAAATGTGATAATAAGCAGGAATCAGTTGTTCTTCGACCTCTATTCTCCAGAGCTCTGCTGCAAATAGAAATATGAATATGCCTCAATATGAATGTTATATAGTGATTGATTAGCTGATTGATTTAGGGCCTAATCTTTGTGAAGCGACCCGCCCACATGTACAGTGAGGGAAAAAAGTATTTGATCCCCTACTGATTTTGTACGTTTGCCCACTGACAAAGACATGATCAGTCTATAATTTTAATCGTAGGTTTATTTGAACAGTGAGAGACAGAATAACAACAAAAAAATCCAGAAAAACGCACGTCAAAAATGTTATAAATTGATTTGCATTTTAATGAGGGAAATAAGTATTTGACCCCTCTGCAAAACATGACTTAGTACTTGGTGGCAAAACCGTTGTTTGCAATCACAGAGGTCAGACGTTTCTTGTAGTTGGCCACCAGGTTTGCACACATCTCAGGAGGGATTTTGTTCCACTCCTTTGTTGCCTTGGCCGTGTGTTTTGGGTCGTTGTCATGCTGGAATACCCATCCATGACCCATTTTCAATGCCCTGGCTGAGGGAAGGAGGTTTCACCCAAGATTTGACAGTACATTGCCCCATCCATTGTCCCTTTGATGCGGTGAAGTTGTCCTGTCCCCTTGGCATGAAAAACACCCCCAAAGCATAATGTTTCCACCTCCATGTTTGATGGTGGGGATGGTGATCTTGGGGTCATAGGCAGCATTCCTCCTCCTTCAAACACAGCGAGTTGAGTTGATGCCAAAGAGCTCCATTTTGGTCTCATCTGACCACAACACTTTCACCCAGTTCTCTTCTGAATAATTCAGATGTTCATTGGCAAACTTCAGACAGGCCTGTATATGTGCTTTCTTGAGCAGGGGGACCTTGCGGGCGCTGCAGGATTTCAGTCCTTCACGGCGTAGTGTGTTACCAATTGTTTTCTTGGTGACTATGGTCCCAGCTGCCTTGAGATCATTGACAAGATCCTCCCGTGTAGTTCTGGGCTGATTCCTCACCGTTCTCATGATCATTGCAACTCCACGAGGTGAGATATTGCATGGAGCCCCAGGCCGAGGGAGATTGACAGTTCTTTTTTGTTTCTTCCATTTGCGAATAATCGCACCAACTGTTGTCACCTTCTCACCAAGCTGCTTGGCAATGGTCTTGTAGCCCATTCCAGCCTTGTGTAGGTCTACAATCTTGTCCCTGACATCCTTGTTCGAGCTCTTTGGTCTTGGCCATGGTGGAGAGTTTGGAATCTGATTGATTGATTGCTTCTGTGGACAGGTGTCTTTTATACAGGTAACAAGATGAGATTAGGAGCACTCCCTTTAAGAGTGTGCTCCTAATCTCAGCTCGTTAACTGTATAAAAGACACCTGGGAGCCAGAAATCTTTCTGATTGAGAGGGGGTCAAATACTTATTTCCCTCATTAAAATGCAAAATAAAATGATAACATTTTTGACATGCGTCTTTCTGGATTTTTTTGTTGTTATTCTGTCCCTCACTGTTCAAATAAACCTACCATTAAAATGATAGACTGATCATTTCTTTGTCAGTGGGAAAACGTACAGAATCAGCAGGGGATCAAATACTTTTTTCCCTCACTGTACCAGTGCTTGTCCTCTACTCGGAGACCTTCCATTCCCATGGTTACGGGCTGTCACGGCAGTGATTGACAGGGTCACCATTGCTTTTTGGTGAGAGGAGCGTAGGTGGAGCCAGATTAATGTTTGATGTACAGTGTAGGAAGTGTGTGTGTGTGTGTGTGTGTGTGTGTGTGTGTGTGTGTGTGTGTGTGTGTGTGTGTGTGTGTGTGTGTGTGTGTGTGTGTGTGTGTGTGTGCCTGTGGGTGTACGCTTGTGTGCGTGCATGTCCCTAACACACACATACACCTACACCTAGACCGACACATTCGATTTACACACATACACACACACGTGCACACAGAGAGAGAAAGAGAGCGAGCAGAAGTGAGGGATGGAAAATGTAGGGCAAACACTCATCATGGCCTTACACTTGTTTCAGGGTGAGCAGGGCGAGGAGGATGTGATTGAGTTTGCTCCGCAGAGCCCTGGAGAGGAGGAGTGAAATATGGGAAAGACAATAATACAGAGCACTGGGCCAGCTCTGCTCTCAATCCAATCAGCTCATATGTCTCATACTGTACTGTACGTGTGCATGTGTGACTCTGTCCGTCTGTTGGTATGTCGGTCTGCCTGCCTGTCTGTATCAACAAGCTCTCACAGTCTCACTGCAGTATTAGACGTTCATCCACGTTCTCCAAACGTCAAATTTTGAAGTTGCTCTAAACATCAAATTGTGAAGTTGCTCCAAACGTCAAATTTTGAAGTGTTTTTGTTGCTCCTGCTGCTCTGTATCGTTTCTATTCTCAAAACGTCAAATTTCAAAGTTAAGGGTTAAGTTTAGGCACTCATTCTGAATGGTTAAGGTAAGGGTTAAGGTTTAGGATAGGGTAAAAATTAAAAATTAAATAAAAACTGTGTCCACGACTGTGATCAAACACTCAACCTTCTGATCCAGAGTTATGAGATTATGCTCATCCATCACCCCGTCCACAACGCCCTATTAAAACCCAAGCCTACTTGATGGTAACAGCTCTCACTGTTGCTGTTGTTGAGATCAGGAATGTGTGTGAAATAATCATAGAGCGCCTTCCTGCTCCTCTCCCGTCTTCTCTCTTTCTTTCCTCCCTTTCTCTCAGGAATCAGAAATAATGACACTTTTTGAACACTGAGACAGAGCCCGGGTAAAGTCTTCCTTTGAAGAGGGAGAAGCCCGTGTGGAAGATCAGAAGCAGTTTTTCTACAGGAGGGCTCTGCCTGCAGGGAGCTTTTCCATTATGAGAGTTTAAAATATCACACATGAGTAACACCGGAGATTAGCAGCTAACAGCCTGGGTGTGTCTTTGTGTGTGTGTGTGTGTGTGTGTGTGTGTGTGTGTGTGTGTGTGTGTGTGTGTGTGTGTGTGTGTGTGTGTGTGTGTGTGTGTGTGTATGTGTGTGTGTGCGTGCGTGCGTGTGCATGTGCGTGTGTGTGTGTGTGAGTATTACGTCTCTGTTTTGAAATGTGTGATTCCTTTGTGCAATAGTTTGTGTAAGAGTTTAGGATGTTTCCCATACGTATATTCAAGATGTTAGTGAGATGCCAACAAGGTATCTTTCATTCTCTCTTATCATTAGTTTTTTTATTTCCCTCTCCCTCCCTGCCTTTATCTCTCCCTCTCTCACTCTCTCTCTCTCCCTCCCTCCTTCCCTCTCTCCCTCTTTCTCTATCTCTCCCTCCCTGCCTTTCACCGTCTCTCTTTCTCTCCCTCCCAACCTCCCTCTCTCTCTCCCTCCATATCTCTCTCTCTCCCTCTCTCTCTCTCCATCCCTCCATAAAGAGAGTAGTGTTGTGGATGCTCTCTGCTCTCCTCTGTTTGGAGATGAGTGGTGCGGAGGTTCACTCTCTGCTCTGTAGTGACTCTCAGCAGAACAGGGGAGGAAATTAAATCAGTGGGTAGGCAGGTTTGGGGCAGGTGAGCCTGCAGTGCCAAGCACACGCAGGCTGATTTAATTGTGAGTGTGTGAGTGTGTGATTGTGTGTGTGTGTGTGTGTAGGGGGGATGGGGGAGTAGTGATGGGGGTCAGTGCAAAATAAGGTCAATGCAGGGGAGCAGCCCACACTGGGGACACACGGCTGCTGGGAGAGCCAAGAGGAACCGAGGGACTGGGGCTATAAGGCGTCCGCATCCACAATATATCTTTGGTGGAAAGAGAATGGGGAAATGAGAGGAACTGAGAGAAAAAAGTGAGAAGGTGTGAGATGGAGTAAAGAAGGGAGAGGACAGGAGAGGTACAGAGAGAGAGGGATCTGGTGCAGGTTGTTTGACACTGCAAGCTGTTATATCAACCAAACAAACAACAGGTATCAGGTTTTGTAAAAGCGTGTTCCTCCTCACTGTGAGGAAATTGGAGTCGACAGACCTATGAAGTTCAAAGGAAAGAAACATTAAGCGCAAGATGTTCCTGTCTCAGCGTGGCTCGCTAATGAAACCTCACCTGACAGCAGAGACTGTGGAACACAAACATAGAGGACAGGGGGCGCTGGTGCACAGGAATGTTGTGGGGTGTCGAGGGGTGTAGGGGAAGTCGTGGGGTACAGGGGGAGGGATGTTGTGGGGTGTTTTGGTGTACAGGAGGTACGGTGGGGTGCAGTGGTTCTGGAGCAGAATGAGTAGGGGGTAGAGAGAGTCATGCTATAGGGTCACACACTAACACAGCCCTTATTATACTATAGGGTCAAACCAGGGTCTTGACCGGCATCGTAACTGACTTCAGTGGGCAAATGCTCACCTTCGATGGCCACTGGAACGCTGGAGAAGTGTGCTCTTCACAGATGAATCCCAGTTTCAGCTGTACCGAGCAGATGGCATACAGCGTCGTGTGGGCGAGCAGTTTGCTGATGTCAACTTTGTGAACAGAGTGCCCCATGGTGGCAGTGGGGTTATGGTATGGCTATAAGCTACGGACAATAAACACAATTACATTTTATTGATGGCAATTTGACTGCACAGAGATACCATGACGAGATCATGAGGCACATTGTCGTGGTATTCATCCGCCGTCATCACCTCATGTTTCAGCATGATAATGCACAGCCCCGTGCCGCAAGGATCTGTACACAATTCCTGGAAGCTGAAAATGTCACAGTTCTTCCATGGCCTGCATACTCACCAGACATGTCAACCATTGAGCATGTTTGGGATGCTCTGGATCGACTTGTACGACAGCATGTTCCAGTTCCCGCCAATATCCAGCTACTTCACACAGCCATTGAAGAGGAGTGGGACAACATTCCACAGGCCACAATCAACAGCCTGATCAACTCTATGCGAAGGAGACGTGATGCGCTGCATGAGGCAAATCTGTTTTCCCAGTCATGTGAAATCCAGTCATTGACTGATTTCCTTATATGAACTGTAACTCAGTAAAATCTTAGAAATTGTTGCATTTATATTTTTGTTCAGTGTAGGTAGCATAGTAGAAAGTGTGTCTTGTACCTGAAAATGAATTGTGTAGAATATTGTCTTCCTCTGCCTCCCAGTCTCACTGTCTTCCCCCTCTGTGTGTGTGTAATTAATAAGGCTGGCTCTGATCCTGCCTCTGTAGAGTGTGCTATGCAGGGTGGAGAGTGGGCTGGGCTGGGCTAAGACAGAGAGAGATGCTGTGGCTGACTGGCTGCTGGGAGAGGAGGATGGAGAAGGGAGGGAGGAGGGAGGGAGAATGGAGGGCTGTCTGGAGTGAGAGAAAGGTGCTGATGGCTATAACAAGTATAATCACATTCCCCCTCTTAAGATGAAGAAAACATTAGCCAGAACAAACAGATCCTGTAATGTATTTGACACACTTTCTTAATTGACTACATTATTGATGAGTATGCTAGCATTGCATAATGCACATTACATAGTGAGCAGAAGGGAACAGCCTCTCACTCTCCTGGTAGACGTACCCAAATATCTACAGCAGCCCAGTGTGATGCTGACAATATAGAGGCCAGTGGATTCTGACACACATACAGAATTGTTTCTTTGGGACTGCAATGTGCCGTGTGGCAGAACAGTATATTTCAATTATTTAATCTGAAAAGTGACATTTGGGTTGAATAAGATATTAAAGAGGCAATCATAAGCCTGTTGGCAAGCAATTAAGTTCCTGTCAGTCTGTTGAGATGTACAAAAGCTGAAGAACATACGCACATCCAGGTACTTTCAGATGGTAACCTGATAGGGCATTATGACAGTAGTAATGAATCATTCTCATCTCACGTCATCATCACTGTCATGATCATCATCCAGAAACAGGTCACTGATTTACATCTTTATCATAGTATTCATCTGTCAAATGTCCACATTGGGATAGTCAAGGAATCAGAATGTGTCCTCTTCTGGCTCTGGTAGCCCAGTGTTCTCTGTGACAGAGAGAGTATAGTTCAGTTGGGGGGTGATTGAAGATGTGGAGATGACTGACAGCTCTTTTGTGTGATGTCATTTCTGTAGAGGTACGGGTAGGTGGGCTGTCTAATGAGGGCAGTGACCGTGGAGCCCAGGCAGGCGGCACAATGTCCCTCTGTCCCTACTTGTGTGAATGAGAGCCTGCTGAGTTGTAGAGGCTCTCCTCTGGCCCTCATCACCTCACAGCATGGGGCCCGGCTTTCTGAAAGGCCACTGCAGCCCTCCTAGTCTCCCCTCCACCATCCGCTACCATCCGCTACCCCTCCATCCACTATACCCCCCTTTTAACCATACATAAGAGAGTTGGACCAGTAACCGTAAGGTTGTTGATTCGAATCCCCGAGCCAGCAAGGTGGAAAAATCTGCCGTTCTGCCCTTGAGTAAGGCAGTTAACCCCCAACAAGAACTGCTCCCCGGGCGCCAATGACTTGGATGTCGATTAAGCCCTCCGCACCTCCGCATCTCTCTGATTCAGAGGGGTTGTGTTAAATGCGGAAGACACATTTCAATTGAATGTGTTCAGTTGTGTAACTGACTAAGTATCCCCCTTTCCCACCCCATTTCCATCAGCTATATCCTACATTCCTCTTACCTCCAATAGAGCCCATTGGTCATTGCTCCTCTAGGGTGATGTGTAGTTGGGTTAGCTGGTGATCTGTAGCTTGGGTAGTTGTGTTAGCTGGTGATACAGTATGTAGCTGGGGTTGCTGTTGATTTGTAGTGGCTGGTGAGGGTCATGGTGGAAATGTAGCCTCCTGACCGGGGTGTGAAGCCTCTCCTCTCCGTCAGCCCATTGATCCAGACCAGACACCCTGTTCTGTTCCTCATTCATAATTAAAGTCCATTAACTCCTCCAGCAAGTGGTGGTGGTTTAATTATCTGGCCTGCCAGCAGAACTGTTTGACTGTGGAGCACAAGGCAGGGTGTTTTAATAGAGCCAGACAGGAAAGGCTTCTGTTAGTGGCTGCTGGCTGCTGCAGCATCAGCAGTGGAGGAGTCTGTTTTACACCAAGCTCTCCCTTTTTGCTCAGTGGTTCGCTGGATGCATAGCCTTCAATCTCTTCTTTGTGGGGACAATCCCCAAAACGTAATTTCCTTTTTCCTTTTTTTATCCTTCCTCACTTTCATTCTTTCCCTAACCATTCCATCTCCCCATCTCTTGTATCCCCCTCTTCTCTCTTCCTCCCTTCGGTATTCATCCCTCTATCCCTTTTGGGTGCCTTGGCCCTCCCCTTTCCCCCATCTGCAGTGGAACAGGGTGGCTGGCCTTCTTGGTCGGCACTGGTGTCGTTCATTACAGTTAATTAGAGGCAGATTTGGGAGGTTATAGATGGCTGTGCAGCAGTGCAGGCAGGGTAATTAGATTGTAGGGAGAAGTCCTGCTGGTGTTGTACCCTCACTGTCCTTTCCTCTCCTCTATCCTCCTCTCCTCTCAGTTTAGGGCAAAACACAGGAATAGCCAGGTCTGTATAGTATCTGTATCCAGGGGTATTTAGAAGGGGGTGCTCAGCTCCCCTGAATGAGACATTAGCTCCCGTAAATGCAACAAAAGTTGGATAAATAATGCTAATTTAACCATTATCCTATTTGTTTAAAATGTGGTGGTAAATATTTTTTACATTGGTAAATATGAAAATAAAAGCTTCCAAATAAAACAAACACCCCCACCTCTCTGTCATGGTTTAAACCATGTATTTCTATGTGGCGGCGCTGTCCACTCAGTAGTGCTGAATTTTGGCCTCAGCTGAGCTCTACTCATAGATTTTCCTTTGTACTTCCTCATTTTCGCCATTTGTTTGACATGCATCCTTGATTTTTTTTTAAATAGCCTTTTTTCCAATGCATTAGATTTATCCGATGATTTATCATTCTTTGCTTTTGTCAGCCAGCTGTTTAGAGCGCTCATTGCGTTGTCGTTCAGGTGCGCGTAGGTACTGGTGTTCTCTGTGCCATCCGTTGCCAGAAGTAGTAGACCATTTATTTAGCGTTATTATTTTCTATCAATATTTGTTTTCTTTCTTGGAGCTGATGATGGTCGACAATATCACTAGACAAGTAGCCTACAGCTAGACACCAATGCGCATCCAATTCATCCAACAAGTAGGCTCGTTATACATTAATGACAGTAGGCCTATAAGGTGACTCTCGCTTAGAAGAGGTTTTAACGTTCGGTTCGAAGCATTCGATTTTGCAATAGTATAGGCCTACATTATTTTGTGTGCCCATGAGAACTGTTTTCACGGCGAAACATAATTAAATGTTACATGGGCATAGTTACACTTTGTTCTAATTAAATTGTTAAATGCTTAATAATTACGAATAACACTGTCATAAATGTCATTAATGTTTTTTTTGTTGTTGTTTTTTTAACCTTTATTTAACCAGGTAAGACCCATTATTTTGCGAGGGCGACCTGTCAAGAAGGCAAAACAGGGTAATAGCAGCGTCTACATAAAATATTGCAAACAAATACAAAATACACACAAAAGACAAAGTTTCACAAGTTACAGATACATTTGAAGATTAGAAACAACTGCAGCTATCAAAAACAGTGTCGTCGATCAGAGTCTTACAAGCAGGCAAGGACACTAACTCCCCTAACTTTAATATCTTTTGAAGCATGTTCCAGGATGAAATGGCATTATGGGAAAAATATTGTTTCCCCATCTCAGTTCTAGCCTTAGGAACAGACAAGGACAGCAGCGACTGTGAACGAAGACTGTATTGAGTGACTGATCTGGTCAGTAAGGAACAGCGATACAAAGGGAGTTGCCCTATCAATGCTTTGTACACAAAAGTGTACCCGTGCTTTAGCCTCCTGGTGGAGAGAGAGGTCCATTGCACCATGGCATACAAATCACAGTGATGGGTGAGTGATCCAGCATTTGTGATAAATCTTAAAGCACCATGATACACCGCGTCCAGAGTTTTGAAGGTACTTGTTGAGGCCTGCATATAGACAATATCACCATAATCCAGCACCAATAAAAAGCACTTTGAACAAGATCCTTTCTGACTGACATTGAAAAGCAAGATTTGTTCCTAAAATAGAAACCCAATTTCGACTTCAGTTTCTTGGTCAAGTTATCAATGTGCTGTTTAAAATTCATCTTTTCATCTAACCAAATCCCAAGATACTCATAGGAGGTGACCCTATCAATTAGCTGGCATTTTAGAGTTAAAATCTGCAAGTGACTCCATCTGTCTACTTTCAGAGAAGAGAAAACCATTCATTTAGTTTTCCTTGCATTAAGCACAAATTTAAATTCAAAAAGTTGCATTTGAACAGCATCAAAGCCAATAGTAAGTCCTGAAAAGCCTTCTCAATATTAGATAAACTAGAATAAATAATTGTGTCATGAGCTAGAATAAATAATTGTGTCATCAACATACAGATGGAGATTTGCAGAGTCAACAGTCTTTCTTATATAATTTATATACAGTGTAAAAAGGATTGGACCTAAAATTGAGCCATGAGGAACTCAGATTTCATATCCTTTGACCTTGTGTGTTAAGGTAACCATTCAGTTTTACCCGGGACAGTTTCATCCCCATTTCAGGTGTCACAACTTTTCAGGCTAAAAAAAAGGTACATTTGTCAGCAAGACGCATCAATTAATGTAGCATTAATGTAGCCCTGATCAATGGCAATTGCTGAATGTCATTAGGCACACTTTTTGGTGTTTTGTAACAGAGTATACATGCAGTTTGGATGCTGTAACTATTTGCGAGGGGACGAACATGCACAAGGAGCCTACTTTTTGAAGTGATTTGTTTGACAATCAGATTAAAATATCATGACTGGTTGTGTTCATGCCACATTAAAAGGCAAAGTCAGTGTTAGTAGGGGGGAAAAGAGTGCGTGTTAGTTCACAAAAGGCCATTTTTTAGAACCATTTGATTAACTATTTAGCAGTCTTATGGCTTGGGGATAACCTCTCTGCAAAGTAAAGTTTCCAGGAATAGTAGATCATGCGTACTTGGTTCTGCTCTGCATCTGCTCTGCATTTTCCAGAACATTCTGCTCTGAAAACTTGCCTTATTTTGTCTGATTACCTGGGCATTTCCCACTGGTTTTTCTTTTTGTGGTGTAAAAAAGCCTAGTCTCCTGATGGAATTGGTTATTGTGGATGTATATCCAGCTCTCTCTCCCCTTTCTCTCTCTCTACACACACATTCTGTACACACCGCATTCCGTCTGACCGAAGGCTACTATTTCACAGAATCAATTAAAATGGATCTGGTTATTTACCCACAATCTCTGGGGAACCTCAGCTTGCCCACAGAGCATGAGCTGACTCTCTGCATTATGGCTCACTCCAAAAAAACGAAAGAATAGAGCTCTAGTTTCTTTTTTAGACTGGTTCCAAGTTAAGATCACACTGTGCCACACACTGACACTGTAACAGTGTTGCTCTTTGTGCCAATGTTCCCTCTCCATGTCTCTCACCATGCCTACAGGATAAAAGTTACAGGTAGACACAAACAGCATATTCAAATTACTTCATTCTGATGTTTTCATTGTGTTTATTTGACAAAGAACCATATCAACAGCACCCTGCAAAACCTCCCCTCCTGCCTCTGTCAACCATCCAGCATGATGAGTTGACATAAACAAGAAGTGACAGATGTTGCACCGAGGGGACAGACTAACCTACGAGCACTGACACCCTGAAATTGATGGATTGTGTCTATCCAGGCTCAGACAGGAGAGTGGCATCAGGGACAAAGTAAATGTTCTGCTTTGCCACCTCCAGTCCAAACTCCTCCAGCCCCATCCCCAGCCCCATGCCCCCTGCCCCAGCCTCGGTCTCCAGCCCCAGGAACTTTCCTTAGTGATGAGCCCCCTTGACCCCCACCCCACCACCATCAGCAGACCCCCAGAAAGGAGACTATAATACATTACTGCTCCCCTCCACTCCCCGCCCCCTGACTGGGGAACAGTGACAGTGATAGAGAGCAGGACAAGGTCATTGCCACACATCTCACAGGCTAAATAGATTAGAGACATCATGGGAGGCCTCGGTGTGTTTGTTGGAGTTAAATGATCATGCAATCTTTTCTGTTTTCATGTGTTAACAGGTTTATTGAAGGAAGGAGCTGTGATATTTTTTCTGTTTGTCAAGTTGGATCACATCAGTATCAATGCTTTTATCAGAGAACATGGAAAGAAAACTGTTGTCAAAGGAGAATAGTTGACAGAGTTCTGGCTTGGCCATGAGGCTAGCTGAAGATACACATAGCCTACTGTAGAAAGAAATGTCATACTGTTGTTCCCTCGTTGCTACCTCGTCATTTCCAAGGATACGGCTCATTGATATCTAACTTACAGTGGGGAAAAAAAGTATTTAGTCAGCCACCAATTGTGCAAGTTCTCCCACTTAAAAAGATGAGAGAGGCCTGTCATTTTCATCATAGGTACACGTCAACTATGACAGACAAATTGAGAAAATCACATTGTAGGATTTTTAATGAATTTATTTGCAAATTATGGTGGAAAATAAGTATTTGGTCACCTACAAACAAGCAAGATTTCTGGCTCTCACAGACCTGTAACTTCTTCTTTTATTATCGCAACTCAATAATAATAAATATGCCCAAATTGTGGGCCCTTCTGACTGTAGGCTATGCGATTTTAAGAAGCCTAATGATCCTCTGTGGCCAAATCATGTTTTCTGGTGTAGTAGCCTATTTTGAATGATTTTATTTATTTATGTATAGACAGGAGTAAGCTAATTAGGCTTATATAATTTTGGCAATTTAATTCAATTTAATTTAGGGAAAGTTTATCTTCCCCTAGCCTTATGGACATGCCTTTTAATGTGGCAGAAACACAACCAGTCATGATGTTTTCATCTGATTGTCAAACAATAACTTAACAAAGGCGTTCCTGTAGGCTACCCGCACATATTCGTTCACTCACAAAATGATTTCAGCATCCAAACCCCAACCGTGCAGGACGGTTCGGCTACACAAATATATTTTGTAAGAAAAATATAAAGGAATAAAATATTATAGTGAAGTATCCATTTAAGACAAATTCATGGGACAAACGCTGTTGTTGGATTCTACTGCATTAGCATTTAAAACATGATCAGCAGTCGGGAAATCCAGTAATAAAGTGGCTGTAGGTTATTTTAAACATGTCTAAATCAATAAAATGACAGTAAAACAGTTATGCTATGTGTTTGCTGAGTAGTTAGCTGAAAGAGCATCTGCTAAATGACTAAAATGTCAATGTCAATGTAAATTCACTACAATTGTGTATATTTTTCACTTTGATTGCACATTTTCTGTGCTGCTACCATTCACTCCCAGTCCTTCCGAATGTGGAAGCTGGTCCCTTGTTGAATAGTGGCGCAAAACGTTATGGGATATTAGAATTCTCTTGTCTTAACCTCCATACAGTATTTCTAACCTAGACCAATGCCTAGGTTGAAGATGACAAAGGTTAAGACAACGGGATTCGCATAACTCTTTGCAACAATAGGACCAGCTGCTAGTTAGTAATGGCGCTGGTCCCAGATTTGTGACAACATTGTCTTAACCTGTATATTTTCGACCTAGACCAATGCCAGGAACTAAAAGCAGGAAGTGTACCCTTCAATCTGTGCTGTGATTTGTTGAGTCAACTCAACTGACATCATAAAAAACACTTTCCATACTCCGAGTAAATGTTCACGTAATAATAAGGAATTCCCCTCAACCACGCCCACAAATTAGGGAAAACAAACATTCTTTCTCATTGACCCCCAGTGTAAAAGAAATAAGAAAACATGCTGAAAAGCTGCTGTGTTGTTCAATGTAGATGTAACCAGGTCAAAAATCCCGACCTACAATTCGCAATGCTCCCACGTAGGGAAATAGAGCCTGCGAGAAGAGCCCTGTGGCTTCAGGCTATTCGATGTTGGAGAATGGGAAAATGTGGGAGCCGGTGTCCAAGTAGGCTACACGTAGCTAGGTGTTTGGAAAACATTTAATCACAGGTAAGACATTTAACTTGTTTAGTATAGTCCGTTTGTAACTCCATTCACTACTTGTAGCTGTATAGTCCATTTGTTTGTGTTGTTGGTCTTGGCAAGCTTAATGTTCCGGTCGGTAGCAAGCTTGCACTCACTCATGTGGCTGCTAGCACCGTCATGAAAAGGGGCATGAGGGAAGCCCTACAATATTACATTTTTCTAAGTAGTGCTTGGGAGCAGGCAATGTTGAAAAGTTATCTTTAGACATGTTGTACTTTTCTTAAATGTAGTTGTGTAATTGACTAATTTAGTTTAGTTTAGTTTCTTAGGATCGCCATTAGCTACTGTACATGCAGCAGCTACTCCTCCTGGGGTCCACATGAAATGTACAAATATATGACAAAGTACATAACAGTAATAGACCAGAAGAACTATACAGTGGGGAGAACAAGTATTTGATACACTGCCGATTTTGCAGGTTTTCCTACTTACAAAGCATGTAGAGGTCTGTAATTTTTATCATAGGTACACTTCAACTGTGAGAGACGGAATCTAAAACAAAAATCCAGAAAATCACATTGTATGATTTTTAAGTAATTAATTTGCATTTTATTGCATGACATAAGTATTTGATACATCAGAAAAGCAGAACTTAATATTTGGTACAGAAACCTTTGTTTGCAATTACAGAGATCATACGTTTCCTGTAGGTCTTGACCAGGTTTGCACACACTGCAGGAGGGATTTTGGCCCACTACTCCATACAGACCTTCTCCAGATCCTTCAGGTTATGGGGCTGTCGCTGGGCAATACGGACGTTCAGTTCCCTCCAAAGATTTTCTATTGGGTTCAGGTCTGGAGACTGGCTAGGCCACTCCAGGACCTTGAGATGCTCTTACAGAGCCACTCCTTAGTTGCCCTGGCTGTGTGTTTAGGGTCGTTGTCATGCTGGAAGACCCAGCCACGACCCATCTTCAATGCTCTTACTGAGGGAAGGAGGTTGTTGGCCAAGATCTTGCGATACATGGCCCCATCCATCCTCTCCTCAATACGGTGCAGTCATCCTGTCCCCTTTGCAGAAAAGCATCCCCAAAGAATGATGTTTCCACCTCCATGCTTCACGGTTGGGATGGTGTTCTTGGAGTTGTACTCATCCTTCTTCTTCCTCCAAACACGGCGAGTGGAATTTAGACCAAAAAGCTCTATTTTTGTCTCATCAGACCACATGACCTTCTCCCATTCCTCCTCTGGATCATCCAGATGGTCATTGGCAAACTTCAGACGGGCCTGGACATGCGCTGGCTTGAGCAGGGGGACCTTGCGTGCGCTGCAGGATTTTAATCCATGACGGCGTAGTGTGTTACTAATGGTTTTCGTTGAGACTGTGGTCCCAGCTCTCTTCAGGTCATTGACCAGGTCCTGCCGTGTAGTTCTGGGCTGATCCCTCACCTTCCTCATGATTATTGATGCCCCACGAGGTGAGATCTTGCATGGAGCCCCAGACCGAAGGTGATTGACCATCATCTTGAACTTCTTCCATTTTCTAATAATTGCGCCAACAGTTGTTGCCTTCTCACCAAGCTGCTTGCCTATTGTCCTGTAGCCCATCCCAACCTTGTGCAGGTCTACAATTTTATCCCTGATGTCCTTACACAGTTCTCTGGTCTTGGCCATTGTGGAGAGGTTGGAGTCTGTTTGATTGAGTGTGTGGACAGGTGTCTTTTATACAGGTAACGAGTTCAAACAGGTGCAGTTAATACAGTTAATGAGTGGGAACAGGAGGGCTTCTTAAAGAAAAACTAACAGGTCTGTGAGTGTCGGAATTCTTACTGGTTGGTAGGTGATCAAATACTTATGTCATGCAATAAAATGCTAATTCATTACTTAAAAATCATACAATGGGATTTTCTGGATTTTTGTTTTAGATTCCGTCTCTCACAGTTGAAGTGTACCCACGATAAAAATTACAGACCTCTACATGCTATGTAAGTAGGAAATCCTGCAAAATCGGCAGTGTATCAAATACTTGTTCTCCCCACTGTATATAGGAAAGATACGAAGAGACAACAAAAATACTATTTACACAGTATTCAAATATACGTATTAATATTTTTATACACAGTACAGTTCAATTAGATCTTTAGAAAGAGGTGAGGCGCTGTGATACAATATGTCTTTTTATCTGTTTTTTTTTAAAGCTAAACTTGCTTTTGCCTGAGTAACCTCTGGTGGCAGAGCATTCCACAATGATATGGCTCTATACGTAGCTGAGCGACGCATTAAATCTGTTTTTGGTTTGGATACCGTGAAGAAATACATAGTGGCGTGTCTGGTGGGGTATGTATGTCTGTTTGAAATGTATACAAATAGATTATACAAGTGGTTAGGCATTTTCAACACACAAATGTTTCTTAAAAAAACTAGAAGAGAACTAGTCAATTTCTCCTCAACCCTCAACCATGAAAGACTATCATGCATGTTGTTGATGTTAGTTCTGTGTGTTCAGTTAAGGGCGAGGCGTGCTGCTTTGTTTTGAGCCAGCTGCAGCTTTGCTAAGTCTTTCTTTGCTGCAAATGACCATAATACTGGAAAGTAATCAAGATGGGACAAGATCAAAGCCTGAACAACTAGTACAGTTGATCTTTGTGTCAAAAACACAGAACATCTCTTTATAACAGACATACAGTGGGGAGAATTTTTTTTTGATAAACTGACGATTTTGCAGGTTTTCCTACTTACAAAGCAAGTAGAGGTCTGTCATTTTTATCATAGGTACATTTCAACTATGAGAGACGGAATCTAAAACAAAAATCCAGAAAATCACATTGTATAATTTTAAAGTAATTCATTTGCATTTTATTGCATGACATAAGTATTTGATCACCTACCAACCAGTAAGAATTCCGGCTCTCACAGACCTGTTAGTTTTTCTTTAAGAAGCCCTCCTGTTCTCCACTCATTACCTGTATTAACTGCACCTGTTTGAACTCGTTACCTGTATAAAAGACACCTGTCCACACACTCAATCAAACAGACTCCAACCTCTACACAATGGCCAAGACCAGAGAGCTGTGTAAGGACATCAGGGATACAATTGTAGACCTGCACAAGGCTGGGATGGGCTACAGGACAATAGGCAAACAGCTTGGTGAGAAGGCAACAACTGTTGGTTCAATTATTAGAAAATGGAAGAAGTTCAAGATGACGGTCAATCACCCTCGGTCTGGGGCTCTATGCAAGATCTCACCTCGTGGGGCATCAATGATCATGAGGAAGGTGAGGGATCAGCCTAGAACTACATGGCAGGACCTGGTCAATGACCTGAAGAGAGCTGGGACCACAGTCTCAAAGAAAACCATTAGTAACACACTACGCCGTCATTGATTAAAATCCTGCAGTGCACGCAAGGTCCCCCTGCTCAAGCCAGCGCATGTCCAGGCCCGTCTGAAGTTTGCCAATGACCATCTGGATGATCCAGAGGAGGAATGGGAGAAGGTAATGTGGTCTGATGAGACAAAAATAGAGCTTTTTGGTCTAAATTCCACTCGCCGTGTTTGGAGGAAGAAGAAGGATGAGTACAACCCCAAGAACACCATCCCAACCGTGAAGCATGGAGGTGGAAACATCATTCTTTGGGGATGCTTTTCTGCAAAGGGGACAGGATGACTGCACCATATTGAGGGGAGGATGGATGGGGCCATGTATCGTGAGATCTTGGCTAACAACCTCCTTCCCTCAGTAAGAGCATTGAAGAAGGGTCATGGCTGGGTCTTCCAGCATGACAATGACCCGAAACACACAGCCAGGGCAACTAAGGAGTGGCTCCATAAGAAGCATCTCAAGGTCCTGGAGTGGCCTAGCCAGTCTCCAGACCTGAACCCAATAGAACATCTTTGGAGGGAGCTGAAAGTCCGTATTGCCCAGTGACAGCCCCGAAACCTGAAGGATCTGGAGAAGGTCTGTATGGAGGAGTGGGCCAAAATCCCTGCTGCAGTGTGTGCAAACCTGGTCAAGACCTACAGGAAACATATGATCTCTGTAATTGCAAACAAAGGTTTCTGTACCAATTATTAAGTTCTGCTTTTCTGATGTATCAAATACTTATGTCATGCAATAAAATGCAAATGAATTACTTAAAAATAATCAATGTGATTTTCTGGATTTTTGTTTTAGATTCCGTCTCTCACAGTTGAAGTGTACCTATGATAAAAATTACAGACCTCTACATGCTTTGTAAGTAGGAAAACCTGCAAAATTGGCAGTGTATCAAATACTTTTTCTCCCCACTGTACCTCTCCCCATCTTCACAACAACTTTGTCAATATGACTTGACCATGATAATTGACCATTCAATGTTACTCCTAGGACTTCAGCTTCTTCAACTTGTTCAATGGTCACACCTTTGTTGCACAACTCCAGTTGAGGTTTAGGTCTAAAAGCTTTGAACCAAATATAATGCTTTTGGTTTTAGATGTACAGTGAGGGAAAAAGGTATTTGATCCCCTGCTGATTTTGTACGTTTGCCCACTGACAAAGAAATGATCAGTCTATAATTTTAATGGTAGGTTTATTTGAACAGTGAGAGACAGAATAACAACAAAAAAATCCAGAAAAACGCATGTCAAAAATGTTATAAATTGATTTTAATGAGGGAAATAAGTATTTCACCCCTCTGCAAAACATGACTTAGTACTTGGTGGCAAAACCGTTGTTGGCAATCACAGAGGTCAGACGTTTCTTGTAGTTGGCCACCAGGTTTGCACACATCTCAGGAGGGATTTTGTCCCACTCCTCTTTGCAGATCTTCTCCAAGTCGTTAACGTTTCGAGGCTGACGTTTGGCAACTCAAACCTTCAGCTCCCTCCACAGATTTTCTATGGGATTAAGGTCTGGAGACTGGCTAGGCCACTCCAGGACCTTAATGTGCTTCTTCTTGAGCCACTCCTTTGTTGCCTTGGCCGTGTGTTTTGGGTCATTTTCATGCTGGAATACCCATCCACGACCCATTTTCAATGCCCTGGCTGAGGGAAGGAGGTTCTCACCCAAGATTTGACGGTACATTGCCCCGTCCATCGTCCCTTTGATGCGGTGAAGTTGTCCTGTCCCCTTAGCAGAAAAACACCCCCAAGGCATAATGTTTCCACCTCCATGTTTGACGGTGCAGATGGTGTTCTTGGGGTCATAGGCAGCATTTCTCCTCCCACTATGCTCTCCGTTGAACCATCAAACTTCAGATGGGCATATATATGTGCTTTCTTGAGCAGGGGGACTTTGCGGGCGCTGCAGGATTTCAGTCCTTCACAGCGTAGTGTGTTACCAATTATTTTCTTGGTGACTATGGTCCCAGCTGCCTTGAGATCATTGACAAGATCCTCCCGTGTAGTTCTGGGCTGATTCCTCACCGTTCTCACGATCATTGCAACTCCATGAGGTGAGATCTTGCGTGGAGCCCCAGGCCGAGGGAGATTGACAGTTATTTTGTGTTTCTTCTATTTGCGAATAATCGCACCAACTGTTGTCACCTTCTCACCAAGCTGCTTGGCAATGGTCTTGTAGCCCATTCCAGCCTTGTGTAGGTCTACAATCTTGTCCCTGACATCCTTGGAGAGCTCTTTGGTCTTGGGCATGGTGGAGAGTTTGGAATCTGATTGATTGATTGCTTCTGTGGACAGGTGTCTTTTCAACAGGTAACAAGCTGAGATTATGAGCACTCCCTTTAAGAGTGTGCTCCTAATCTCAGCTCATTACCTCTATAAAAGACACCTGGGAGCCAGAAATCTTTCTGATTGAGAGGGGGTCAAATACTTATTTCCCTCATTAAAATGCAAATCAATTTATAACATTTTTGACATGCGTTTTTCTGGACTTTGTTGTTGTTATTCTGTCTCTCACTGTTCAAATAAACCTACCATTAAAATTATAGACTGATCATTTCTTTGTCAGTGGGCAAACATACAAAATCAGCAGGGGATCAAATACTTTTTTCCCTCACTGTATTTAAGAACAGTTTATTGTTAATTACCCATTCTGACACTGACTGTAACTCCTTGCTAAGAGTTTCAGTGAGCTCACTGGCTGTAGGTGCTGATGTTTAAAGTGTGCATACATCAGCATACATAGTTGTTTTAGCTTCTTGTAAGACAAGTGGCAAATCATTTGTAAAAACAGAGAAGAGTAACAGCCCAAGGCAACTGCCCTGAAGTTTACCACACTGTATATATCTGATGTTAGAAAACCTTCTATTGAAGAACACTCTCTGGGTTCTATTGGATAAGTAACTCTCCAACCATGTGATGGCAGGTGATGTAAAGCCATAGCAAGTTAGTTTTTTCAATGACAAATTATGTTCAATAACATCAAAGGCTGCACTGAAATCTAACAATACAAATCAAATGAAATTGTATTTGTCACATGCGCCGAATGCAAAATGTGTAGACCTTACAGTGAAATGCTTACTTACAAGCCCTTAACCAACAATGCAGTTTTAAGAAAAATAAGTGTAAAAAAATAGATAAGGAAAAAAATGTAGGCAGGTTACCTTAGTGTTCTTGGCACAGGGGCTATGGTGGTCTGCTTGAAATAGGTTGGTATTACAGACACAGTCAGGGACAGGTTGAAAATGTCAGTGAAGACACTTGCCAGTTGCTCTGAGTACACGTCCTGGTAATCCATCTGGCCCTGCGGCCTTGTGAATGTTGACCTTTTTTAAGGTCTTACTCACACCGGCTGCGGAGAGCGTGATCACACAGTCTTCTGGAACAACTGATGCTCTCATGCATGCTTCAGTGTTGCTTGCCTCGAAGTGAGCATAGAAGTAATTTAGCTCGTCTGGTAGGCTCGTGTCACTGGGCAGCTCATGGCTGTGCTTCCCTTTGTAGTCTGTAATAGTTTGCAGGCCATGCCACATCCGACGAGCATCGGAGCCAGTGTAGTACGATTCAATCTTAGTCCTGGATTTATGCTTTGCCTGTTTAATGGTTCGTCGGAGAGCATAGTGGGATTTCTTGTAAGTGTCCGGGTTAGAGTCCCTCTCCTTGAAAGCGGCAGCTCTAGCCTTTAGCTCAGTGCGGATGTTGCCTGTAATCCATGGCTTCTGGTTGGGGTATGTACGTACAGTCACTGTGGGGACGACGTCTTTGATGCACTTATTAAGAAAGCCAGTGACTGATGTTGTGTACTCCTCAATGCCATCGGAAGAATCCCGGAACATATTCCAGTCTGTGCTAGCAAAACAGTCCTGTAGCTTAGCATCTGCGTCATCTGACCACTTTTTTATTGACTGAGTCACTGGTGCTTCCTGCTTTAGTTTTTGCTTGTAAGCAGGAATCAGGAGGATAGACTTATGGTCAGATTTGCCAAATGGAGGGCGAGGGAGAGCTTTTTTCCCCTCCAGTTGCACATTTAACATGCTGGTAGAAATTAGGTAAAAAGGATTTAAGTTTACCTGCATTAAAGTCCCCGGCCACTAGGAGCGCCGCCTCTGGATGAGCATTTTTCTGTTTGCTTATGGCCTTATACAGCTCATTAAGTGCGGTCTTAGTGCCAGCATCGGTTTGTGGCGGTAAATAGACAGCTACGAAAAATATAGATGAAAACTCTCTTGATAAATAGTGTGGTCTACACCTTATCATGAGATACTCTACCTCAGGCGAGCAAATCCTTAATATTAGATTTCATGCACCAGCTGTTGTTTACAAATATACACAGACCACCACCCCTTGTCTTACCGGAGGCAGCTGTTCTATCTTGCCGATGCAGCGTAAATCCCGCCAGCTGTATGTTATCCATGTCGTCGTTCAGTCACGACTCGGCGAAACATAAGATATTACAGTTTTTAATGTTGGTAGGATGTTCGTGATCGTAGCTCGTCTATTTTGTTATCCAATGATTGTACGTTGGCTAATAGGACTGATGGTAGAGGCAGATTACCCACTCGCCGTGCTTACAAGGCACCCCGACCTACGTCCCCGATATCTCCGTCTCTTTCTCCTGCAAATGACAGGGATTTGGGCCTTGTCAGGTGTCTGAAGTAAATCCTTCGCGCACCCCGACTCGTTAAAGAAAAAATCTTTGTCCAGTACGAGGTGAGTAATCGCTGTCCTGATATCCAGAAGCTATTTTCGGTCATAAGAGACGGTGGCAGAAACATTATGTACAAAAGAAGTTACAAAAAATGCGACAAAACACACACAATAGCAAAATTGGTTAGGAGCCCGTAAAACGGCAGCCATCTCCTCCGGCGCCATTATATACAGCTCTGGTACAGCTCTGACTATCATCTTATTTTCCATTTATTTTAGCCAATCATCAGTCATCTGAGTCAGTGCAGTACACTTTGAGTGCCCTTCCCTATATGCATGCTGAAAGTCAGTAGTTAACTCATTCTTAAAAAAAACAATTCTCTCTATCAGTTTACTAAGAGCAGGGGATTGGAAGTGACGCAGACAATTACATTGATGGAAGTTACAATATATCTGCAATATTAAAGCTGATCTACCACCTAAAAAACAAAAAAAACACATCGGTACTGGAAATATTACATCACTTTTTAGAGGACAACCTGCTGAAGACAACCAGCTACATGTTGGGTTGATGCAATTTTGAAAGAGAAACGCAACACTTATTTGTCAATCACTCATATTGATATCACGTTGAAATAAATAGAACAAGAGGGGGGTCAGGATGCACGTCCTGTTAGAACTAACCTTACAACAACAAAAAAACACGGAATCTGGGAATAATATATATATCACTGGTTAGAGGACAACTTGTAGAAGACAGCCTGCTACATTTTGGATTATTGCATTTTGTTTCAAGTGGGTTGCCAACGTGGAAAGGTAAACACAACACTATTTTGTTAATCACTCATATCGATATCAATTTGAAATCAATAAAGTGGGGACAAACTTTTGGGGTGTAGGGCCTATGCGCTGTTTAAACTAATACTATTCGAAGGCCACACTGAATCTGAGAATAATTCTTATATCACTGGTTAGAAGAGAATTTGATGAAGACAGTCATCTAAATTCTAGAATGTCAGATGGACGTCTTGGGAGGCTGCCGAAATGGGGAAGGAAACAAAAAATGTGCCCTGCCTGCTATTACTCAAACACCACGCTTACTACACTCTTTTAAAAAAAAGGTGCTAACTAGAGCCTAAAAGGGTTGTTTGGCTGTCCCCATAGGAAAACCCTTTGAAGAACCCTTTTTGGTTCCAGGTAGAACCCTTTTGGGTTAAATGTAGAACCCTTTCCACAGAGGATTCGACATGGAACCTGAAAGGGTCCTACCTGGGGTTCTCCTATGGGGACAGCCAAAGAACCCTTTTGGAACCCTTTTTTCTAAGAGTGTAGAGGTGTTATTGTACGCTGATGATTCATGTTTTCTTTTAAATCCACAACTTGAATCCCTCCACAGCCTCATAGAGGATCTAGATACATTTTCTAACTGCTCTGGATTACAACCAAATTATGATAAATGTACTATATTACATATTGGATCACAAAAAAATTAAAAATTTACATTACCATGTAGTTTACCAATAAAATGGTCTGATGGTGATGTGGATATACTCGGAATACATATCCCAAATGAAATAAACTGTCACGGTTCAGACAGACGACCAGAGGACCACAATTGCGTCACACCAGAAAGTTTATTAAAACTTAAGGGAAAAGGGAAGTAGGGAGTGAGTGAAGGCTCCAGGGGTTACTGGGGATAACAGGGATTCCGTCCAATGTGCTGGGTCTGTGCCCCCCCCAGTGGCAGCGATGCGTCCTATGACGCCGGTGGTGGGTGGTCCAGAAGTCCGGGATCGAAGAGTAGTCAGGAGTCGTTATGGCAGAAAGCAGGTCTGGTTCTCCTGGGGCAGAAGAGTATCCAAGAATCAGGCAGGTCCGGGGTCACAAAACAAGGGTGAGCCAGAAGCGCGAGCAAACCGGTTCCGGGTGTGAGCTTTGCAGACGATCTGACAAAGGAGAGCTGAAAGACAGGGCTTTAAATACTGGGAGAGGTTAGTGGGTAATGCAGCGCAGCTGGCAGAGTAATTAGAGCAGAGCAGAGCAGGGACAGGTGGAGCTAGTTAGGCTGAGTAGAGAGAGTGGTGAGCAGAGTGGAAGATAGTGGAAACAAATTAAGGTGGTAACCCGGTGGAGTGAGAGGGCTCATGACATAAATGATCTCACTCCAATACATTTTTATAGAAAGTTAGCAAAAATAGATAAGATCTTGCTACCATGGAAAGGTAAATACAGTGGGGAAAAAAAGTATTTAGTCAGCCACCAATTGTGCAAGTTCTCCCACTTAAAAAGATGAGAGAGGCCTGTAATTTTCATCATAGGTACACGTCAACTATGACAGACAAAATGAGGAAAAAAAATCCAGAAAATCACATTGTAGGATTTTTAATGAATTTATTTGCAAATTATGGTGGAAAATAAGTATTTGGTCAATAACAAAAGTTTGTCAATACTTTGTTATATACCCTTTGTTGGCAATGACACAGGTCAAACGTTTTCTGTAAGTCTTCACAAGGTTTTCACACACTGTTGCTGGTATTTTGGCCCATTCCTCCATGCAGATCTCCTCTAGAGCAGTGATGTTTTGGGGCTGTCGCTGGGCAACACAGACTTTCAACTCCCTCCAAAGATGTTCTATGGGGTTGAGATCTGGAGACTGGCTAGGCTACTCCAGGACCTTGAAATGCTTCTTACGAAGCCACTCCTTCGTTGCCCGGGCGGTGTGTTTGGGATCATTGTCATGCTGAAAGACCCAGCCACGTTTCATCTTCAATGCCCTTGCTGATGGAAGGAGGTTTTCACTCTAAATCTCACGATACATGGCCCCATTCATTCTTTCCTTTACACGGATCAGTCGTCCTGGTCCCTTTGCAGAAAAACAGCCCAAAAGCATGATGTTTCCACTCCCATGCTTCACAGTAGGTATGGTGTTCTTTGGATGCAACTCAGCATTCTTTGTCCTCCAAACACGACGAGTTGAGTTTTAACCAAAAAGTTATATTTTGGTTTCATCTGACCATATGACATTCTCCCAATCCTCTTCTGGATCATCCAAATGCACTCTAGCAAACTTCAGATGGGCCTGGACATGTACTGGCTTAAGTAGGGGGACACGTCTGGCACTGCAGGATTTGAGTCCCTGGTGGCGTAGTGTGTTACTGATGGTAGGCTTTGTTACTTTGGTCCCAGCTCTCTGCAGGTCATTCACTAGGTCCCCCCGTGTGGTTCTGGGATTTTTGCTCACCGTTCTTGTGATCATTTTGACCCCACGGGGTGAGATCTTGCGTGGAGCCCCAGATCGAGGGAGATTATCAGTGGTCTTGTATGTCTTCCATTTCCTAATAATTGCTCCCACAGTTGATTTCTTCAAACCAAGCTGCTTACCTATTGCAGATTCAGTCTTCCCAGCCTGGTGCAGGTCTACAATTTTGTTTCTGGTGTCCTTTGACAGCTCTTTGGTCTTGGCCATAGTGGAGTTTGGAGTGTGACTGTTTGAGGTTGTGGACAGGTGTCTTTTTATACTGATAACAAGTTCAAACAGGTGCCATTAATACAGGTAACGAGTGGAGGACAGAGGAGCCTCTTAAAGAAGAAGTTACAGGTCTGTGAGAGCCAGAAATCTTGCTTGTTTATAGGTGACCAAATACTTATTTTCCACCATCATTTGCAAATAAATTCATTAAAAACCCTACAATGTGATTTTCTGGATTTTCTTTTCTCAATTTGTCTGTCATAGTTGACATGTACCTATGATGAAAATTACAGGCCTCTCTCATCTTTTTAAGTGGGAGAACTTGCACAATTGGTGGCTGACTAAATACTTTTTTTCCCCACTGTACCTGTCAATTTGTGGAAAAATCACCCTGATTAAGCTTTAGTATTATCCCAGTTTACCTATTTGCATATGCCTATGCCTAGCGAACAGTTTTTTAAATTATATGAGAAAAAACTATTCCATTTTATTTGGAACGACAAGCCAGACAAAATTAAACGGGCCTATTTATATAATGAATATGAATTCGGAGGACAGAAATGATTAAATATTAAAGCATTAGACCTATCACTAAAAGCTTCAGTCATACAAAAGTTATACTTAAATCCGAACTGGTTCTCTAGCAAATTAGTAAGATTGTCTCACCCAATGTTCAAGAATGGCCTTTTTCCTTTATTCTCTCTTTAAGTTATTTGAAAAGGAAATATTCTCCCAAATATCCCTGTTTCTAAAACAAGCCATAGAAAGTTGGTTGCAATTTCAATTTAATCCTCCAGAAACGACAGAACAAATAATCCAACAAATATTGTGGTTAAACTCAAATATACTAATTGATAAAAAAAACTTTTTTTTTGACAAAATGTTTAAAGAAGGTATAATCTTTGTAAATGATATTATCGGTAGGACTGGTGGAGTTATGTCGCACATGCAGCTAATAAAAACATATGGAAATGTCTGCTCTACCCAAAATTACAACCAAATAATTGCAGCATTACCGCAAAAATGGAAAAGGAAAGTGGAAGGGGGAAAAAGTAAGGAACTTGTCTGTCGGCCTTGCATTAAAGAATATAATTGGTTAAAGAAAATTGTGATAAATAAAAAAGTATACCAGTTTCATTTAAGGACCAAAGGATTGACAGCCGTCCCATATAGATTGCAAAATAGTTGGGAAGAGATTTTTGACGTACCGATTCCATGGCATAGTGTTTATGAATTGATACGCAAAACGACACCGGATTCAAAACTTAGAATCTTTCTATATTGTCTTTGCTATATTTTTTTAGTAATCTTTTCATTTTCATTGTAATTTATCGTTCGTCTTTACAAAAATTTTTTTTGATCCCATACATTTATGTGTGCTCTTTCTCTGATTGTTTTTCTTTATGTGTTTGCTCGCTTTATTATTACGAACTTCACATTTTTCTTCCCCTTGTTGTCCTTACATGCTGCAAAAAAACATTTAAAAAAAAATAAGTGAATGGTACAAATCCTTTTAAATGCACATTTCTCCCTCAGGGTAAGAATACAAGAAAATGGCAACATTCAGAAGCTGAAATCATGCTCTGCTCCATTTATGGAAAGTGAAACACTCTTAACTGAGATCCAGGGGCATAATCTGACCAGGGTCGGGTACCACACACACACTCACTGACACACACACACACACACACACGCACACACACTTACACACATGCACACACACTGACACCATGCACACACACACACACACACACACACACACACACACACACACAGCGCTCTTGGTTGCTGACTGGACTGTGACCCTGACTGACCCCTGGCTGTCCCTCCCCAGAGAGAGCAAATTTAATTTAAGTGAAATCGAATTACAGCCCAGATTAGCCCTGCATATTCAGCACCCCTCCCTGTCCTACACCCTGGTGGCTAGGGCTCTGAGGGAGAGCGGAGGATGAACGCACACATGCTCACACACACACACACACACGCACACATGCATATTGTAGATGTATATTGCTGTGTGTCCTACATACAGTTTACTGTATCCTCTTAGACATTGAAACACATGCACACTATCCCTGTTTAATTTACATACTCATCTACATGTTTTTCACACATCCATGGACAAGCATATAGTTTGTTAGACCCATAGATGCACTGTGTACTCACACAAACATAAACGCTTCATACAAATACACCAGTACAAACACGTTCACAGTGTTGGCAGGAACCCGCTCATGTTCTAAACCGCCTCTCATATTTTTAATAAAACAACTAATCTAGGGTGGTGCACAGCTCCATAAATCACTGATTTCTACAGACAACCTCAGTGCTGTGTCTCTGGCAGCGTGGCTGTGCTGAGTGTTGCCTGTCTGAGTGAGACTGCAGCGCTTGAATACCTCGCCGTGCAGTGTTCTTATGAAAGGTTTATTGGATTTCACAGTCCCTCGAGGGGAAACGCTTTAAATGTCTCCTCAATTATAACTCTAATAATGGCGAGGCGCTCTCGGGCAAAGCCTTGTTCTGACAGAGATGAGGAACTGGAAGTTACTCAGTCAATTCAGGGGCTATTAATCTCTGTCACCTGGCTGTCAGGGTGGCCCGCGCACAACAATGCCATCTCTTGACCTACGTAAGTCACCAGCCAGCAACAGGGATTTTTTTTGTCAGCACGTCAAGATTCATCAGTGTACATTTTGTAACTGTGCGGTGCAGCTGACAGGGAGAATTGTGCGGTTTGCGTTGGTGGCAGGTCCCAGAGGGAAGTTAGAGTGAAGACTAAAGAACACAATAATTAAGGTGATCACACTGTTCTGTTCTCTCGCATTTGCTGGAGCTACAGGTAACTGCCAAAATAAAGGAAAGATCAACATAAAGCGTCTTAATAGGGCGTTGGGCCACCACGAGCTGCCAGAACAGCTTCAATGCACCTTGGCATAGATTCTACAAGTGTCTGGAACTGGAGGGATGCGACAACATTATTCCACAATAAATTCCATAATTTTGTGTTTTGTTGAAGGTGGTGGAAACCGCTGTCTCAGGCGCTGCTCCAGAATCTCCCATAAGTGTTCAATTGGATTGAGATCTGGTGACCGAGACACACACACACACACTTTAAACCCCCTATGCTGTATCTCCTCTTTCAAAGTCATGGAGATCTCTTCTTCTAGCCATGGTAGCCAGAATAATGGGCAACTGGGAATTTTTATACATGACCTTAAGCATGATGGGATGTTAATTGCTTAAATAACTCAGAAACCACACCTGTGTGAAAACACCTGCTTTCATATATACTTTGTATCCATAATTTACTCAAGGGTTTCCTTTATTCTGGCAGTTACATGCATCTCTCTTTTCTTCACCACTCTCATTCTCAGCCTCTGACTCACTCCCTCTTCTCCTCGTCTTCTAACTACTTCATAGAATTTCTGTGTGTGTGTAAGCTTACAACAATCCTTCTTTATATTATTATCAAAACCTCTCAATGTCCCATTCCCTCGCAAATTCCTTTTCACACAGATGCAGAGCCGCCTTACAGTCACCATCTATCTCTTCTTCTTCTTCTTCTTCTTCTTCTTCTTCTTCTTCTTCTTCTTCTTCTTCTTCTTCTTCTTCTTCTTCTTCTTCTTCTTCTTCTTCTTCTATATATATTTCTTCTCTCTCTCTTTTTCCTCTCTCTCTCTCTCCCTCTCTGGTGCTTGGATCCCTGATAGGTTCATCCTGTCTTTTTGTTATTTTTCTTTCTGGATCAAGTAATCATCCTGCCTATCCATCTCTCTCTCTTTCCTGACCTTCTGCCTCTCCCTCCCTACCTCCCTCCCTCCCCTCCCTCTCTGTTTGATGAGGGGAATCTGATTTGAAATTGCCACACGCTGTGATGGCTCTTTCAAATGTCTGGGTCAAACTGGGAACATCTCCTCTAAAGGCTGTGAAGAGCTGGCTGGAGCAGCAGAGGAGGGAACAGTGGAGAGCAGCGGTGATTGTGTCTTTCTTAAAACCCCAGCCTCCCTCTTCCTGTCCAGCTGTTCGATGGAGGTACTACACTAGGTTTCCCCCAGCGCTGTGGACGTGCTGCTGGATTCCTACAGTGATTTGTATGAATAGAGAGTCTCATCACCTGAAATTGTTCACTATGTCTGTGGTGGTTTAGAGAAGATGGCCAGGTAATGGCGTAACAGGATTGAGTGTGTTTTCATCATTATATTATGAGTCGTTTATTTGACCACAAATTATGCCAATGTACACAACAACATTATAAACAGTCACACATACACAAACACACATGCGCGCATGCAAGAAGCTCACCTCAGCAAGTTCACCTATATTTAAATAAAAACCTTTTTGTTTCATCTGAGATTTGTGTGTGCGTGTGTGTGCAGTACGTACATTTCCTTGCAGGCTGAGACCGAGAAGACCAGACATACACTGGTGAATAGATTACATGGTGGTGGTGGTGCTGACAGTTTGTGGCTCAGCGTAGCCGGGCCCGCTCTCATTCCATAATTTCAGCAGTAAAAGTTAAGGACCTGCAACTGTTCCCTCATCAGCTCTAAACACCAGGGTTTGACTGGTGCTGTAAAAACACAGCATAAAGAGACTGTCTCACTTATTCCTGCAATTACTGATCCACTCCAGCATCACACCACCCTCCCCTACTTGTAAATCCTCCTCCCTCCCCTTGGCTCTGACGTCTAATATGCTATCGTCACACTTTTCCCTCCACCTCCTTCATTATATTCTCAATAGTTGTATGTATTGGAACCTCTACAGCCTTATCCTATTTGCTCTGTATTCCCATGTGGGTTTTCCTTTACTATATTCACCTCACCCTCTCTCTATTTCTCCATATATTTTGCTCTTTACCTTCTGCCACTTGACTCTCTCTCCGTTTCTCTCCCCCTCACTTCCTCTCTCCCCCCTCTTCCTCCTTCTCTCTCAGTACGTTGCAATGGGGGCACTTTATCATTTTTGGCAGTGCATACTTAAAAATATGAGAATTTATGCAAATATATGGCTGAAAAATGAGCATTCACCTCCTTGCAAAGTACAGAGAAAATTAGCAACTCATTACAATATCTTCCCTTTGTTTTGAATCTGCAGAATAATAATTAAGAATGATTTGTGATCTGAACAAAACTGTGCTTTTTTTCCAGCAGTTAAGAAAAGCATTAAGCTTCACCTAGACCCCAATTGCTATGCCACAAAGGATTCCGTTATATTAGTATCTCATTCATATCAGATTCATAATCGGTTCTAGTGCTAATTGTTTCTGCCAGTTTGGCACTTCCACAGCATTTTCCATGCCCATGCTAGATGGATGGATAGACGGATGGGTAGTTGGATGGAAGAGAGGGATAGATAGCTGGGTGAGTGGAGGGGTGTGAGGCCACAGGGTCATGTTTGACAGTGGACCAGCTGTCCCTTCTCCTCCCTCGTCCCCCTCAGGAGCTCTCCTCATCCTGCGGTCCTGACAGTGATGACTGACACAGCACACCACCACTCTCTGGGGTCAGAGGTCACTGTGGAGCAGTCAGTCAAGGCCCTGTCTCCTGACATACACAGTGATAAACACACAGACACACACACACATCCGGTCAGTCATGGCCCAGTCTCTTGGGGGACACACCCACACACATCCATGTGTCACCCCAGGAAGTCTGCGATTGCAGCAGAATGACTGACATTGCTTACAGCTTGGGATCGACAGGTTCTACTGTAGTAGGCAAATTGTTACTACAGTCATCCCCACTCTTAAACAAAGTCCACTCACTGCCCTCTCATACAAGAGCACAAGGTGACCATGACCACAAGGTGAGCAAGCAACCTACCATCCATATTGTTCCTCAATGCTATACTTATAGCTTCATGCAGTTATCTGCTGTTGTTTGCATATTCCCTGTGGATAGTGGGAGGAGTTAGCCACACAGCAAGCGAGGTGTACACATCCGGGTTTTTATGGGGATTTTTGTATTATGTTCATTAGATTGACGCACGGGTGCGACAATAGACTCTTAAGGATTAAAACACAGAGACTCTAACCGTGTTTAAGCATCCTCAGACTTAATGAGCGTCCACACAAAGAGCGACACGCCCATCATCATCTCAGTCTTTGCCTGCCATAATTAATACACAGACAGAGGGGGGGCAGGACGGGGAGAAATTGAGAAATAATAGGCAATTTAGCCCAGCATTGTGATGAAAGGGATGATGAGGAGGAGGGCAAGGTCAGTTTCCGCTCCATTTTTAGGGTAACTTTCCCCGTCATCCCGCTGCGCTGGAGAGGATAATGAGGAGACAGAGGGAATGTAAGAAAAGGAAAAAGAAGAAATGGCATAAATAACATTAATGCAGAAGAGGAAGTGATGAGAAGATCGAGTGCTACCTGTCCTATCTCTTCCTGTATCCTTCTCCTTTTATCCTTGCTCTACCTGTAACCCTTTTCCTCTTCTCCTCTCTCCTCCACTCCTTCTTTCATCCACGGTCACTGTGTCCTTGTCACTGTGTCATCCCCTTCTAACTTCCTCTCTCTATCCCACAGAGGACACACAACACACACAGTGGTGCTTATAACACACACACAGAGAGAGAGTAATGTAGACACATAGGCCTATCATGAAAAGTATTTCTAAAAGCTTCAGCAGGTTTTTATTATTTCCCCCAAAAATAGAATAAAAAGTATGATGGACCATTATGACACACAAAAAGAGATACAATGGAAGGTTTTTGTCAATAAAGGATAGACAGTGACAGGCAGTCCCTTTTTCAATGTTTCATCCATTTGTGTGGAGATTGGTTGCAAGATGATAATGGATGCTGTGATATCCCAACTCCAACAGACAGGGTTGTGTTTGTTTTGTTCCTCAGGCGGGATCACAGCTCTAACCTCATCTGATCAAAACCTCATCTAATCATGATGCCATGTATTCAGGCTTCCATTTCTATATATTTTACTATGGTCATTGAAAAAGAAAAAGATGTTTGAAAGACACATAGGAAGTGTCTGTCTCTGTGTGTGTGTGTGTGTGTGTGTGTGTGTGTGTGTGTGTGTGTGTGTGTGTGTGTGTGTGTGTGTGTGTGTGTGTGTGTGTGTTTTGTGTGTGTGTGTGTGTGTGTGTGTGTGTGTGTGCCTGCGTGTGTGTGTGTCCATGCAAACATGTGTCCATTCGTTCTTTGTGACACAGGTGAGCGAGGGCGAGGGGGTTCACCAAATGTTATTTCCAGCACAGTGATTGGGCTGTCTCTTCTCTGGGTAGCGGAGGAAAAGGAAAGGGGAACAGTGCAATTATTTGTGGTGTGTTTGGGAGCCAGCTGGGGACTCCTTCAACAGCACAGGCTAATTTATGGCTGCTCGGCGCTTTCCGGGACTGAGTCAAACCCCCATTCTGCCCTCCAGAGCCCTTTCTCTATTACCTCTGCGAGTCGTGCAGCATTCTCATCTACCTCTGACACTTCTGCTGCTCTCTCCCTTCTCTATTACTGCATCCTGTCTTATTCCACAGATATTCTGTTCGCTCTTTAGTCTTCTCTTCTCTGCAGATCCAGTCACAATAGACACAGTCCACCTGATTAGCTTGAATGATTTTTGTCTACTGTTTATAAGCTCTAAACGCTATATATTACCAATTGATTCACCAGAGAGTTACACAGGGCCCTGTGTAAGTTATTGGTTTGTTACCTTCATAGTCCCATTGATTGTCTATAATGGTAGAAACACACCAATAAATCAGACTGCCGATAGGTACAAAGCACCGTAGGAGGCCATTCCTTCTCCTGCAAGAACAAAAGACGCCCCTGCTGTGTACCGACCTGGTACCGACGAACCTGCCGTTTCTACTTGTAGAATTGCAATGCTCGTCAGTGGCCGTGAACTTGACTTTGAGCCAATCAGAGAGCACGAACCTCCACGTGGGCGAGAAGACAGAAGTGATCTGCCCCCTTTTCATCAGAATTGTTCCAACTAAAACAATAAAGCTACATAATACATCTTTTTTTCTAGATCAAGTCTTTACATTTTTTACATCTAGCGAAGGAGTTTTGTGCTTGAAGAAGGATTGCTTTTGTTCGGTTCAGTTTGACAATGTGCACCTGCTCATTAGTTAGCAAGCTAGCTAACGTTAGCTCTCTAACTGAGCCAGGCAGTCACAAAAACATCACATGAACCGAATGGGGTGGTAAGTGCAGCACAATGCACACAACACTAAATGCTTTACCAAGCTAGCGATCTAGCAAGACAAATAAATAATGTAACTAGCTATGCTAGTTATCTAGTTCTAGCCATCTGGTTAGTATCAACAGGGCTTACAACAAATTCTAGCTAGCTAGCAACAACATTAGCGCAGCTTGCTAGTTAGCTTACATTAGCTACAACAGGCAGAAGCCAAACAAGCTACTGCCACGTTGTGGCCTTGAGTATTTCAACGAAGCAAATAACTGTTCTATGTGAACAACATAAAGTTAACTGCCGACACTCTTGGCAGAGGTGCTAAGTACCTATCGACAGTCAGATTTCTCGGTGTGTCTTACAGTATTTGCAGGAGCCATTATCTACTTCACGTTCCACATGGTTTTCTCCATGGTTGTTAATGATGTACAGTGTTTTTCTGTGCAGAACTGCTGCCTCCTGTCAGCATCCTATATCAGGCTGATTTGAGAGATAGGAGTGGAACTCACAGTTGTGCTATTCTTTTCCTCTAGTTACTAATGCCATCACAGTGCAGAATTGTTCTCTCACACACACACAGGCACACACACACGCACATGTTGGATTACTGTAATGAATACCACTGTTCTACTACTACTATTATACAATAATACCATTGAAGTTGCATCCATTCATGTACAACAAAGTTTCCCCTAAAACGTTACCTTATCTTATCGTTCTCCTCCCCTCTTCCTTACTTTCTTTGTAGCATCTCTGTTGCTGTCTGCCTCCCTTCATCTTCCTGGCCACTGCTAAATTGGTTGACATCAGCCATTTACACCATGGATGGAAATATCACAACCAATAATAGCTTGACCCTCAAAGGCCCTGCTAGCCATAGAAGCCATTTTCCTTTTGTTCACTGAGACAGAGGACAATATGGAGACAGCGTGTGATTTCTCTGACCACAATTATAGTCTTCTATCCCTGGAGCCCAGAGCGCCATTAAAACCTAATTTTTACCTATTTATGATATAAACAACTCCTCCGAGTGACTAATGGTCTCATCCACACACCGGTCATTAACGATCTGATCATCAAACATTAGCATAATGACTGTATGTGCCATTCTACAACTACCCTTAGCATTAATGACTTGCCTACTTTACTTTACAAGAACCAAAACAGTGTCAATCCAGTGATGTATTATATTTTAGGATGACACCAGTTGACACAAACAAACTTCTGTGGTTTTGGTCACAGTGGCACTAAGAAACCACTAATGTGCTAATGTGTTGAAAATCCCTAATTGTTTGCAAAGTCAACTTACACACAGCTCTGACACACACACTTACCCCACCAGACATGCCACCAGGGGTATTTTCACAGTCCCCAAATCCAGAACAAATTCAAGAAAGTATTACATAGAGCCATTATTGCATGGAACTCCGTTCCATCTCATATTCCTCAAATGAACAGCAAACCTGGTTTCAAAAAACAGATAAAGCAACACTTCACAGCACAATGCCTCAACCCTATTTGACCTAGATATTTTGTGTGTATGTATCGATATGTAGGCTACGTGTGCCTTTTTAAAATTGATGTAGCTCTGTCCTTCAGCTGTTCTTATCTATTAATGTTCTGTATTAAGTCATGTTTCATGTTTTGTGTGGACCCCAGGAAGAGTAGTTGCTGCTTTTGCAACATCTAACAGGGATCCTAATAAAATACAAAAACATACTACTTTGGCCTGTCATATTACAGAATATCCCTTGCTGAACCAGGTGCTGTGAATGACGTTGTCACATTTTGTTTTTAGTCTCACTGTTGTGATTGATTGTTTATATTGGCATTGTGTCTCCCCAACAGGTCTGCATACTATGTTCAGAGAGTCTTTGTCTCCTTCCATTCAGCAGCTCAGAGGCTGATGCTGTGTCTGATATACACATCAGTCCCATGAGAGGAGCAGGCATCAGACTCTGTATTAGACTGTACTAGACCACAGGCAGGTCAATAACGAGGCTAATCACCGGAGAAAACCGCTTAACCACATCTCAACAAAAACTGCTCCTGTCTGCATTTCTCTCTCTCTCGCTCTCTCTCTCTCTCGTATAATGTATCTGTGGTGATTGGCTATTTGTGCCACAGAGACAGGTGAACATCCTTTTAATTCCTTGCCTGGCAGAACACATTTTTAAGATAGCACAGTGTGCCCTCTGTGATACTTTGAAAATAAGTGGAAACCATAAATAGATGTAAATTCGAACAACCATAGTTAAGGGGGCTTGGGGAGAGGTCAGAGTCATTAAGCTAACAATACTGTCCAGTAAACTCATTTGGTTTTATTTTATCTCGCAGTTTCAAGAGAGAAATTGAAATTTACCACACTCCAAATCAGTGTTTCCCTAGAAAGAGGAAACACAACCACCACTGTGTAAACAGTAAACACAAACAAATATTGAATAGACTACGGACATGCCCCTCAAGGCTCTCTAGTTTGAAGGACGCAAGACCCTTTGTTCTCTTACCAATCTTGTATTGGGAAACTGAGTGACATGCTCTCACAACAAAACACTTGAACACAAGGCTGGAGTCTGTGGAAAACCAGTGAGGGGTTACGAGAGAGTGAGCAATACACATCTGAAGGATGGGGCAAAGTTCATAGGTGACAGTGTCCAGCTGTCAGCTTGTTCATGTAACCAGTAGCTGCACAGAAAACCCTTCCTCGCTCATCTCCCTCAACTGCACAATTACAGGTTCTCTTCCTCGACACCTGGGCACCATAGCAAGGAGAAAGATAGAGGGAGGGAGATGGAGGGAGAGGGAGGCAAGAGGGACAGATCAATCACATTTGTATTGTATTTTTTCTTTGTCTCTGTTTTGATGTAGATGCCAATGTGTGAAATGATTTGGCACTGCAGATGTCCTATTTGCTCTGCCAGTGATGTTATTTGACTTTGAAATGTGGATTTGGGAGAAAAGGGAAAGGCTTGAATGATGGGTGTGGGTGAAAGAGAGACAGAACACAAGAGAGGTGAGAAAGCGAGAGAGTGGAGAAAATCTGTAAAACAAACACAGAAAGTAATAACAGAGACAGAGCAAGTGAATAGAGGAGGAGGAGGAGAAGGAGGAGGTGAGAAGGATATGAAAAGAACAGGAGAGTGGGAGCAGATCAAAGCAAACTAGGGATGAAAAATGAAATGATGAGATGAAAAGAGACGCTCTGAGGGGTTAACAAAGCCAGCGGTTGGGGGAGGAGGTGGCGGGTCCCTCTCTGTAGGAGGTCCAGTGGCGACCCGTCATTCAGGGTAGGTGGGGCAGAGCCCCACCTGTTTTGAGCCCCACCTGTTTTGAGCCCCACCTGTTTAGCAAAATTTTATAATAATAATTAGTTTTTTTGCATGTTATTTTGGCATTATTTCGTCACCGCCAAATCTACAGGGAGAGCTAGGCAGTTCAAGCCCCCTTAAGTGTTGCCATAGATTTACATTAGAAGTGCCCATCCAAGAAGGCTCAAGGTTGTTGGCCACAGATAAAATGACGTCAAATCACGTTATATCTACTGTAGCTTTGATTGGACTGATCATGTCAACATCATACTTTCACAATCTTAGCTAGCAAGCTAGACAAGCAGTCATCATTATGAAATACCTCGACAATCTACTGGCAAGTTATTTTCAATCCTTGTCATATGAAGACAAATTATAGATAAAACGTATCGGTGCTCATCGGCCGTTGGACATAAACATTACAAAACAAGTCGGAAATCGCAAATTCAACAATTAATGGTTTGGAAGGAATCAATGGCTAACTGCAAGTGTCGCAAAGCAATCACTATTTTGCTTCCCCTGCCTGCTATTCGGTGGAGAGGGTGTGTGGTCCAAGTCTGTGTTTAAGGATTTCAAACATCTGTCTGAAAGGGTCTCTTTTCCATGCTTAAAAGGATTGTGATAAGGTGGTGTTGAAGGAGTCAGGCGCAGGAGGGTAAATCACAGAATAACAGGCTTTAATCCGCAATATACAGGTTTACGCACAACTGCGTCAAACACACTCCAGGGCACAAAACAGGTGCACTAGAAAATACAAGGCAGACAGGAAAATACTCCCGTCTAACAAAATACACAAGCTCCACGAGCTTCATTAACCTTCACAATAAACAATCACCCACAAGGACAAGGGGGCAGAGGGAACACTTATACACTGACTAATGAGGGGATTAGAACCAGGTGTGTGTGATAACGAGACAAGACAATTGTGATGATGATTTGGGCGGCAGTGGTTAGTACTCCGGTGACGACGAACGCCGAAGCCTGCCCGAACAAGGAGGGGAGGCAGCCTCAGCCGAAGTCGTGACAAGGATAAACATTCACACGCAACACCATGGGCCAGAAAATGTTGAATCATTTGGCCATGCTGTCAATGCAGCATGACTTCTGCCGTGTTCAAAACAACTGGAAACTCGAAACTGGGAAACCTCAGACTTCAGTGCGTTCAAGACAACTGGGAACTGAAAAAATGAGCTTGTAATGGCAAAATAAGTTTTGAACGGTCATCCAACTCGGAATTCCAAGTCGGGAACTCGTGCCTCTTTCTAGTCGGTATATTGTCTATAAAAGTGCATCCTCGTGATTGTATTTTCCTTCGTTTTTTAGACCACATAGGCCTAATAAAATTATGCAATGTTGTGTAGTGGTTTTGCTGGCATGCATCTAAAATGTTTTGTTGAATTTGCCCCACTACACAGCTGATTCAAATAACCAACTCACATGCTAAAATCGCCACTGAGGAGGTCAGAGGTTGGCTCGGCTTCCTGCATCTGGAGTCACTTCGCCCTGCGTTCACACTACACACACTACACACATACAACACATACTACACACTACTCACCATATCAGCCATCACACAAAAGACAACACTGTTGCTGATGCCCACCTATTCTCAGCACCTCAAGACATATTTGCTTCGCAGATACACACACACCAAGCTGTGTTGTGTCCAGCTGTGCTTAGTATCATGATGCTGGAGAGCTCTCAGGAGTCCAGGGATACTGTAAGAAATCATGCTGTCCAAATCATGCCGTCAATTACTGCAAACATCCCCTAGTGGTGAGTGAGTGAGTAGAACTGGCCATCTCGCTCTCTCTCTCTCTCTCTCTCTCTCTCTCTCTCTCTCTCTCTCTCTCTTGCTCTGTGCTATTTAGTTTATCAGTTTGTTTGCTCTCAACTCTGCAGTCGGTCCCAGACAGTGCTGAACACAGCCAGACTCATTGTACAGATGTAGAATCTTAATTTGATCACTCTTTTGTAGCTGAGAAATGCAAACATTTAGTGTATTCAAGGTTTAAAAAGGCTTCAAACGTTTGTAATTTCCACTTTAAAATGTCAACGTTGATTTGCCCTTACTAAAAATTCCCATGAATTATAATCCACATAATAATTCACATTTCCTGTTGCTGCAGGATTATTTTCCTGCTGTAGCAAACTGGCTCAAATTAAGATCCTACATCTGTAGTCTTCCCTCTCTGCTTCCTGCTCTCAGATCTCTCTCTGCAGCTGCCAGGTATCTGTTGGCGTAACATACTTCTCCGTTACTCCCTCCAGCTGCTCTCTCTTAGGTGGCTCTCTTCAGAATGCCTTTCTTATGTGTGTAATTGTCGCGTAAAGGCTAGTTTTAAAGGGGAGGGGGCACTCCACTTCATCAAGTTATTAATGGGTCCTTTTGATCCTCCCAATATTTCAACCGCTGGGGGGGTAAGATCTGCATGTTGCCACGGTAACAGTGTCTGTAAAGTCATTAACAGAGGGTGAGTCTACACAGGTAAATGTGGCGTTCATCTCTGTCAGGTTATTGTTTCACCTGCTCCCCCCAGGTTACACACACATAGACACACACATAGACACACACACGGACACGCACATTCACACACACAAGCACACATAGACACACACACGGACACGCACATTCACACACACAAGCACACATAGACACACACATGCAGACACACATACACAAACACACACACATAGACACACACACGGACACGCACATTCACACACACAAGCACACATAGACACACACATGTAGACACACATACACAAACACACACACATAGACACACACACGGACACGCACATTCACACACACAAGCACACATAGACACACACATGCAGACACACATACACAAACACACACACATAGACACACACACGGACACGCACATTCACACACACAAGCACACATAGACACACACATGCAGACACACATACACAAACACACACACAAAGACACACACACACAACACTTTACTTTTTATGAGGGGTAGAATGGTCCCTTGAATTAACAAGGTAGTTTTTTTAAAGTGTATGTGTACCTTTAGTGTGAAAGCTGTGTTAATGTAATTGAGTGTGTCTTTAAAAAAAAGAGTGTGAGTCTGTTGCATTCTATGATAATAAGGTGACAAGAGGCTTTTTGTAAATTGTCTCAAACCCGGACTGCCAGATCCTTTCAGGAACATAAACACCTTTCTTTTAGCACAAGGCTAAACAAAGTTTTCTAAGGAGTTACATATACAAGCACACATACTGTTTATTTCCCTCTCACTGTGCCCTGAAAGAAAAGTCGATTTGGAAAAAATATATATTTTCCCTCAGCCAATCGTGGGCCTCCATGCTTGCTAAATTGAGGAGTTGAATGTCATGAATTCTTAATGCTTAATGAGCCCATCAGCCCTTGAGTAAAGGCACTCTGTAGTGCTTCAGCTAATTGGCTTCAGTGGCTGTGCTCTCCAGCTGTGGTGGACTGGAAGCGTATGAGAGAGGGAGGGAGGGAGAGAGAGAGAGAGAGAGAGAGAGAGAGAGAGAGAGAGAGAGGTAGAGTGAGGGGAGCAGTTTTGTTTGGGTAGGTGAGGTAAGGTGAGCAGCCAGCAGGTCCAGTGGTCCTGGTCCAGAGTATTTGTACCATTAGAGGTTTTTCTCCTCTTCGGTTGTTTTATTGGAATGTTGTTTTCCTGATGTCATATCAGTGATGTTTCATAGCAGAGCTTAGACAGAGACAATCATGTGATTTGTCCACAACATTGGCCAATGAATAGTTGCAATAAAATGTCAATTCCTCTGTGTGTATAATTACATTGTAGTTAGTAATGTTTACAGATTACAAACAGAAAGAATGAACAATTTAAGCTCTATTGGCAGATACGCCATTCAATCCACTGCCTCCCCCTCTGTGGTCACTGACATGTGTGGGGTATTACACTTTCTCCTGCTTCCCTTGCTTTCTCTACAAACTACTGCAATTGGTGAAAGATGCACACAGGCACACACCAGTAGCCCTTCCTTACTCCCTCATATCCCTCTTTAGTCTACCCCCTCCCGTGCTCTCTGTGCCTGTCCCGACACTAGCACCAATTACTGGGCCAGCGCAGAACCACGCCTAAATCTGTGGTGGAGCTGGAGAGGCATGTCTGTCCATGCTGTCCTGTGGAGAGGAAACAGACTCACCACCAGCCTGCCGAGGCTGCAGGAGGCCTGGACAGTGTACGATCAGTCCCCTGTGGCAGGGTTTCCCAAACATAGTCCTGCCCCCCCTGTGTCCGCGTTTTGTTTTTTGCCCTAGCACTACACAGCTGATTCAAATAACCAACTCACCATTAAGCTTTAATTATTTGAATCAGCTTTGTAGGGCTAGGGCGGTATGTTTAATAATAATAATAATAATATATTTATTTTATATAGTGCTTTTCATTACATGTTGAATCTCAAAGTCGCTTTAAAAACTAAACAAACAGAAAACAATTTAACAAAACAAATGTAGGAAGATCTGGCAGTTCTTGGGCGATGGTCTTCCACAGCTTTAGATGATAAGCAGTTTGGAAAGGTAGTATCTTGAGCAGAGGGAGCATTGATGGTACAGCCAGGCAGGAAGGTAGACACATCTGACAGACAGGCCACGGAGCTCTTCATTGGGCACCTCGTCGTCTTCGATGTTCACAATTCCTCCTCTGTAGGTAGGCTGGATCGTCCACTACTGAAAAGAAGAAACCACCTGGGCAGAGTTGGTACCACAGGTTCAAAAGGGGTGTGGCAAAATTCGTACATGTATTTTCTGGGGCTTGGAGTTTTTCCTACCGTCATGACCTGGTCAGGTCATTATTATATGTGCTATGGCTATAGGGCTGGGGGTTTTCTTGTCGGGTCATGTGAATTGGAAAACTCCTGGCCTAAGGTGGATCAAACTCTTTCAAACTACCACAAACCTTGTTATTATTAATTCTGAATCTAATATCAAAAGAGCCAGAGACAACAACTTCAATGCTCTTTTGTACACAGTAGACTTGGTAAAAACGTTTTTTAAATGTGTAAGTCATAAAACCACTAACCTTGTGTTGTTGTCCTGTTCTCCATCTGGCCCACCAGAGACTGGTTCACTGACACTCACTGTAGGAACTGAATGCCTGTAAAATCCATATATTAAATCATTAAAACAACTACTTTCAACATTTTAATTGAAAATAATATCCCCCTTTTCATGAAGTAGATTTTATTGAATGTCACTCATTCTATTGCACTCTATTCTAACCAAACCTGCATTACCAGTTCATATCAGTAGGTGTCACTATGCACTAGCTAGTTGAAAAAGACTGTCAATATCAAAGTAGTATAACTAATAAGATAATAAAAATATGTCTAATAAAGAAAATATGAGACATAAGAAATAAGAGAGGAAGCTATATACAGGGTCTGTGTGTTCATATTGTGTTCATATTGTCTGTGTAGACTGGTCTGTGGCTGAATTTGTAGTTTTTTTATTTGTACTTTTAAGACAGTGAAATTTGTGACAAAAACATTTTGTGACCAGCAGTGGAATCATATGCCTACATTACTGGACTAAAAAACTGGCTGACTAACCTTTTCAGGAACTTCGGTATCCCTTGGCCTTGGGAAGCAACAGCAGATTGTATCATCTTCTATATCCTGTGCCAAACACATTTATTCAGTGAGTTTAAATTATTAGCTTTAGCTGCTGGCTGCATGATTTCATCAACCTAGCAAGCTAATGTTAGCTAGCTAGCTATCAAGCTAGGCTACTAAAGCTAATGTTAGTAGTTTTGTTAGCTATCTAGCTATATATTGGATCATTCTAGCTAGTTTTAGAGGATGACTAAACCGCTTTGATAAACTGCTTTTATTAACAAATATCTTGTTTTCCATGAAAATGTGTGTTCGCTCTCTCATGAGGCAGGCAACCAGGAAGGCAGGAGAAGAGTGTGTGCGAAGAAAGAAACCAAGTGCAGAGTGCAGAGTCAAACAACGAGGTGCTGGTGCAACCAAACATAGTTGTTGAGAGGCGTGGTTGATGAGGCTCTGTAGACTATAACTAGGAGACCACCGTGACTGACAAGTGAACTCACCTGTCAAATCAAATCCAATTTTATTTGTCACATGCTTCATGAACAACAGGTGTAGACTAACAGAGAAATGATTACTTCCCAACAATGCAGAGAGACAAATATAAAAAAGAATAGACAAGGAATAAATGCACAATGAGTAACTATAACTTGGCTATATACACTGGGTACCGAGTCAATGCGCAGTGGTACGAGGTAATTGAGGTAGATATGTACATACAGTGCCTTGCAAAAGTATTCATCCCCCTTGGCGTTTTTCCTATTTTGTTGCATTACAACCTGTATTTTAAATGGATTTTTATTTGGATTTAATGTAATGGAAATAAACAAAATAGTCCAAATTGGTCAAGTGAAATGAAAAAAAATTACTTGTTTCAAACAATTCTAAAAAATTAATAACGGAAAAGTGGTGCGTGCATTTGTATTCACCCCCTTTGCTATGAAGCCCCTAAATAAGATCTGGTGCAACCAATTACCTTCAGAAGTCACATAATTATTTAAATAAAGTCCACCTGTGTGCAATATAAGTGTCACATGAACTGTCACATGATCTCAATATATATACACCTGTTCTGAAAGGCCCCAGAGTCTGCAACACCACTAAGCAAGGGGCACCACCCAGCAAGCAGCACCATGAAGACCAAGGAGCTCTCCAAACAGGTCAATGACAAAGTTGTGGAGAAGTACAGATCAGGGTTGGGTTATAAAAAAATATCAGAAACTTTGAACAACCCATGGAGCACCATTAAATCCATTATTAAAAATGGAAAGAATACGGCACCACAACAAACCTGCCAAGAGAGGGCCGCCCACCAAAACTCGCGGACCAGGCAAAGAAGGGCATTAATCAGAGAGGCAACAAAGAGACCAAAGATAACCCTGAAGGAGCTGCAAAGCTCCACAGCGGAGATTGGAGTATCTGTCCATAGGACCACTTTAAGCCGTACACGCCACAAAGCTGGGCTTTATGGAAGAGTGGCTAGAAAAAAGCCATTGCTTAAAGAAAAAAATATGAAAACACGTTTGGTGTTCGCCAAAAGCCATGTGGGAGACTCCCCAAACATATGGAAGAATTTACTCTGGTCAGATGAGACTAAAATTGAGCTTTTTAGCCATCAAGGAAAACGCTATGTCTGGCGCAAACCCAACACCTCTCATCACCCCGAGAACACCATCCCCACAGTGAAGCATGGTGGTGGCAGCATCATGCTGTGGGGATGTTTTTCATCAGCAGGGACTGGGAAACTGGTCAGAATTGAAGGAATGATGAATGGTGCTAAATACAGGGAAATTCTTGAGGGAAACCTGTTTCAGTCTTCCAGAGATTTGAGACTGGGACGGAGGTTCACCTTCCAGCAGGACAATGACCCTAAGCATACTGCTAATGCAACACTCGAGTGATTTAAGGGGAAACATTTAAATGTCTTGGAATGGCCAGGTCGCAGTTGTAAATGAGAACTTGTTCTCAACTGGCTTACCTGGTTAAATAAAGGTGGGGGAAAAAATGGCCTAGTCAAAGCCCAGACCACAATCCAATTGAGAATCTGTGGTATGACTTAAAGATTGCTGTACACCAACGGAACCCATCCAACTTGAAGGAGCTGGAGCAGTTTTGCCTTGAAGAATGGGCATAAATCCCAGTGGCTAGATGTGCCAAGCTTATAGAGACATACCCCAAGAGACTTGCAGCTGTAATTGCTGCAAAAGGTGGCTCTACAAAGTATTGACTTTGGGGGGGGTGAATAGTTATGCACGCTCAAGTTTTCTGTTTTTTTGGTCTTATTTCTTGTTTGTTTCACAAAAAAAATTATTTTGCATCTTCAAAGTGGTAGGCATGTTGTGTAAATCAACTGATACAAACCCCCAAAAAATCAATTTTAATTCCAGGTTGTAAGGCAACAAAACAGGAAAAATGCCAAGGGGGGTGAATACTTTCGCAAGCCACTGTATAGGTAGGGGTAAAGTGACTAGACAACAGGATAGATAATAAGCAGTAGCAGCAGTGTATATGATGAGTCAAAAGTGTTAGTGCAAAAGGGGTCAATGCAGATAGTCCGGGTAGCTAATTGGTTAATTATTTAGCAGTCTTATGGCTTGGGGGTAGAAGCTGTTCAGGGTCTTGTTGGTTCCAGACATGGTGCATCGGTACCGCTTGCCGTGCGGTAGCAGAGAGAACAGTCTATGACTTGGGTGGCTGGAGGCCTTCCTCTGACACCGCCTTGTCTAGAGGTCCTTGATGGCAGGAAGCTCGGCCCCAGTGATGTACTGGGCCGTACACACTACCCTCTGTAGCGCCTTGGGGTCGGATGCCAAGCAGTTGCAATAACAATTGGTGATGCAGCCAGTCAAGATGCTCTCAATGGTGCAGCTGTAGAACGTTTTGAGGATCTGAGGGCCCAAATCTTTTCAGCCTCCTGAGGGGGAAGAGGTGTTGTCGTGCCTTCTCCACGACTGTGTTGGTGTGTGTGGACCATGTTAATTCCTTAGTGATGTGGACACAGAGGAACTTGAAGCTCTCAACCCGCTCCACTACAGCCCCATCGATCTGGATGGGAGGCGTGCTCGGCCCTCCGTTTCCTGTAGTCCACAATTAGCTCCTTTGTCTTGCTGACGTTGAGGAGGAGGTTGTTGTCCTGGCACCACACTGTCAGGTCACTGACCTCCCTATAGGTGGTCTCATCGTCGTCGGTGAGCAGGCATACCACCGTCGTGCGCGGCCAGTGAACAGGAGGGGACTAAACACACTAAGGGTGTCTGGGATGGTGCTGATGTAAGCCATGACCAGCCTTTAAAAGCATTTCATGGCTACAGAGTGCTAAGGGATGATAGTCATTTAGACAGGTTACCTTGGCATTCTTGGGCAGAGCGACTAGGGTGGTCTGCTTGAAACCTATAGGTATTACAGACTGAAAATGTCAGTGAAGACACTTGCCAGCTGGTCAGCGCATGTTCTGAATACACGTCCTGGTAATCCATCTGGCCCTGCGGCCTTGTGAATGTTAACCTATTTAAAGGGGGAATTTGGCCTTGTTTTCATCGTCCAAGGCATTTCTAGGACAGTGAGATGTGTTTCACACATAATTGCCCAGGAGGAAGGCAGGTCTGGGCTTGGTGCGCTGAATGACACACCCTATGACGGCTGCCGGTGTATTGATGTAGTCCTGCTTTGTGGCATTTCACGAAGGCTCTATGTTATACTGACCGCACTATACATTTTTGTGCGTGTAGATATGGTTGTCCTTGTTCGATAGAGCTGTTGGACGCCCTATCAGTGGATTCATTGCTAAATATACAAGCAGACACATTTTTTTCCAGTCTCTGAAAGACTACAACTTGTGTTGGCCGGTGCTTCGTGCTCTGGCCCCCGTCCCTCCCCCAAGGCAGGTTTTTTTTTTTATGGAGGTGGACACTAACAACGCAATCCTTTGGGCAAACTGAAAGAACTGACCAGACGCAATGGCTTCAAGTGATTCCTCTAATCAACATGAATTCGAACATGGAGCATTTTTTGATGTTCTATTAGCTACATGGTGACATTTAACCATACATGTTTCAACCGGAATATAGCTAAGAGGATTCAAAACAAAGAGTTGGATTTAGCTAACATTAGAAGCTAAGCTGCAGCCGAAGCCAGCACCAAGAGGGCAGATGACTGTCACATCTACTTCCGCTCCCCCTCTCCGGCGTTCATCGTCGCCAGTCTACTAACCACCGGTCCTGGCAACCCATCATTACGCACACCTGGCAATCCTCATTATGCACACCTGCGCCCCATCAGGGTGCCCAGATCGCGGTGGAGTACGCCCTCACCTTTCGGACTGTGGCATCCTCCAGCGGATGGAATGAGCCAGCGCGCCGCACTCTATTCTGCAGTGGAGTGTGCGAGGAGGTCCAGACAGAGTTGGCATGTCGAGTTAACAACCTATCCTTGGACACTCTCATCTCGATGGCCATCCGTCTGGATAACCTTCTTCGGGAGCGTCGGTGTTCACCTCGCCACTCGTCTCCCTCCTTTGGCTGTCCTCTGGCAGAGCCTGAACCTATGGAGATGGGGGCCACGCACCTCTCCGCGGCAGAGCGGCATCGCCAGAGACAGCTGGGGCTCTGTCCCTATTGTGGCCTGGAGGGACACCAGCTTCAGCGGTGTCTGGTGCGTCCTAACCCGGGGTCCACTAGAACAGAGGGGCGGCCCCGTGATAGTTTGCAAGCCATGCCACATGCGATGAGCGTCAGAGTCGGCATAGTAGGATTCAATCTTAGTCCTGTATTGACGCTTTGCCTGATTGATGGCTCGTCGGAGGTTGTAGCGGGATTTCTTATAAGCATCCGGATTAGAGTCCCGCTCCTTGAAAGCGGCAGCTCTAGCCTTTAGCTCAGTGTGGATGTTGCCTGTAATCCATGGCTTCTGGTTGGGACATGTACGTACGGTCACTGTGGGGAAGACGTCGTTGATGCACTTATTAATGAAGCCGGTGACTGATGTGTTAAACTCCTCAATGTTATCGGAAGAATCCCGGGAACATATTCCAGTCTGTGCTATCGAAACAGTCCTGTAGCTTTGCATCCGCTGTATCGGACCACTTCCGTGAGCGTGTCACTGGTACTTCCTGTTTGAGTTTTTGCTTTTAAGCAGGAATCAGGAGGATAGAGTTATGGTCAGATTTACGAAAGTGTGAGTGAGGGAGAGCCTTGTATGCATTTCTGTGTGTGGTGTAAAGGTGATCAAGAGTTTTGTCGCCTCTAGTTGCACAGGTGACATGCTGGTAAAAATGACGTAAAACGGATTTCAGTTTCCCTGCATGAAAATCACCGGGCACGAGAAGCGCTGCCTCTCGATGTGCATTTTCTTGTTTGCTTATGGCACTATGCAGCTCATTGAGTGCTGTCTCAGTGCCAGCATCGGTTTATGGTGGTAAATAGACAGCTACGAAAAATATAGATGAAAATTATCTTGGTAAATAGTATGGTCTGCAGTTAATCATGAGGTATTCTAACTCAGGCGAGCAAAAACTCTAGACTTCCTGTCGCAGCGAGCGTGGGTTTACCATGTGAAATCCCAGGGACCGGGTTCTATTCACTATACAAAACAGAGGCAAACTGGCTGAAATTGGGGGAGGTACTATGTCAACTTGTCTAATAAGAAACGTATGCTTTCTTTTCCGTTGCAAAAAGTTTTTCTGCATTTTTCTATGAGGGGAATTTAGGAATATGTCTGGTAAACATGTTCAATAATGCTGCTTTGATTGAAAAGTATTGGGGCAAATGCTGTCTTGTCACATTTTTTCAAGCGGCTCTGCACCTGTGTGATGCTTCGGGAGCTGTAGTTGGAAATTAAAATTCTAGCAAAAAGTACACCTTACATATCATAATACAACCACAATGTCCACAATGTTCCGGGAATTTGTGACTCACTGAACCTTTAATGGCTTGATCTGACATATCACCCCTACAAACCCAGTGACACACACCTGGGCTCTGACGCACGCTCACCACATAAACAGGCAAACAGTGTGTGTGTGTGCGCATGTGTGTGCGTGTGTGCGCATGTGTGTGTGTGTGTGTGTGTGCGTGTGTACACGTGTACCTGCATGTGTGTGTGCATGCATACATTCATGCTTAACTTCATCCATGTTCTCATGTAGTCAGAGACGAAGCCACGGCAGGTCCAGGCCGGGCAGAGGCCCTGCCAGATTGAACACTGGCCAACCCAATCAGGATGGCTTAAACTATATTTTGAAATGAAATAAATGAATTTGATTTGTTGTTTGTACTGCCTCCTGACTAATCCAAAATGTTGAAAAATGCTGTTGGAGCCCATGAGGACGCTAGCATGTCAGCCCATGAGGAGGTTAGCATGGCTACTACTACAGTGATCAATGGAAAATTGTGGTGTTTCTCATGGAAAAGGTATGGACAATTTATATTGGCTGGAATACAGTTCGACAGGGGACGCTGTTTTCTGTAAAATGTGTAGATGTTTCCCCGAGACCACTATGGTAGGCTAATTTGTTAAAGACAGATAGAAGGACTGGAAGCACCTTCGCGAGGCATGCTTCAAGCACCAGGCTAGCAAACCCCACTCTTTTTGCACTGGATAACTTTGAAGGCTACAGTGCAAGCCATTGCAATCAATGTAATGTTTTAAATCAACTTAAAGTCCATGTAGCAGATAATGGACCTTATCAGATATTTATGTATGTAGTTGGTGCTATATATTACCTAAAATACATGCGTCCTAACTTGAAAACGTATTTGTTAGTTTATACAATTTATGCTCCCCACATATAAAAACCATGAAGACTGCCGGAAAGCCCCGACCACAAGATGGTAATTTCTATGCCTCACACGGTGGAGGAACATATTGCCCTACCCTACTGTACATGGTAAACTGGTGCGCACTAAGTGGCACTTCACTTTTTAGTATGGTAAACGGCTGTGAGTCTTTTTCTACAATATTCACATCATATTGACATCATTACAATCTTTATAGAATACAAATCTAATTTAATTATATGTGGAAAAACATATTGGAGTGAACATCAGTAAGCCAGCAGTAGATGAAAGAAAGTGAATCCTCTCCTCCCTCTCTCTGCCGGTTTTAGCTTGCGGCTATCACTGTCTGACTGGCTAGGTTTAGGATATTTACTAGCCCATACCAGTGACAAACGTAGCTATGTTATCGACATATAAGCAGTACACAAACAAAATCTAACACTCTTATTTTGCCAGCTAGAAAGAAATAGCCACAAATTAATCCATAAATGGAGGAAGAGGATAGCTAGCTATAGCAAGTTAACGTTAGCCTCTTCAACAAGAAGCAACTGTGACCAGTAGCATGTATTCATGGTTGCCAAGGAAAGCCAGGCTTCCCCAAATAATGTAACAATATATTATTATTTTAATTTTTTTATCTTTCCTCTCTCTGTGTTTCATAATTTTCCTTCAATTCGCAAGAGGCTGAATGTATATCACCAGAGAAAGCATCCGAGCGAGCAAAACAGTGCCCCTCTGTCTCTGTATGTGTACCCCATCTATCTGATGCTGTCTGGTCAAAAAGAGTATGATATTGTTGACGCCGTAGCATTGAATGCAAGGGAAGCCAGCGAGCATTTGGCCTCCCTTGTTGTATTTAAAAATAAAATAATAGCCAATCAGCGTTGAGCTAAACTGAGTGAGCTCAACTGTGAATTGTACTGGCGCACCAAAAAAAGAGTGTCAAGGGAAGCAAGTTTGGATTTGGCTTCACACCAATCACATCACATCAAAAGCCAAAAGTCATTGACAGAAAAAATGTGAATTGTTGCATCTCATTGTGTTGTTGTCCTCCGGTGACTAGCTAGCTAGCTAAAATTGTCCCTTTCCTAAATTAGTCATGGATGGATAGAGATTTGGACTTGTGGTTTTACTTAATTCTCCATACTGGCCAATGATTATAACGGCGATTCTGATTCAATCATAAATTCATACATTGTGCCCCTTGCATTGTGCCCCTTGCCTGAGAGGATGGAAGTTAACTGAGTGAAAATGGCAGCTAAGCGAAAATGGAGGAAAACTAAACTTCCGGAGGACCTATCATCCTTTCACTCTCCGCTACTCATTCACTCAGCCTATTGAGTCCACTGGTCTCACTCACACAGAACTACCCTACGCCTTGACCTCTTTCTCCCCTCTCTCCAAATGACATCCTGCGACTAGTGAGGTCTGGCCGCCCGACAACCTGCCCGCTCGACCCCATCCCCTCCTCCCTTCTCCAGACCATCTCTGGAGACATTCTCCCATTCCTCACTTCCCTTATCAACTCATCCCTGACCACTGGTTGCATCCGCTATGACTTAAAAATGGCCCGAGTTGCTCCCCTCCTCAAGAAACCAACACTCGACTCATCTGACGTCAAAAACTATTCACCTGTATCCCTTCTTTCTTTTCTTTCCAAACGACTTGAGCGTACCGTCTCTGATCAACGTTCTCGTTATCTCTCTCAGAACAATCTTCTTGACCCTAACCAGTCAGGCTTCAAAACGGGTCATTCAACCGAGACTGCTCTTCTCTGTGTCACGGAGACTCTCCGCACTGCCAAAGCTGGCTCTCTCTTCTCTGTTCTCATCCTCCTAGATCTATCCGCTGCCTTCGACACCGTGAACCATCAGATCCTCCTCTCCACCCTCTCAAGGCTGGGCGTCTCAGGCTCTGCACACTCTTGGATTGCATCCTGCCTGGCAGGCCGCTTCTACCAGGTGACGTGAAGAGGATCTGTGTCTGCACTACTTTTCTCCTTCCCCCCTTCTGACACCCAGGTGGCGACACGCATCTCTGCGTGCCTGGCAGATATCTCAACTTGGATGTCGGCCCACCACCTCAAACTCAACAAGACGGAACTGCTCTTCCTCCATGGGGTCCAGGGTGACCTCTCCATCACGGTTGACAACTCCACAGTGTCGCCCTCCCAGAGTGCAAAGAACCTTGGCGTCACCCTGGACAACACCCTGTCGTTCTCTGCAAACATCAAAGCAGTGACCCGCTCCTGCAGGTTCATGCTCTACAACATCCGTAGAGTACGACCCTACCTCACACAGGAAGCAGCGCAGGTCCTAAACCAGGCACTTGTCCTCTCCCGTCTGGACTACTGCAACTCGCTGTTGGCTGGGCTCCTGGCTTGTGCCATCAAACCTCTGCAACTTATCCAGAACGCTGTAGCCCGCCTGGCTTTCAACCTTCCCAAGTTCCCTTATGTCACCCCGCTCCTCCGCACTCGGCTGGCTTCCAGTCGAAGCTCGCAACCACTATAAGGCCATGGTGCTTACCTACGGAATAGCAAGAGGAACTGCCCCTCCCTACCTTCAGGCTATGCTCAAACCCTACACCCCAACCCAAGCACTCCGTTCTGCCACCTCAGGTCACTCAGCCCAGTCCAAGCTCCTCTCTGTCCTGGCATCCAAATGGTGGAACCAGCTTCCCCCTGAAGCAAGGACAGCAGAGTCTCTGCCCATCTTCCAAAAACATCTGAAACCCTACCTCTTCAAATAGTATCTTCAATAATCCTCCTCCTCACCTAGACCCCCCCCCCCCTTTTTCTACACGTAGGGTGAGTCAACATGTTTCTTTTATTTATTTGCAAGCAAGCACACATAGAAATCAAATCAAATCAAATCAAATTGTATTGGCCACATGCGCCGAATACAACTGGTGCAGACATTACAGTGAAATGCTTACTTACAGCCCTTAACCAACAGTGCATTTATTATTTATAAAAAAGTAGAATAAAACAACAAAAAAGTGTTGAGAAAAAAAGAGCAGAAGTAAAATAAAATAACAGTAGGGAGGCTATATATACAGGGGGTACCATAGACAGCCACATCCTATTTAGCTTACAATGATTGGACTCAATTGTTTTTGGTATCTTTTAGTTGTCACTGTATTAGACTAAGCATAGGTGATTTGATGTTAAAATGTTCAAGTTGAAATGGTGCTGGAATAGTGGAGGCAGCTCCTGCTTTCTTTGCGACTTGCTTTAACTCTCAATGGTTCTAAATCAATGGTTGGTTAGTAGTCCGAAAATGTCGGAAACATTAACTTGCTTGACCATGCTGTAGGTCATGTAACTGTTTGCTACATGCAACATGCTTTGTGGACTTCACCGGACAGATGTTGCTCTCCTTTTTTGTGAGGAAACACAGGTGTGGTTGAATTTATTCTGCCACTGTCTTCTTATTGTCTCGGCCTTAGGCCTATATATCATGGTGGCAAAGCATATGAACTAACAGGTTATAGAGCAACAACGCAATTTTCACAACACATAGGTTGTAATTTGGCAATGTTTTCCTGGCTTGGCTTCCCCAATGATTTTACCAACGCACCGCTACTGATTGTGACCACATTGATCCTACTTTCCCATGGACCAAAATCCACAATCTATCCCTCCAAAGAAAGCATACCTCCGGGGCTTCTCCGAAATGCCACCCGATCTGTAATCAGTTTAGCCCTCAGCATTTCAGTTTAGCCCCCCTCTGCAGTCCTCTGTGGTCCGTAAAGAAACCCCCCAGAGCCGAAATACCACGCAATATGCAGCCACCACAAACACCATGACAACTACTCTTTCCCATTGGCTTGTACTATCTATGACAGCATCAGCAGTTAGCAACCAACAGCTGCCAGACATGTTTACATTTGGTTCGTTTTATCAGTGTTATTTAGATGGTAGAACATGGCGTTTGCAACGCCAGGGTTGGGGGTTCCTTTCCCACGGGGGGCCAGTATGAAAAATGTATGCACTCACTAACTGTAAGTCGCTCTGGATAAGAGCGTCTGCTAATGTGACTAAAATGTAAAATGTAAAATGTAAGATGCAAGCTAAATGTGGTAGCTCTGTAGCTAGCTAACGTTAGCATAGCTAGCTCTTTCACTTCCATGCCAGTGATAATGCTTGCGGTCTCTGCAGGTGCTGCAGGCTGTTTGAGATGCTTTAGAAGCCACGTTAATGGTGGGGACAGCATCCACGTTGAGAAGCAACTTCTTGCTGAAGCCCTCCTTCCATTGTTGATAGCTGTGGAAGTTCTCAGGGATTAAATGTGCCCCGCAGATTGATGAGTAGACGCCCAATTCGCCCGCCTCATTTTCACAAATGTATCCCACTTTTTAGAAGTATTCATACCCACCCTGATATTAGGCTATGCATGATGATTTCATGTTTTCAGGTCTGCCTTGGTAGGCCAGGTTTATGTTTGCTGATTCAAGTGAGATATTGTACTCATACCCACCGTGGTAATATGTATAATGATTTCATGTTTTCATGCCTGTACAGTAGCGTTTGCTTATTCAAAGTGAGCTATTCATAACCCGCCGTACATTTTTACATTTACATTTTAGTCATTTAGCAGACGCTCTTATCCAGAGCGACTTACAGTTAGTGAGTGCATACATTATTTTTTTTCATACCCCCTGTGGGAATCGAACCCACAACCCTGGCGTTGCAAACGCCATGCTCTATCAACTGAGCTACATCCCTGCCGGCCATTCCCTCCCCTACCCTGGACGACGCTGGGCCAATTGCGCGCCGCACCATGGGTCTCCCGGTCGCGGCCGGCTACGACAGAGCCTGGATTGGAACCAGGATATCTAGTGGCACAGCTAGCACTGCGATGCAGTGCCTTAGACCACTGCGCCACTCGGGAGGCGTACAGTTCAATATATAGCTAGGTCTAACGTGTTTGTGTTGTATTGTGTGTGGCAGTTTTCATATGGTAAAAAGTGTGCACTTTTGTGCTTAATGAAAACACTTTCAGGGCTTTCTATTTTTCCTTGCTTCTTTGTGCAACAGTGCAATAAGCTGTTTGCGCATATTCCCATCCTGTGCGAAGCTGGTGTCCGGCGGATGCGCTGACCATGGTCCTGAATCCACCTTTTGTGCCTGTACTGTAGATCGCTCCTTTGAGTGGGAGTGGAGGATCTGATCTGATAATAAGTTGATTATTTCATGAGGTTGGACTGTCCGACTGAACACTTCATCCATTATCAGTATTTTGTGACAGTAGAAGTTTTACCATTTTATCACTGCACTTGTCTGCTGCTGTAGAATCTCTCGCTCTGTCTCTTTCTCTGAATATTTAAATGATAGACATGTTGTGTATTTCATTATGTTTGTTTATTGTCAGCGGTGTTGTTGTAAGTGGTTGTGTAGTTGCGCACTTTCGCTGCCTACTTGGCAATAATAACGGGCTTGTTTGTCAAGGGAAATGTTTTGTGTTTTTTGGTCACATTTATCCTGTGTTATGTGTTAAATGATACAATGTGATTGCACAAATGTTCACTTAAATATGTTGGGCAGTAGTGTAGGTTATACGCCAAATACCCACTTTTTTGGAGCTTTGTGTATACTCACTAATCCCCACTGAAGCATATCAAAAGCATATCAAAGTGTATGTTGTACATTTTTTAGTCATTTAGCAGACGCTCTTATCCGGAGTGACTTACAGTTATTGAGCATACATTTTCACACTGGCCCCCCGTGGGAAACGAACCCACAACCCTGGCGTTGCAAACGCCATGCTCTACCAACTGAGCTACACGGGACTAGTACAATAGAGAAATCATGCACAAAGGAGCCTACACAAACACAAATCATGTGAAATATTTGGCAATATGGGTTTGAAAAGTGCAAGTGTGAAACCATAGCATAGGCCTACATTATTCAGCACCACCGGCAGGTAATGCGACTTGGCCGGGGCTGGCTGAGCCCGCGAATGTCGGATCAAAGATCTCAGCACTGGACAGCTCCGCACTCCGCTCTGTTCTCTGACTCCTGATATTCGCATTCACAACGATAATTGCGCATTTATTCCCATGTCTCATGAGTTCTACAGTTTAGACTATCCTCTTTATTTTGCTTCTCGATAGAAGAGCTTTAGGGACAGGCTATGTTTACTCGATCAGGTAGCGATCACCATTTCCCCTATAGACGAAATAGCCCAGGCCTATAGAAATCATGTGGCAAAGACTACAGCCTAGAAAATTTATACAATAATAGTAATATTAGTGTAGAAATAGATGGAAAGCATGGTGTATGGGCTTTTTTGTAACCCATAAATCTCCTCTAGTAAAATGCACAATACAGATATGAATCAACAGCGACTAGCATCCAAGCCTTAAGCTGCTGTGAAGTGTAGGAACTCCTTGAGTACACTCCTTGAGTACCCCGTTCTCATGTAATGCACCACCACATAAATCTGTTCCCTTTCTTACCTCTGCGCTTATCTGGTCCCTTAGCCTAACATATCAGCCATAAGGGCTAGGCCTATTAATTAATTCTGGATATCATGATGGATGTATTTCGCATTGCGATGATTGTAGGTAATACAGAGTAGCCTACACCTGTTTCTCATTGAATGTTTCACACAGGGCACCTTTCATTCGCCAGGCAGGCCGTTTTGAAAAAACATTTTTTGGGGCCCAGTCACTTTTACTCATGTCCAGCCACATTGGCAATGTCTGCCTAAGCCTCTGCATGTAGTAGCTGCCAGTGTGCCTTAAACTTTGATAGATCCTTAATGTCTATAACCCGCTGTAATAATCTAAGTGCTGAATCCTGAGAGACTGATCGTTGTCTGATGTGCTGTAGACCACCGGAAAAGCCCAATTTGTCTCGTCTCCCTAATCTTACACAAAATAACATTTGAATTCAGCCAGCTGCCTGTAATAAAGCCTGGCAGTTATGGGGTCCGCTCAGACGCTTTACCATTAATCACAATTAAAGAGAGTTCAGCGCTTGTCACATGAATATTTACAGTGTGGTCGGGCCACCACACATTGTAAATTCATAAATCATAAGGCTAGATCATGGAATTTATGACTGTTTTATTATTCATGATCTGCCTTTTATCTGGATTTATATTTATTTCCTGCTCTTACCCAAGCTGTCTCTTACCCAAGCTGTCCAGTCACATCCGTAAACATGTGTGTATGTGACACACACGTGTTAATACAGAAATAAGCAAGACCTCCCATCTGCACCTCAAGCCAAGGACTCCTCTCACTTCTGTCTTCTGTCTTCTCTCTGCTCCTACACTCAGCCAGGATATGATGTCATCCATCCCTTCCATTAGGTGGTGTCATTCTTTTTTTTTTATCACTCAATTCTGGTTATTAGATGTCATGTGACAGATACATACTGCATATCCTCCCTCCACTTGAGGAAGCCAACCAATCCAGCACCATGTTCCACAGTACCCAAACCTGTCAGAATTGTTCCAGACTGCTGTAGTGATGCATGCTCAGAGAGACTCATAATAATAATTCATAGAGGGCCTGGTTGCATAAAACAAATGGTCAATGTGCTTAAATAGAAACTCACATCATCCACCACCAATGATTGGCAACTACTTGGGTGATGCATGGCAACCATTTGTGCCAGAACACTCACCACACATCAGCTTACATGGTGGAGAGGTGAGGACTCGGAGTGAATATATGCAAATTACTGATTGGTGTGGAGATTCTCACAAACACTAGCTACTATCAAGCTTAGTTTTCTTTACTTTATTTAGCAGAGACAAGCCGATGGCTTGAATTAGTATGTGTGTATAAATGTGTGAGTGTGAGGAATATGTGTGTACAGTACGTGCATGCTCTGATGTCTCCCAGTTCTCCACATCATCATGCTACACTGGCTCCTGGTGTCCAGTCATCCCAGCTGTGGCTGAACAGTGACCAGCCAATTGGAACTAAAGTTGAGCATGTGTCACAGGTCAGTGCTGCTCTCCACCTCACAACTGTCCACTGCGCATTGAAACAGGCCCAATGGCTGGCTGTAGACACAGCATTACACTTCCGTACTACAGAGCAGGGCAGAGCAGGCTCACTGACAGCTCCATGTATTAAGACCACTTAACCCAATGAGTCTTCAGTGATCCAAAACAAGAGTTTGATCATATTGAATGTTTATATTATTGGAGAAATTGGCCCTCATTCTGTTGTGCTCCTTCATATCACTTCACACACGTGTCCCTACAACTCAGACAACATCAGCTTAGTCTTAGAATGGAAATATTTAACCATTCATTCATTGAGTGATACGTACAGCCATATTTCTCCAGACATTTAGAATGTATGGTGTTATGTGCATAGCTATGGTTCAACCGTGTCATATAAATTAAAAGAGGTAGCATTTCCTCTTCATTGTCAAATGAGGAGAATAAAGAGTAATCACTGATTTACATATTGACTAACTATTCCCAATGGACTGTGGTGTATGTGTAAGCATGTGTGTGTGAGAGAGAGACAGAGAAAGAGAGAGAGAGCGAGAGAGAGAGTTGAGAGAGAGAGAGAGAGAGAGCGAGAGAGAGAGTTGAGAGAGAGAGAGAGAGAGTTGAGAGAGAGAGAGAGAGAGTTGAGAGAGAGAGAGAGAGAGTTGAGTGGATGAGAGGCAGAGACTAGTTGATTGGCAGGCAGTAGTAATCACAACATGAGGAGAACGTGAGATGATCAAGGTGTGGCTGTGTTGTGGTTGTGGTCCAACAACAGTGAGTGTCAGTTTGTGACTGTAGGCTTGGTGCATAATGAGGCTGCCAGAGACAAAGGCGCAGGCAGGATACCTCTGCTGATATTACAGTCATCTGGATGCTGATGGTTCACAGCACATTCTCCTCTCTTGTTTAACACTTCTCCTCAATGAACTTCAATAAAGACTATATTCCCCTGCTCTGTGCGTCTGAACTTCAAATAATGAAAAATATTGATCTGAGACATTTTTTTGTCAATATTACTCTCTGCCATGGGGAGGGGAGGGAGCCTGATTAAGAGGCTGTTTGGCGTCTAGAGGATGAGAGCACCATCTAGTGGAAAGATAATAAATAAAAGTTGTCAGTCATAATAATAATAATAATAATATAATATGCCATTTAGCAGACGCTTTTATCCAAAGCGACTTACAGTCATGTGTGCATACATTTTTACGTATGGGTGGTCCCGGGGATAGAACCCACTACCCTGGCGTTACAAGCGCCATGCTCTACCAATTGAGCAACAGAGGACCACACCCTCAGTTGCCTTCACACCACACCCTCCACATTCCAATACAATTTCACCGGTACATATATGGATAATACTCTAAATTGCTTTTATCACCACCACAATTGCTGGCTTTATAATGTTATGGTGATCACATTAACCTTCTGATAACAGGCAAAGTAATGTAGAAATTCTTCTATCATCTGTGAACTAACTGCATGGGGCTGTCTTGTGTCTGAGCAAGTGAGCGTGAGAGCATACATGTGTGCCTGCGAAAGTGCTTCTGTCTATCTCACTATGTGTATCTTTATGAGTATCTATTGAATGCCCAATCAATGTTCCTGACGGATAGAGAGAACACTTTGCCATTGCCATCAGTGTGGGTGATGCGTTGTATTTCTGCTGCTGCCACTGTGCTTTGTGTTTCCCTCCATCTCAAGGCCTCGGCGCCTGACAACAGCCTTGCCTTTTGTTCCCACCTCTCTCTCCATTCCCTCTGATCATCTAGTGCCCACACAGCTATCTTTCTCTTTCACTTCATGTCTCACTCCATCAAAAACACAAGCATGAAAAGAACACAGCTCTTTCACATACAGAAACAAATAATCAAACAAGTCACATCACTTGGCGTTGCATATTTTTTTACTTGGTCAAAGGCTAAGTGTCCCAGTCTGTATAGCTTGAATGTGCAAAGAGAATTTGGATTGCATCCAACAAATGTGTATGCAAACCTGATCTAATGAAAATACTTCGCACAGTAAAATATTGTACTTATTTTTTCTTACTAGCACTGACTTTGCTGATAAGTGATAACTACTTTGACAAAAAATGTACTAACTATGACTGTGAAATGTGGTTGTCTCACCTTGCTATCTTAAGATGAATGCACTAACTGTAAGTCGCTCTGGATAAGAGTGTCTGCTAAATGACTGAAATGTGAACGTAAATATATTGGTCTCTTGAGATTAAACTGACACAAATGTTAGTTCCTCGCACGTTAGCACATACACTCTAGTTAGAGGAGTGAAAGAAGTATAACAAAATTATGCTCAGCTTTACCCAAAGTTATTAGGCACGTGCATTACACTCAGTCATATACAGTGCCTTCGGAAAGTATTGAGACCCCTTGACTTTTTCCACATTTTGTTACGTTACAGTCTTATTCTAAAATGGATTAAATAAATAAAAATCCTCATCAATCTACACACAATACCCCATAATGACAAAGTGAAAAGAGGTTAAGAAATGTTTGCACATTTATTAAAAATAAAAAATAAAAATACCTTATTTACATAAGTATTCAGACCCTTTGCTATGAGACTCGAAAATGAGCTCAGGTGCATCCTGTTTCCATTGATCATCCTTGAGATGTTTCTACAACTTGATTGGAGTCCACCTGTGGTGAATTCAATTGATTGGACATGATTTGTCTATATACGGTCCCACAGTTGACAGTTCATGTCAGAGCAAAAACCAAGCCATGAGGTCGAAGGAATTGTCCGTAGAGCTCCGAGACAGGATTGTGTCGAGGCACAGATCTGAGGAAGAGTACCTCCATCATTCTAATATGGAAAAAGTTTGCAACCACCAAGGCTCTTCCTAGAGATTGCCGCTGGCCAAACTGAGCAATCGGGTGAGAAGGGCCTTGGTCAGGGAGGTGACCAAGAACCCGATGGTCACTCTGACAGAGCTCTAGAGTTCCTCTGTGGAGATGGGAGAACCTTCCAGAAGGACAACCATCTCTGCAGCACTCCACCAATTAGGCCTTTATGGTAGAGTGGCCAGACGGAAACCACTCTTCAGAAAAATAAAAAAAAATGTATGCACTCACTAACTGTAAGTTGCTCTGGATAAGAGCGTCTGCTAAAATGACTAAAATGTAAAATGTAAAAGGCACCTAAAGACTCTCAGACCATGAGGAACAAGATTCTCTGGTCTGATGAAACCAAGATTGAACTCTTTGGCCTGAATGCCAAGTGTCATGTGTGGAGGAAACCTGGCACCATCCCTACGGTGAAGCATGTTGGTGGTAGCATCATGGTGTGGGGATGTTTTTCAGCGGCAGGGCTGGGAGACTAGTCAGGATCGAGGAAAAGATGAACGGAGCAAAGTACAGAGAGATCCTTGATGAAAACCTGCTCAAGAGCACTCAGGACCTCAGACTGGGGCGAAGGTTCACCTTCCAACAGGACAACGACCCTAAGCACACAGCCAAGGAGTGGCTTTGGGACAAGTCTCTGATTGTCCTTGAGTTGCCCAGCCAGAGCCCAGACTTGAACCCGATTGAACATCTCTGGAGAGACCTGAAAATAGCTGTGCAGCGACACTCCCCATCCAACCTGACAGAGGTTGAGAGGATCTGCAGAGAAGAATGGGAGAAACTCCCCAAATACAGGTGTGCCAAGCTTGTAGCGTCATACCCAAGAAGATTCGAGGCTGTAATTGCTGCCAAAGGTGCTTCAACAAAGTACTGAGTAAAGGGTCTGAATACTTATGTCAATGTGATATTTCATTTTTTTCATTTTTATACATTTACCAACATTTCTAAAAACCTGTTTTTGCTTTGTCATTATGGGGTAGATTGATGAGGAGAAAAAACAATTTCATCCATTTTAGAATAAGGCTGTAACGTAACAAAATGTGGAAAAAGTCAAGGGGTCTGAATACTTTCCGAATGCACTGTATATACAAAAGTATGTGGACACCCCTTCAAATTAGTGGATTCGGCTATTTCAGCCACACCCGATGCTGACAGGTGTATATAATCGAGAACAGAGCAATGCAATCTCCATAGATTGGCGTTACTGAAAGGCTCAGTGACTTTCAATGTGGCACCGTCATAGGATGCCACCTTTCCAACAAGTAAGTTGGTCAAATTTCTGCCCTGCTAGAGCTGCCCCGGTCAACTGTAAGTGCTATTATTGTGAAGTGGAAACTTCTAGGAGCAATAATGGCTCAGCTGCGAAGTAGTAGGCCACACAAGCACACAGAACGGGGCCACCGAGCACTGAAACGCGTAGCGCGTAAAAATCGCCTGTCCTATGTTGCAACACTCACTATCCAGTTCCTTTGGAAGCAACGTCAGCACAAGAACTGTTCGTCGGGAGCTTCCATAGCCGAGCAACCGCACACAAGCCTAAGATCACCATGCGCAATGCCAAGCGTCGGCTGGAGTGGTGTAAAGCTCGCCGCCATTGGACTCTGGAGCAGTGGAAACGCGTTCTCTGGAGTGATGAATCACGCTTCACCATCTGGCAGTCCTACGGACGAATCTGGGTTTGACGGGTGCCAGGAGAAAGCTACCTGCCCCAATGCATAGTGCCAACTGTTTTTCATGGTTCAGGCTAGGCCCCATAGTTCCAGTGAAGGGAAATCTTAACTCTACAACATACAATGGGGGATAAAAGTATTTAGTCAGCCACCAATTGTGCAAGTTCTCCCACTTAAAAAGATGAGAGAGGCCTGTAATTTTCATCATAGGTACACGTCAACTATGACAGACAAATTGAGGAAAAAAAATCCAGAAAATCCCATTGTAGGATTTTTAATGAATTTATTTGCAAATGATGGTGGAAAATAAGTATTTGGTCACCTACAAACAAGCAAGATTTCTGGCTCTCACAGACCTGTAACTTCTTCTTTAAGAGGCTCCTCTGTCCTCCACTCGTTACCTGTATTAATGGCACCTGTTTGAACTTGTTATCAGTATAAAAGACACCTGTCCACAACCTCAAACAGTCACACTCCAAACTCCACAATGGCCAAGACCAAAGAGCTGTCAAAGGACACCAGAAACAAAATTGTAGACTTGCACCAGGCTGGGAAGACTGAATCTGCAATAGGTAAGCAGCTTGGTTTGAAGAAATCAACTGTGGGAGCAATTATTAGGAAATGGAAGACATACAAGACCACTGATAATCTCCCTCAATCTGGGGCTCCACGCAAGATCTCACCCCGTGGGGTCAAAATGATCACAAGAACGGTGAGCAAAAATCCCAGAACCACACGGGGGGACCTAGTGAATGACCTGCAGAGAGCTGGGACCAAAGTAACAAAGCCTACCATCAGTAACACACTACGCCGCCAGGGACTCAAATCCTGCAGTGCGAGACGTGTCCCCCTGCTTAAGCCAGTACATGTCCAGGCCCGTCTGAAGTGCATTTGGATGATCCAGAAGAGGATTGGGAGAATGTCATATGGTCAGATGAAACCAAAATATAACTTTTTGGTAAAAACTCAACTCGTCATGTTTGGAGGACAAAGAATGCTGAGTTGCATCCAAAGAACACCATACCTACTGTGAAGCATGGGGGTGGAAACATCATGCTTTTGGGCTGTTTTTCTGCAAAGGGACCAGGACGACTGATCCGTGTAAAGGAAAGAATGAATGGGGCCATGTATCGTGAGATTTTGAGTGAAAACCTCCTTCCATCAGCAAGGGCATTGAAGATGAAACGTGGCTGGGTCTTTCAGCATGACAATGATCCCAAACACACCACCCGGGCAACGAAGGAGTGGCTTCGTAAGAAGCATTTCAAGGTCCTGGAGTGGCCTAGCCAGTCTCCAGATCTCAACCCCATAGAAAATCTTTGGAGGGAGTTGAAAGTCTGTGTTGCCCAGCGACAGCCCCAAAACATCACTGCTCTAGAGGAGATCTGCATGGAGGAATGGGCCAAAATACAAGCAACAGTGTGTGAAAACCTTGTGAAGACTTACAGAAAACGTTTGACCTGTGTCATTGCCAACAAAGGGTATATAACAAAGTATTGAGAAACTTTTGTTATTGACCAAATACTTATTTTCCACCATCATTTGCCAATAAATTCATAAAAAATCCTACAATGTGATTTTCTGGATTTTTTTTTCTCATTTTGTCTGTCATAGTTGACGTGTACCTATGATGAAAATTACAGGCCTCTCTCATCTTTTTAAGTGGGAGAACTTGCACAATTGGTGGCTGACTAAATACTTTTTTGCCCCACTGTACAATGACATTCTAGATGATTCTGTGTTTCCAACTTTGTGGCAACAGTTTGGGGAAGGCCTTTTTCTTGTTTCAGCATGACAATGCCCCCGTGCACAAAGCGAGGTCCATACAGAAATGGTTTGTCAAGAATGGTGTGGAAGAACTTGACTGGTCTGCACAGAGCCCTGACCTCAACCCCATCAAACACCTTTGAGATTAATTGGAACGCCGACTGCGAGCCAGGCCTAATCACCCAACATCCGTGCTTGACCTCACTAATGCTCTTGTGGCTGAATGGAAGCAAGTCCCCACAGCAATGTTCCAACAGCTAGTGGGAAGCCTTCCCAGAAGAGTTGAGGCTGTTATAGCAGCTAAGTGGGGGACCAACTCCATATTAATGCCCATGATTTTGGAATGAGATGTTTGACGAGCAGGTGTCCACATACTTTTGGTCATATAGTGTATATTTACATTCCAGACTCTGACATTGCTCGTTCTAATATTTCTTAATTATTTAATTTTTATTTGTGGGATTTGCGTGTATTGTTTTGTATTGTTAGGTATTCCTGCCCTGTTGGAGCTAGGAACATAAGCATTTCGCTACACCCACATTAACATCTGCAAAATATGGGTACTGTGGGAAATTATTCTCTTATATTTTAGATGTGCTGTTAGCCTAATAAGAAAGCATTAATGATTAAACATAATAGGTTTGTACTGTACTGATATAGATTGTTTAACACAGTGCTTCTCAATTATTTTCTGTTACGCCCCCCCTAGGAAGAAGTAAACATTTCGCGCCCCCCAACTCTCCGCTGCGACTGTAAATAGTATCATTTGTCTATAAAATTGTTATAAGTACACCTCTGCATAACATTGTATCCTTATTAACATTAAAGAAAACAAAAAAACAAAAAAGAAATATAGATCAACTTACAAAGAATAACTTTATTAACATTTTTTAGTCTGTAACAGAAAATACTTAAAGTGCATCGATTTGCCTGAAATTAAAAAAATAATTCAATCCTTATTTAAACTGTAAACATTTTTTGACCATTTGATACTGAAAAATAAAATAAAATATAATCAATAAATAATAATACATTCAAATTGATCAGCAACATTAACTCAGGAGTACAATATATGTAACACTGACCTATAAAACAAAAATGAATAAAACAATTTGTGCTGATTTTTTAAAAATAAAAATGAGGAAATCAGGATTAATGCCTACAATGAGCACGTTTTGCAGTGCACAGCTTTTCGAAGCGGGGTTTGAAGCATGATACTGCAACTCTCAGCTCCTGCTCAATGTTTAGCTGGGACCTGTACTTGGTCTTCAGTGCAGCAACAGCAGAGAAGCCAGTCTCACAAAGATAAGATGTTGCAAAAGGAAGAAGAATGCCCATGGCCCTCTGCCCTAAGAGTGGATACTGCCTCTCTACACTCAGCCAGAATTCACTCAGTGTCTGTGATGTGAACCTCAGTCTCAATGTGGAGTCAGATGTCATATCAATGAACTGGTCCTCCTCTGCAGAGCTGAAACCAGTTGGAGCTGGTGCATTAAAAGGATCTCTGACCCAGTCATATTGGGAACTGTTTTCAGGGAAGTACTTTTTAAAGAATCCCATCAGTGATGAAATATGCTCCTTAATATATGGAATCACTGAGGTGGCATCATAGTCAGTAGTGTCAACAAATTCATGCAGGTTCTCGAATGAATCAGTATGTCCTTCATCAAGTCGCCTGCCCCACATTGCAAGCTTTCGAGTGAAAGAGCTGATCTTGTCTGTGACCTGAGGGAGGTGTTTATCTTTCCCTTGAAGCTGTAGATTTAGTTCATTTAGCTTTCCAAATATGTCACTCAGGTAGGCCAGGTTTGCCAGGAAGTTCTCATCACTAAATTTTTCTGCGAGGTCATACTTGTGCTCCTGCTCCGAAAACATTCTTATCTGCTCTCTGAGCTCAAAAACTCGGGACAAGACTTTTCCTCGTGACAGCCACCCTGCTTCACTGTGAAACAGCACAGCTTGATGTTCAGCTCCCATCTCCTCACAGATAGCAGAGAAGACTCTTGTTTTTAGTGGTCTGGTCTTTATAAAATTGACTACACCTACAATGTCAGTCATAACCTCACTTAATTCAGACGAAATGTGCCTTGATGCCAGTGCTTCTCTGTGTATAATACAGTGTGTCCACTCAGCATTAGGTGAGGCCTTCTTGATGAGTGCCCGAAGTCCTTTTCTCATCCCTGCCATGGTCTGTGCACCATCACTGCAAACACCAATGCAGTTCTCCCACTTTAGCCCATTCTCAGTCAGGAAGCAGTTCAGCATTTTGAATAGCTCTTCAGCTGTGGCTCTGTCTCTGACATATTTACAAAAAAGTAGATCCTCACACAGGGAGTTTGTCATGTCAAATCGTACATAAGCCATAAACAAACAGTCTTTGTTGCCGTCAGTTGCTTCATCGAACTGTAAGGCAAAACGTTTGTCTTTGAGTTTATCTACCAGCTGTTCTTTAAGATCGTTAGCAATGTCATTTATACGTCTGGCGACAGTGTCATTGGACAGAGGGATAGTTTTTATTTTTGCAGCACTTGCGTCATCCAGCATGACAGAGACCATGTCTAAAGCTGCAGGCAGTATCAGCTCCTCTGCTATGGAGTGTTTTTTTTTGCACTGAGCAATTTGGTACGCCACCTTATATGATGCTAACAGTGCTCGCTGGTTTACTGAAGTAGCATTCACAAAACGGGACGATTGTTGGCAATATTCGGCACGTTTTCGCTGAAAAAACTCAAGCGGCTTATCAGCGTGATTGGGGTGTAATGTCTTTAAGTGACGCCTTAATTTATTTGGCTTCATGCTGTCCGCAGCCAACATTTTTAGACACAGTAAACATACCGGTCTTTCCTCGTCTCCCACCGTAGTCACAGTGAAACCAAGCGCTACATACGCTTCGTCATATTTCCTCGTCTTAGCTTTCGGGAGACTTACATTTGTCTCATTCTCTCCGTCTCTCTCCGCCTTTCTTTTCATCCCTGTGAAATATTTTTCCATGGTGTCTCTTAAGGGTTTGTTATCTGCACTTCATATCTCCTGCTGTGTGCTCTTGTTCGGTGCAAAAAAAACCTACTCCCTGCGGGAAAAAAAAGCATGTTCCACGGGGTCACACGCGCCCCCCCTGGCATTGCTCCAAGCCCCACCAGGGGGGCGCGCCCCACTATTTGAGAAGGACTGGTTTAACATAACAAGCTGTGATTAATGTGAGGAACTGTTAGGGGGTAGGGTGAGATATGGCTTGTGACTCACTCACACAAACACTACCTCTTTGTTGAACTGCCCAAGGACATATGTACAAAGAGCACAGTTAGAGTGGGAAAGTACTGAAATCTCAGGAACAGGAAACTGTGTCTAAGGGTGCTGACTATTGAGACAAGCTGCAGAAAGCAACTAACGCCTGACAACAGTGGAGCGCCAAGGGACTGGGACCAGCCTGAGCGCCAGCGATAGGCTGGGTAAGTTTAAACCACGCCTAGCCTCTATCCTGACAGGCCCAGCAGAGAGCGGGAACTATCTCTGTCAGGGTATTTAAAGAAGAACTTATAACAAAAGCTCAGTTCTCTGTCTGCCCTGCGTGGTATTTCAGTGAGCCCGTATACGAACTCTCATACTTACCATTTAAGCATTTGCATTAATAAATACTAGACTAACTTGGATACTGTGTAATGACCTCTTTTTTTCCAATACCAGATTTGAATTGACGCAACTTGACAGTACCAATAAAATGTGATTTGACTTCAGTCGGTCTTGTGCAAACACGTGCTGTAACATGGCGTTTTGGAACACTGACCCTAAAAAAGGTGTGTATCAATTTAACCTTTTTGTATTATTATTATTATTTCTCGCTGATATGAAAGATAAGGAGGTCCTTATGCTTCCAAAACCGTACCACAAGCGATGCGTGTTTGTTCAGACCGAGCATTGGGGCTCTTAACAAAACTCCCCAGTACAGACGACGCCTTCATCCAATGACTCTTATGTGTAATGGAACTGAGAGTCATGATCAAGGACTAGCTCCTTTAGCTCCTCGAAAAAAAAAATAAGAAAAAAAAGCCCACTTCTTGTTATCCTCACTGACGCAACCTTATCCACATAACGCCACCCTCACTCCAACTAAAAAAGAGTCAGAGCAAGGCTTGGCTTTACAGATTCCACGACCACTTCTCTTATTTCCCCTCTTGTTCGCTACTGCAATCTATTCCTTTTCACTCTCATCTCCACTCGACGCGCCATCAGTTTCAAACAAAACATCCGCCTCCGCCATCTTCAGTGCCGTATGCTCCGTACACATGTCTTCTTTTGATGACGTCATCACTGGGACTTTCCGGATGCGTTGGGATTGTCAGGTAAAAAGTTGTTTTAAAACAGGATTACTCTAGGCAATATATCACCGCAGGGAAGAGGAAGATAGATCGCAGGAAACCATGAAGGAGGGTAAAGATCCAAATGACACCGAATGGTTAAAATATTAAAACTCTGTTGTCAATAGGGACAGATATTCATAAACAGAATGTCAACAACGCCGCCCCTCCTTGGCATGAAGCGAGTCACGGAGGAAACCTGTTCGGAACCGCCGGAAAACAGGCTGTCACCAGTAGCGAGCAAACAACAGCAAGAGGCCCTTACAGTGGACGAATTTGCGGTCCTTGAAAACAAGCAAGAAGAACTGAATTGCGCTAAGCCCAAAGTAGAACAGGTTTTCCAGGTAGCTTTCACAATTATCGGCCTTTTGGACCACACTGGAGCCCACAGTAGTACAGCATCAAGGCAGATTTGGCTTAAACTCAAGGGAAAGAGAGACGACGTGTCAAAGGCAAAGGTAAACATTGACTGTGATTAATGAAATTAGTTTGAGGTCCATTCTTCAGTTTTATTTAGTTTTGTCAGTTATGCAGTTCAACAGCAAATACCTTTCATTGGTAGAGCAAAGGTCCATCCTGAAATGTTATGTGGTGGTAATAAAATAAGAGGCAAAAAAAATCTGGCAATATATTTGCATGGTCATGTTGTACCTGAATGGAATAGGTATGATATGACCAATGTAAAAATGCTGATATGAAAAGTTGTTTGGGTTTCATATAATCTGATAAGGCTCTGTGTCATCTGCTTTCTAGCTAACTACAGATTATAAAACTAGTCCATCCAGGGGCCAGGTTTACAACATCATTACATAAGATCATGATGGGTGTCAATGACAGTTATTTGTTTAATATTTTTATTTAACTAGGCAAGTCAGTTAAGAACAAATTATTATTTACAATGACGGCCTACACCAGCCAAACCCGGACGACGCTGGGCCAATTGTGCGGCGCCCTATGGGACTCCCAATCACAGCCGGTTGTGATACAGCCTGGAATCGAACCAGGGTGTCTGTAGTGGCACTGAGATGCAGTGCCTTAGACCGCTGCGCCACTCGAGTGTATGTTATTGACATTCTTTTTGTTTTCATTTCAACACTGATTTCCCGTCCATTCTACTACTCTAAAAACACCAGTCTTAACATCTTTTACACTTCTGTATCTTGAGTTTCCCCTTGCCAACATTGTGTAGTGGGCAGATGAAGTTCAATGTACAGATCACGGGATTGGGTAATATTAAAGTCACTGTTCGACTCAACGCGGAAACGGTTACTATTGGTGCCAGTAAACTTGGAATCCCCTTCCACCCCATTGAGAACACAGAAACAGAAACCCCAACACATTTATGTCTTGCCCCATCATTTCTCTCCCCAGTGTACGTAGTCATCAGGAAACCATCTGCACTGTATGGAGAGGAGACACACGTATGCATTGTGACAGCCAGGGCTTCTCAAACTTGAGGCTGATTCATCAAATATTTCAGGAAACATGTTAAGATTTCCTCATTGGGTTTCAGTTGATTTCTTACAACTTCCCATCTTCCACGTTTCAATCTCATCAATTTACAGTCAATGTGGTGATGACAGAGTTGACTGAGAGTTGTCATTGAAGATGATGAGTGAAGTTTTCTTGGGCAGGCGGCGAGGGGGTATCCCTGAGTATCCTGCTATCAGTTTCAAAAAGCTTCGAACATGGACCTTCTCGTGTGAAGTTATTTAATGTAGTCTAGATCTCCGTCCATGGTACTTTATGAACAAGGTTTGTTGCGTACACCTGTGTAAGTTGATGTTGGACAAATTATTTTGTTGTTGTTGTCATGTCTACTTCTCTAACTGGTGTTGACTCTGTGTTGTTGCAGGAGTACCTGAAAGGTCTGTGTGACCCAGAGCTGCAGCAGGTGGAGCGCTACCCTGTGGACATGCACTGCATCTTTGCCGGTGCCCGGGGTCTGTTCCTTGACCGACTGCTGCGGGACACCAGCGCTGAGGTTGTGGTGCTGGAGCCGGGCCGACTGCGCCTGCTGGGCTGCGTTGAGTCTGTCGTCATGGCACAGAGCCGCGTGCAACAGTTTGTTGCTCTCTTCCAAGAGAAGCGCAGCCTGCCAGGAGACAGGGAGCAGGCCGTCAAACGCACCTTCAAGACATTTGTGGAGGAGCGGGACGATAAGTACGCCATGGAGCTGCTCCTGCTGCCCAGTGCCCTGAAGGAGGAGCTGCTAGGTCTGGCCCAGAGCCCCACTCAGCCTGGTGGGTTTATAGACCTGGACCAGGATCGCTCCCAAAGCAGCACCCCTGTCACTGACCTCTCCAACCGCATCGTGGACACCAGCTTTGAGGAGAAGGCAGCTGGGGCTGCAGCCTGGGCCGAAGCGGGGTTGCTGAATGGCGTACGACCCTCCCACAAGCGGCGTTCGTCAGAGAGCGAGCTGAGGGACACCAAGAGGCAGTTCTCCCTGGAGAGGAGGGGTGAGTCGATGCCGAGAGAGCACCACACTGTAACCAGTGACAGCCGAGCTAAGACCCCCTCCAAGGCCAACATGGGGCTGATGGTGCTTGACTCTAGTGATGGTGCAGATGACCGGGAGGCTGTGACCCCTGAGACCAACCTACGGTGCCTGGTGAACTTCTTCAGGACCATGGGCTACCAGCAGGAGGTGGTGGAGAGGGTGGTGAGGGAGACAGGCCAGACAGAGGACACCTTCCTGCTGCTGGAGCGCATTGTGGGGGAGAGCCAGAGAACAGAGGGGCAGCGAGGAGGGGCGTCTTCAACCCACAACCCTGAGTCTTCATCTTCCTCCTCCTCATCTGCTACTTTCCCCAGGGATAAGGACAGAGGGCCAGATAGAGTGCCAAACAGAGCCCTGGATGTAAAGTCCAAGGAGAACATTAAGCCACTCAGCAGCAATGCTGTGGGCCAGAGGGGACAGTGTAGCAGCATGCTGCAGACAGTGACACTAAAGAGGAGCAGCACTGGTCAGGGGGCTGCTTACAATATCATCACCATTGATGATGACGAGGTCAGTTCCGACACTATGACTGGCATTAAGGCTAGGACGGCAGAGCAGCTGGATCCTCTATCGGGGTCCAGGATGGACTACCTTTCCCGGGGAGGGGCTCAGACCATGGGGCCGATGGGGCCGGTACATGTGGAGAGTGTGACAGCACTGCGGAGCACGCCACAGTGCCCGACCCAGCCAGCAGGCACACGGCCAGGCTGCTCCTACCAGACCCTGTCAGCCAGGGTCCCCCCACCCCGCTCAGAGCCCCCTCCACCACCCCTGACTGCCACGATCCGTTTCCATGAGTCCCTGAGAACCCCTTACACCCTGACGCTACAGAACGAGCCTGGACACCCTGACCTCCGCCACATCATCATTGATGGCAGCAACGTGGCCATGGCGTGAGTAACTCCCCCTCTTACTATACCCCCACTGTAGGAGGATGTGGAATAACACTGAGAGCCCACACACATTTTGTAATCATCAGATAAGACTGTCTGGACCACCTGTGTGTAGGCCTATGTGAGCGTTGATGTGTGTGTGAAAGCAGGAGTGTAGCCCTGAGTCAGGACTTACTCATGGGTAACATTATAAATGCTCATAGCTGAGAGCTCTTCCAGTAACCCTCTGTAAATGTATGTATGAGTAGATAGGCCTAGCGCATGGCTGCAGTGAGGGAGGGTCTAAGTGGCTTTCCAGATGAGAAAATCTTTCTCTGACTGAAATAAGTAATAGTAATGGGCAATTCCACGGTAACGGAATTGCACTGAGACTCAGATTTGTCACTTAAAATATATGCCAAACAAAAACCATTGAGTTCAAAGTTTAACAAACTATACAACTCTATGCACAAGGACTACTTTTAACAATTTACACTGAACATTTTACAAAAACACAAATAAGACAACATTTGGTTGGTCCAGACCAAATCTAAATCAATCATAGACGTCTATGTTTCACAAGTTTGGACATCAACGTACAGCTCAGTAGAGTACAGCACAGAACAGTACAATAATGTAGAGTACAGTACAAGACAGTAATTATAGTGTACTCAACTCTACTTTGCTTTACTGTGCTCTACAGTACTGTACAGGACTGTACTGAACAATACGCTTATTTTCTTTACTGTGCTGTACTGTACTTAAGCAATAATACATGAGAGGCCATGTGTTATGACATTTTTATCATGGCTGTGACGTGGTCATAGCCACGAGGCAAAGCCGTTCAACAAAACGTGATGCTACATTCACTAACACTGGTTGTCGTGTCCATTTCTATTCGTTCTCTAGTCGTTAGTTCTATTCGTATTGACTGCCATGTAAAGCAAAACTACCCAAGCGCTGGTTGATAGTTCCAGAACTTTGCAGGTTGCTATGGCAAACAAACACGGTTGCTATGGAGGTTCTTCCCCCCTTGCCTAGGAACATGCAGAGAACTAAAATGTGTGTTTGGGTCTGGATTGGGAAGGTGTGAAACGTATCAAAGAGAGAAAGAAGCCAATCAATCTTATCGTACAAGTTCTCTTCAGTTTATGAGCTATCACTCAGAGAAAATAATACCAGCATTAAACTGATTCATTGATTGAATTAAACTATATCAATGCATTTGAATCATGTAGTCCCCTGTAGCTCAGTTGGTAGAGCATGGCGCTAGCAAAGCTAGGGTTGTGGGTTCGTTTCCCACGGGGGGCCAGTATGAAAATGTATGCACTCACTAACTGTAAGTCGCTCTGGATAAGAGCGTCTGCTAAAATGAAAAATAAAATAAAAAATCATGACGGTCATATGATGGAAAAGTGAAAACGATTCAGATTCACGTTTGTCCTACAAGAGGAACTCTTAGCACTTCTCACACATCACATAGGCCTAAACAAAAGATATAGAAAACACAGCAGATACCTTTCCTACCCTCCCAGCCGACCCCACCCCACACCTGCCCATATGGGGAGTTGTTCATAATAGAGCCCCACAGTGGACGTGTCATAAAACCCATAAAACCTAGCGGTCAAACAGGGAAATGGTTCCAACTGTTTTTCCACCATTCATTTTTCCCATAGGGGATTTTAGAAACACTTAAAATAAGGGCTGTGTTTTGTGTAGGCTTACCCTGGCGTGATGTTTTGATAACCGTGTAAATCTCTCTCGGACAAGGTGACTTTTATTAATATATTCGGCTCTATTTACTCTCAGATTTGAAAATGCTAATTAGCATCAAAGTAGACATCATGCAAGACTACAAATCCCTGCAAGCTCCTGCACGTCATCTTTAGCTGACACCTTTGCTAACAGGTATTGTGTAAATGTAAAACTTTCCCAAGACAGTTCACAAAATTGTCAATTCAAGGAAATGTTGCCAGTTTATTCATTACCAAATTTAGTTAACATTAGATAGTTAATCCAGAGATTCTTACCTTTGCCTCGATTCGGCAGTCTCATCCAGATCATCATGGCATTTGTAGTTCTGTATGATACGCACATTAGCAGCTAATTAGCATATCATTTTTGGGGGGTAAATACATGAAAATATATTGATAAAAGTCACCTTGTCCGAGAGAGATTTACACGGTTATTAAAACGTCACGCCAGGGTAAGCCTACACAAAGCCCTTATTTAAAAATCCCCTGTGGAAAAACGATTGGAAACATTTCCCTGTTGACCACTAGGGTATTATGACATTACATTACATTTTTGTCATTTAGCAGACGCTCTTATCCAGAGCGACTTACAGTTAGTGAGTGCATACATTATTTTGTTTTATTCCCCGTGAGAATCGAACCCACAACCCTGGCGTTGCAAACACCATGCTCTACCAACTGAGCTACATCCCTGCCGGCCATTCCCTCCCCTACCCTGGACGACGCTGGGCCAATTGTGCACCGCCCCATGGGTCTCCCGGGCGCGGCCGGCTACGACAGAGCCTGGATTCGAACTAGGATCTCTAATGGCACAGCTAGCACTGCGATGCAGTGCCTTAGACCACTGCGCCACTCGGGAGACACATACTGTGGTACTCTATAGTGATAGCCCCTGGGATTAAATGCATTTCATTGTCTGATTTCTCTGACCTGATGGGAGATCAAAGCAGTAGTAGAGTGGGTGGTCTGGGCTGGAGAGCATGTGGCGTGCTTTGCGCTGTACAGTGCGTTTGTTCAGTAGGTAAGGGGGATCCATAGTAGGCCTATAGGCTACTCCAGTGATATGTAATACCCTATACACTTTTATTTTTATACAAACCTTCAGAACATACAGTGCGAAACTTGAAAGAACTTGTCGTTTTCAAGGTCAAGTGAAAGGAATCACTTGTGCGCTCTGAAGAGGAAACAATGATGTAGTCTAACAACATCACTCCCAAACGGCACAGATGTGAGACATTTTCTTTGCTATAGAAGCACTGATCCTCTTAAATTGTAATTACAAGTTGCACGTATAAATATTTAGGGTCATATGACGGTCTGCTCTGCCATTACTCCCTTTCACATCAGGGCTGCCAAGAATATAGGGTTGCTAAAAGATGTAAATGGGGAAAATAATGGACTCGTGAAAGCTATAAAAAAGCTATACCACTACCATGAGATGTGTGTGTATATATACACTACCGTTCAAAAGTTTGGGGTCACTTAGAAATGTTTTTTTGTCCATTAAAATAACATCAAATTGATCAGAAATACAGTATAGACATTGTTAATGTTGTAAATGGCTATTCTAGCTGGAAACGGCAGATTTTTAATGGAATATCTACAGTGAGGGAAAAAAGTATTTGATCCCCTGCTGATATTGTACGTTTGCCCACTGACAAAGAAATGATCAGTCTATAATTTTAATGGTAGGTTTATTTGAACAGTGAGAGACAGAATAACAACAAAAAAATCCTGAAAAACGCATGTAAATTTTTTTATAAATTGATTTGCATTTTAATGAGGGAAATAAGTATTTGACCCCCTCTCAATCAGAAAAATGTCTGGCTCCCAGGTGTCTTTTATACAGGTAACGAGCTGAGATTAGGAGCACACTCTTAAAGGGAGTGCTCCTAATCTCATCTTGTTACCTGTATAAAAGGCACCTGTCCACAGAAGCAATCAATCAATCAGATTCCAAACTCTCCACCATGGCCAAGACCAAAGAGCTCTCCAAGGATGTCAGGGACAAGATTGTAGACCTACACAAGGCTGGAATGGGCTACAAGACCATCGCCAAGCAGCTTGGTGAGAAGGTGACTACAGTTGATGCGATTTTTCGCAAATGGAAGAAACACAAAAGAACTGTCAATCTCCCTCGGCCTGGGGCTCCATGCAAGATCTCACCTCGTGGAGTTGCAATGATCATGAGAACGGTGAGGAATAAGCCCAGAACTACACGGGAGGATCTTGTCAATGATCTCAAGGCAGCTGGGACCATAGTCACCAAGAAAACAATTGGTAACACACTACGCCGTGAAGGACTGAAATCCTGTAGCGCCCGCAAGATCCCCCTGCTCAAGAAAGCACATACAGGGCCATCTGAAGTTTGCCAATGAACATCTGAATGATTCAGAGGAGAACTGGGTGAAAGTGTTGTGGTCAGATGAGACCAAAATGGAGCTCTTTGGCATCGACTCAACTCGCCGTGTTTGGAGGAGGAGGAATAACCCTAAACCTAACCCGATTTGGTAACGGAATTATAAGTATTAATCACTTGTATAAACAAAATTGATATCAGTAAAAACACTAACTAATTGATAGATCTACCTTTACTTGTTACTTCTGTGAACTTTTATTATCCTGTCTCCTCATGAGGGAGAGAAATTAGAAAATATCTTAAAGATATGTGAGTTTTCTGTTTGACCAGAAATCAAAGCCTTTGCTTATTCCTAATTTTTAGGATGGAAAATGGTTGGAAAATGTACAGTGAGGGAAAAAAGTATTTGATCCCCTGCTGATTTTGTACGTTTTCCCACTGACAAAGACATGATCAGTCTATAATTTTAATGGTAGGTTTATTTGAACAGTGAGAGACAGAATAACAACAACAAAATCCAGAAAAACGCATGTAAAAAATTTTATAAATTGATTAGCATTTTAATGAGGGAAATAAGTATTTGACCCCTCTGCAAAACATGACTTAGTACTTGGTGGCAAAACCCTTGTTGGCAATCACAGAGGTCAGACGTTTCTTGTAGTTGGCCACCAGGTTTGCATACATTTCAGGAGGGATTTTGTCCCACTCCTCTTTGCAGATCTTCTCCAAGTCATTAAGTTTTCGAGGCTGACGTTTGGCAACCTTCAGCTCCCTCCACATATTTTCTATGGGATTAAGGTCTGGAGACTGGCTAGGCCACTCCAGGACCTTTAATGTGCTTCTTCTTGAGCCACTCCTTTGTTGCCTTGGCCGTGTGTTTTGGGTCATTGTCATGCTGGAATACCCATCCACAACCCATTTTCAATGGCCTGGCTGAGGGAAGGAGGTTCTCACCCAAGATTTGACAGTACATGGCCCCATCCATCTGGCCCCACCCTTTGATGCGGTGAAGTTGTCCTGTCCCCTTAGCAGAAAAACACCCCCAAAGCATAATGTTTCCACCTCCATGTTTGACGGTGGGGATGGTGTTCTTGGGGTCATAGGCAGCATTCCTCCTCCTCCAAATACGGCGAGTTGAGTTGATGCCAAAGAGCTCCATTTTGGTCTCATCTCACCACAACACTTTCACCCAGTTCACCTCTGAATCATTCGGATGTTCATTGGCAAACTTCAGACAGCCCTGTATATGTGCTTTCTTGAGCAGGGGGACCTTGCGGGCGCTGCAGGATTTCAGTCCTTCACGGCGTAGTGTGTTACCAATTGTTTTCTTGGTGACTATGGTCCCAGCTGCCTTGAGATCATTGACAAGATCCTCCCATGTAGTTCTGGGCTGATTCCTCACCGTTCTCATGATCATTGCAACTCCACGAGGTGAGATCTTGCATGGAGCCCCAGGCAGAGGGAGATTGACAGGTCTTTTGTGTTTCTTCCATTTGCGAATAATCGCACCAACTGTTTTCACCTTCTCACCAAGCTGCTTGGCGATGGTCTTGTAGCCCATTCCAGCCTTGTGTAGGTCTACAATCTTGTCCCTGACATCCTTGGAGAGCTCTTTGGTCTTGGCCATGGTGGAGAGTTTGGAATCTGATTGATTGATTGCTTCTGTGGACAGGTGTCTTTTATACAGGTAACAAACTGAGATTAGGAGCACTCCCTTTAAGAGTGTGCTCCTAATCTCAGCTCGTTATCTGTATAAAAGACACCTGGGTGCCAGAAATCTTTCTGATTGAGAGGGGGTCAAATACTTATTTCCCTCATTAAAATGCAAATCAATTTATAACATTTTTGACATGTGTTTTTCTGGATTATTTTGTTGTTATTCTGTCTCTCACTGTTTAAATAAACCTACCATTAAAATTATAGACTGATCATTTCTTTGTCAGTGGGCAAACGTACAAAATCAGCAGGGGATCAAATACTTTTTTCCCTCACTGTATATATACCGTAATTTCTCAGAAATATAGACTCTTAGCTTTCATTTGACACCCAATTTGATATGCTCCTATGAACGTCACATGTTGGTGCCAATGGGTCCTTTTACATGGAAATGACCTATCTCTCTTCACTTTTGTCAGTTTTCCTCTGTTTCTTCCTTCTCGCCCTAAGCAATTTTATTCTGTCCACTAAAGTCATTACTGGAAGTATGAACAAGAATGGGGGTTTTATTTTAGAGAAGTACAAGGGGGAAATTAAAGGTTTTTGCATATTTGGCTATTTACATTTCCAGGTTGTCAAGGTGATTTTACTATCCACGTCAGTGGTGCTGGGGTTAGTTGCACATCCCGTTTGAACTCACTTTCTCTTTAAGAGGGAACTTCCCTGAGACTTTGTATTGCCTCACAAAATGAGACTTGGGTGTTTTGAGCTTTTGTGTGTACAGTGGGGAAAATAAGTATTTAGTCAGCCACCAATTGTGCAAGTTCTCCCACTTAAAAAGATGAGAGAGGCCTGTAATTTTCATCATAGGTACACGTCAACTATGACAGACAAATTGAGAAAAAAATATCCAGAAAATCACATTGTAGGATTTTTAATGAATTTATTTGCAAATTATGGTGGAAAATAAGTATTTGGTCACCTACAAACAAGCAAGATTTCTGGCTCTCACAGACCTGTAACTTCTTCTTTAAGAGGCTCCTCTGTCTTCCACTCATTACCTGTATTAATGGTACCTGTTTGAACTTGTTATCAGTATAAAAGACACCTGTCCACAACCTCAAACAGTCACACTCCAAACTCCACTATGGCTAAGACCAAAGAGCTGTCAAAGGACACCAGAAACAAAATTGTAGACCTGCACCAGGCTGGGAAGACTGAATCTGCAATAGGTAAGCAGCTTGGTTTGAAGAAATCAACTGTGGGAGCAATTATTAGGAAATGGAAGACATACAAGACCACTGATAATCTCGCTCGATCTGGGGCTCCACGCAAGATCTCACCCCGTGGGGTCAAAATGATCACAAGAACGGTGAGCAAAAATCCCAGAACCACACGGGGGGACCTAGTGAATGAACTGCAGAGAGCTGGGACCAAAGTAACAAAGCCTACCATCAGTAACACACTACGCCGCCAGGGACTCAAATCCTGCAGTGCCAGACGTGTCCCCCTGCTTAAGCCAGTACATGTCCAGGCCCATCTGAAGTTTGCTAGAGTGCATTTGGATGATCCAGAAGAGGATTGGGAGAATGTCATATGGTCAGATGAAACCAAAATATAACTTTTTGGTAAAAACTCAACTCGTCGTGTTTGGAGGACAAAGAATGCTGAGTTGCATCCAAAGAACACCATACCTACTGTGAAGCATGGGGGTGGAAACATCATGCTTTGGGGCTGTTTTTCTGCAAAGGGACCAGGATGACTGATCCGTGTAAAGGAAAGAATGAATGGGGCCATGTATCGTGAGATTTTGAGTGAAAACCTCCTTCCATCAGCAAGGGCATTGAAGATGAAACGTGGCTGAGTCTTTCAGCATGACAATGATCCCAAACACACTGCCCGGGCAACGAAGGAGTGGCTTCGTAAGAAGCATTTCAAGGTCCTGGAATGGCCTAGCCAGTCTCCAGATCTCAACCCCATAGAAAATCTTTGGAGGGAGTTGAAAGTCCGTGTTGCCCAGCGACAGCCCCAAAACATCACTGCTCTAGAGGAGATCTGCATGGAGGAATGGGCCAAAATACCAGCAACAGTGTGTGAAAACCTTGTGAAGACTTACAGAAAACGTTGACCTGTGTCATTGCCAACAAAGGGTATATAACAAAGTATTGAGAAACTTTTGTTATTGACCAAATACTTATTTTCCACCATAATTTGCAAATAAATTCATTAAAAATCCTACAATGTGATTTTCTGGATTTTTTTTTCTCATTTTGTCTGTCATAGTTGACGTGTACCTATGATGAAAATTACAGGCCTCTCTCATCTTTTTAAGTGGGAGAACATGCACAATTGGTGGCTGACTAAATACATTTTTTTCCTCACTGTATGTGTTCGTCATGCTTTCTGGAAGTTTGTTTGTAAGGCCTTTTATGGTTTCTACTGAAAATGTATTGAGTAAATAAGTATTGAACCCCTTTGTTATGGCAGCCTAAATATGTTCAGGAGTAACAATGTGCTTAACAAGTCACATAATAAGTTGAATGGACTCACTGTGTGCAATAATAGTGTTATTATTTTTAATGACTACCTCATCTCTGTATCCCACACATACAATTATCTGTAAGGTCCCTCAGTCAAGCAGTGAATTTCAAACACAGATTCAACCACAAAGACCAGGGAGGTTTTCCAATGCCTCACAGTGAATGGCACCTATTGGTAGATGGGTAAAAAAAAAAAAAAGCAGACATTGAATATCCCTTTGAGCATGGTGAACTTATTAATTTCACTTTGGGTGGTCTATCAATACACCCAGTCACTACAAAGAAACAGGCGTCCTTCCTAACTCAATTGCCGGAAAGGAAGGAAACCGCTCAGGGATTTCATCATGAGGCCAATGTTGACTTTAAAACAGTTTAATGGCTGTGATAGGAGAAAACTGAAGATGGATCAACAGCATTGTAGTTACTCCACAATACTAACCTAATTGACAGAGTGAAAAGAAAGTAGCCTGTACAAAAAATGGTCTCTGCACCTTATGACAAAATGTGTAGAATTGTAGCAAACTTGCTTTAAAACAGCAACATATTCTCTACGCCCCATGGCAAAATGTGCAGAATTGCAGTCCCTGTCTAAGATTTTTGTGTTGTGCCCGCCATCGGCTCAGACACAACATGCTCTTGAATACAGGGTGGGTGTCATGCTTTGGCTGATAAATGTACTAAAATGGGAATCAAATGGAAATGTAAACATTCAAATGGTACCACAAAGATTGTTGGTGGTCCACACATCAGAGGATATTCTGAAATAGTTTCTGTAGTTAGTAACATACACAATTAGCTTTCCAGAAAATATTTTGTTGAAATATAATTTGATCTCTGAGAAATTAAGCTAATTGGTTGCACCCAAATTGGCAATTTTCTTTATTTATAAGATTCAGATAATATTCAATAAATATAGTACCCAACATCTGATTTGGACCAAACTTCTTCCGACCAATGAGTAAGACATGAGGAATCTCCCCAAAAAATCAACAGCCACCCACAGACCACCCACACCCAATGCCAATCCCACCCCAAGAACCAGTATCAGTTCTCTACAGTGGGGAAAAAAAGTATTTAGTCAGCCACCAATTGTGCAAGTTCTCCCACTTAAAAAGATGAGAGAGGCCTGTAATTTTCATCATAGATACACGTCAACTATGACAGACAAAATGAGAAAACAAAAACCAGAAAATCACATTGTAGGATTTTTTATGAAATTATTTGCAAATTATGGTGGAAAATAAGTATTTGGTCACCTACAAACAAGCAAGATTTCTGGCTCTCACAGACCCGTAACTTCTTCTTTAAGAGGCTCCTCTGTCCTCCACTCGTTACCTGTATTAATGGCACCTGTTTGAACTTGTTATCAGTATAAAAGACACCTGTCCACAACCTCAAACAGTCACACTCCAAACTCCACTATGGCCAAGACCAAAGAGCTGTCAAAGGACACCAGAAACAAAATTGTAGACCTGCACCAGGCTGGGAAGACTGAATCTGCAATAGGTAAGCAGCTTGGTTTGAAGAAATCAACTGTGGGAGCAATTATTAGGAAATGGAAGACATACAAGACCACTGATAATCTCCCTCGATCTGGGGCTCCACGCAAGATCTCACCCCGTGGGGTCAAAATGATCACAAGAACGGTGAGCAAAAATCCCAGAACCACACGGGGGGACCTAGTGAATGACCTGCAGAGAGCTGGGACCAAAGTAACAAAGCCTACCATCAGTAACACACTACGCTGCCAGGGACTCAAATCCTGCAGTGCCAGACGTGTCCCCCTGCTTAAGCCAGTACATGTCCAGGCTCGTCTGAAGTTTGCTAGAGTGCATTTGGATGATCCAGAAGAGGATTGGGAGAATGTCATATGGTCAGATTAAACCAAAATATAACTTTTTGGTAAAAACTCAACTCGTCGTGTTTGGAGGACAAAGAATGCTGAGTTGCATCCAAAGAACACCATACCTACTGTGAAGCATGGGGGTGGAAACATCATGCTTTGGGGCTGTTTTTCTGCAAAGGGACCAGGACGACTGATCCGTGTAAAGGAAAGAATGAATGGGGCCATGCATCGTGAGATTTTGAGTGAAAACCTCCTTCCATCAGCAAGGGCATTGAAGATGAAACGTGGCTGGGTCTTTCAGCATGACAATGATCCCAAACACACCACCCGGGCAACGAAGGAATGGCTTCGTAAGAAGCATATCAAGGTCCTGGAGTGGCCTAGCCAGTCTCCAGATCTCAACCCCATAGAAAATCTTTGGAGGGAGTTGAAAGTCCGTGTTGCCCAGCGACAGCCCCAAAACATCACTGCTCTAGAGGAGATCTGCATGGAGGAATGGGCCAAAATACCAGCAACAGTGTGTGAAAACCTTGTGAAGACTTACAGAAAACATTTGACCTGTGTCATTGCCAACAAAGGGTATATAACAAAGTATTGAGAAACTTTTGTTATTGACCAAATACTTATTTTCCACCATAATTTGCAAATAAATTCATTAAAAATCCTACAATGTGATTTTCCAGAATTATTTTTCTCATTTTGTCTGTCATAGTTGACGTGTACCTATGATGAAAATTACAGGCCTCTCTCATCTTTTTAAGTGGGAGAACTTGCACAATTGGTGGCTGACTAAATATTTTTTTCCCCCACTGTATGTTTTACCAGTAATATGAAGCTGTTGCTTGGAGTATTGCTTTTCCATACTATGTAATGTATTCCCTGTGAATCTGCTGATGGGTTTTTTTCACCTTCAGAGAAATTAGTCGCTTGCATTATTTATTTGTGAAAGTACCATGTTTTGATCACTAGATGCCGCTGTTCCTGCTATACCTGCAGACTCTTTTATCCATTTTGATGGTCTCATGTGTTTATTTAATAGATCACAACATTTCTTTTGCAACTTTGGGTAGACAAAAACAATAGATTTGGCTCATTATGAAAATTAATTGTGTGGCGTTATAGCAGGAACAGCGGCATCTAGTGGTCAAAACCTGGTACTTTCACTACTTTATGGTAAATTATGCAAGCGACTTCAATTACTAATTTCTCTGAATAGGAGAAAAAATCAAAAGCAGATTCACAGGGAATACATTACATAGTATGGAGAAGCAATACTCCAAGTCTCAGATTCATACTACTTGTCAAACATAGAGAACTGATATTGTATACTGGTTGTTGGGGTGGGATTGGTCTGGGGGGTCCGTGGGTGGCTTTTGGCCCAAGAAAATGGATTCCTCATGTCTTACTCATTGGTACGGAAACGTTTGGTCCAAATTGGATGTTGGGTGCTATATTCATTGAATATTATCTGAATCCCATAAATTAAAATGGCCAATTTGGGTGCAATCAATTATCTTAATTTCTCCGGGAATAAATTAAATTTCAACGAAATGTTTTAGGAATGGCAATCTTACCTGTTTCTAACTACAGAAACAGTTTCAGAACAATCTGAGATGGTGGGTGTCATGGCTTGCTGAAATGACATGGAACGACTCTGTCAGTCCTCCATTTCAATAAGGAAGGACTCCTTATTGAAATCATCATCTTTGTGGTAGTAATTATACTGAACAAATATATAAATGCAACATGTAGTGTTAGTCCCATGTTTCATGAGCTGAAATAAAATATCCCAGAAATGTCCCATATGCACAAAAAGCTTATTTCTCTCAAATTTGGTGAACTAATTTGTTTATCTCCCTGTTAGTGATAATTTCTCCTTTGCCAAGATAATCCATCTACCTGACAGGTGTGGCATATCAAGAAGCTGATTAAACAGCATGATCATTACACAGGTGCACCTTGTGCTGGGGGACAATAAAAGGCCACTTTAAAATGTGCAGTTTTGTCACACAACACAATGCCACAGATGTCTCAAGTTTTGAGAGAGCATGCAATTGGCATGCTGACTGCAGGAATGTCTACCAGAGCTGTTGCCAGATAACTGAATGCTCATTTCTTTACCATAAGCTGCCTCCAACGTCGTTTTAGAGAATTTGACAATACGTCCAACCGGCCTCACAACCGCAAACCACATGTAACTGCGCCAGCCCAGGACCTCCGGCTTTTTCACCTGTGGGATCGTCTGAGACCAGCCACTCGGACAGCTGATGAAACTGTGGGTTTGCACAAGAGAAGATTTTCTGCACAAACTGTCAGAAACCGTCTCAGGGAAGCTGATCTGTGTGCTCGTCGTCCTCACCAGGGTCTTGACCTGACTGCAGTTTGGCGTCGTAACCGACTTCAGTGGGCAAATGTTCACCTTCGATGGCCACTGACACACTGGAGAAGTATGCTCTTCACGGATTAATCCTGGTTTCAACTGTACCGGGCAGACGGTGTGTATGGCGTCGTGTGGGCAAGCGGTTTGCTGATGTCGACGTTGTGATCAGAGTGCCCAATGGTGGAGTTATAGTATGGGCAGGCATGAGCTACGGACAACGAACACAATTGCATTTTATCGATGGCAATTTGAATGCACAGAGATACCGTGATGAGATCCTGAGGCCCATTGTCGTGCCATTCATCCACCACCATCACCTCATGTTTCAGCATGATAATGCATGGCCCCATGTCGCAAGGATCTGTACACAATTCCTGGAAGCTGAAAATTTCCCAGTTCTTCCATGGCCTGCATACTCACCAGACATGTCACCCATTGAGCGTGTTTGGGATGCTCTGGATTGACGTGTACGACAGTGTGTTCCAGATCCCGTCAATATCCAGCAACTTCGCACAGCCATTGAAGAGGAGTGGGACAACATTCCACAGGCCACAATCAACAGCCTGATCAACTCTATACGAAGGAGATGTTTCGCACTGCATGAGGCAAATGGTGGTCACACCAGATACTGACTGGTTTTCTGATCCACATCCCTACCTTTTTTTTAAAGGTGTATGTGACCAACAGATGCATATCTGTATTCCGTCATGTGAAATCCATAGATTAGGGCCTAATGAATTTATTTCAAATGACTGATTTCCTTATATGAACTGTAACTCAGTCAAATCTTTGAAATTGTTGCATGTTGCGTTTATATTTTTGTTCAGTGTAGAAGTTAATTTTAATTCAATTTAAATGTAAATGTTGTACCAGCTAAATTGCAGTAGTCTGAAGGGATAGGTCCATTCTATTAAATATATTTATATGATTGAAATGACACCCAACCTCTATTCAAGAGCATGTTGTGTCTCAACTAATGGCGGGCACAACACAAAAACCTCAGATGATGTGAAATATAGGGTCTAAGCTACAACATATGCGAATATGAAAACAATCTGAGTTTACGCGTTTTTAGATCATTAACTTTAATGGTTTAAAAATGAACTTTTTTCTTCTTCTTTTTCTCAAGAAATAAGAAAATAGTTTAACAACACTTTTAAGTGATAAACTCAACCATATATTTTCCAGTGATGAAGACATGCATGTCTCATGGTATGGTGGGGTATGCAAAATGGGTCAACTTTGAGCATCTTTATCTCCTGAATGTTTTGGCATTCAGGTCAAAAAAGTCACTTTCTGACAACTTCTTCCATGGGCAAACATGTATGGAAAGTTTTGTTTAAATCAAAAGGGATGCTGTCAAAAAGTGATTGAAATGGATTTACCTCATACACTACATGATCAAAAGTATGTGGACATCTCGTTCCAAAATCATGGGCATTAATATGGAGTTGCTGCTATAACAGCCTCCACTCTTCTGGGAAGGCGTTCCACTAGATGTTGGAACATTGCTGCGGGGACTTGCTTCCATTCAGCCACGAGCATTAGTGAGGTCGGGCACTGATGTTGGGCAACTAGGCCTGGCTCGCAGTCGGCGTTCCAATTCATCCCAAAGATGTTCGATGAAGTTGAGGTCAGGGCTCTCTGCATGCCAGTCAAGTTCTTCCACACCGATCTCGACAAACCATTTCTGTATGGACCTAACTTTGTGCACAGGGGTATTGCCATGCTGAAACAGGAAAAGGGCCTTCCACAAAGTTGGAAGCACAGAATCGTCTAGAATGTCATTGTATGCTGTAGTGTTAAGATTACCCTTCACTGGAACTAAGGGGCCTAGCCCAAACCATGAAAAACAGCCCCAGAACATTATTCCTCCTCCACCAAACTTTACAGTTGGCACTATGCATTGGGGCAGGTAGCTTTTTCCTGGCATCCGCCAAACCCAGATTTGTCCGTCGGAGTGCCAGATGGTGAAGCATGATTCATCACTCCAGAGAACGCGTTTCCACTGCTCCAGAGTCCAATGGTGGTGAGCTTTACACCACTCCAGCCGATGCTTGGCATTGCGCATGGTGATCTTAGGATTGTGTGCGGCTGCTCGGCCATGGAAACCCATTTCATGAAGCTCCCGAACATTTATTGTGCTGACGTTGCTTCCAGAGGCAGCTTGGAACTCGGCAGTGAGTGTTGCAACCGAGGACAGACAATTTTTACGCGCTACGTGCTTCAGCACTCTGCAGTCCCGTTCTGTGAGCTTGTGTGGCCTACCACATCGTGGCTCCTAGACATTTCCACTTCACAATAACAGCACTTACAGTTGACCAGGGCAGCTCTAGCAGGGCAGAAATTTGACGGACTGACTTGTTGGAATGGTGGCATCCTATGACGGTGCCACGTTGAAAGTCACTGAGCTCTTTAGTAAGGCCATTCTACTGCCAATGTTTGTCTATGGAGATTGCATGGCTGTGTGCTCGATTGTATACACCTGTCAGCAACAAGTGTGGCTGAAATAGCTGATTCCACTAATTTGAAGGGGTGTCCACATATAGTGTGTCTTTATTGTTGGATAGTAGGCAGCACTGCTAACTTTCTGCCAAGAGCTGGCTCTGACCAGAGTGACTTTCTATGCTGTGTTAGGCTACGTCTTGTTGTTGTTGTTGTTTTCATCTTGGTTTTTGTAGAAGTCAGAACGTCTTTCACACCTTCAATGTGGTACTTTTCTGAGTGGCTTTTTTTTCTCGAACTTGCTACCCATTTGTTACAATACTGTCTGAAGGCAGTCATCAATTTGTCAATCTGAAATATAACAATCACTTGATGTATTAGTTATAAGGGAGTCCTAAACCTAATCACTGCTAAATATCCCTTCCTCCCTGTCCTCCTCCTGCTCTTCTTTAGGCACGGTCTCCACCGCTTCTTCTCCTGCCGGGGGATAGCCATTGCTGTGGAGGCCTTTTGGATTCGGGGCCACCGGGAGATCACCGTCTTTGTGCCTCAGTGGAGGCAGAAGAGAGACCGCTACACCACAGGTCAGAACAGACACAGGCCACCTCAACCTGAGCTAAATCTCATCCTTTTGGTTTTGGGTGGTAAAAACATTACATGAAATGTACCGGTAGTACAGCCATCCAAGGCTTTGGTCAGTTGAAAGACGATTGGAAAATAGTTGGGAGGATTCATGTTTGAATAGTTATAATGTGCTTCATGTGTGCTCTGTTAAGGATATGTGTAAATGCAGTGGTGATTTTAGCATGTAAATCCTGGTGGGACAAACTCCCCAAACTGTTTTTAGATGCATGCCAGCAAAGCCACTACACAACCCAACACTAAACAATACATTAATTGCACTATAACGGTGACAAACGGTGCCCACAAACGGATAGGGCCTACATAAAGCTGTCGCAACAGCAGAGCTTTCTTTTCAGCACCATGTAGTGAATCCTTACCACTGCTACACCTGGCTATCAGCGGGGCCTTGTCTGGCAGTGAAACAGTTAATTCAACCTTATTTACTGCCTTTTTAAAAAACATAGCTGATATGGCTGACTTGCTTAAACAAATGTGGTTTCTACTGACATTTGAGATGTACAAACTATGGCATAAGGGGATGACGAGTGGATGAGAGGCAATCTGTAATTTTGATTAAGACATTAATGAGCGAGCTAGGACGGATGTAGTCAAAACAACTATTTGTTCAGCACTTTTGAAATGTAAAGTGACAGAATTCAGAACATGGGCCGTTCTTGAAGTATTCACCCTGTTCACCAAGTCAGAACCGTAGGATATATAAAGTGGGATATAAGCAGACAATGAAAGCTCTTACAATATTCGATGATTACATTTCTCTAAAACAGGCTATAGGCTACATGTGCACCACCAAGTCAGAACAGTAGGCAAAGTAATGAGACAGAAAGGGACCAAATTATTAGGGTGAGGCACATGGACTTCTAACAGCTTACTGAAAAACATACACTTAGTATTACTTTCTTAGCTACAGTATACATATCTCCTTGGCATATTACATCATTTATGCAGCAGCAAACAAGACACTTTGGGACTCATCTTGTTGTGCTCACTTGAACAGGAAGGTGGTGCAGCGGTCCTTCTTGTTGGCAAATGTTGTCATCAAACTTTTTCATCAAAGTCTGGCATTCTCTGGATTTATGGTGCTTTCAAGACAACTGGGAACTCTGAAAAAAACAAGGTCGAATCATGACGTCAGTGATCTTCAGGTCGGCGCTCTAGAAAGAGGCACGAGTTCCCGACTTGGAATTCTGAGTTGGATGACCGTTCAAAACGGGTTTTTTCCAGTCGGAGCTCGTTTTTTTCTGAGTTCCCAGTTAATAATATAAATAATAATAATATGCCATTTAGCAGACGCTTTTATCCAAAGCGACTTACAGTCATGCGTGCATACATTTCTTGTGTATGGGTGGTCCCGGGGATCGAACCCACTACCTTGGCGTTACAAGCGCCGTGCTCTACCAGCTGTGTGGTTTGGAAGAAATCAGTGTGGTTTAAGGGTCTCATGGCCAATGTAGTCAACCTTTTCTGGCCCATGAGACCCTTAAACCACACACCCACTCCACTGAATAGCAGGCTAGTGATTGCTTTGCAACGCTTGCAGTTAACCACTGATTTCTTCCAAACCACTCATTGTTGAATTTGCGATTTCCAGCTTGTTGTTTAATGTTTATGTCCAATGGCCGATGAGAACCGATACGTTTTATCTATAATTTCTCTTCATATGACAAGGATTGAAAAGGATTTGCCAGTAGATTGTCGACTTGATTCATGATGATGGCTGCTTGTCTAGCTTGCTAGCTAAGATTTTGAAAGTATGATGTTGACCAGTCCAATCAAAGCTACAGTAGATATAACGTGATTTGACGTCATTTTATCTGTGGCCAATGACCTTGAGCCTTCTTGGATGGGCACTTCTAATGTAACTTTATGGCAGCACCAAAGGGGCTTGAATTTTCGAGCTCTCCCCGTAGATTTTGTGGTGACGTAGTGTCCCCATGAGTGACAGAACACTGAAACAATCACGGCGCAACTAGAGAACATTACTAACCCCAACGCTCCGTATTTTACGCTGGCTGCCCCACCACCACAGAAAACACTGAGCTAGGCGGAAACACCTGCATTTTGGAGCTGACTTACTCAAGAAAGCAAAAAAAGAGACCATGTTTGTATGCGGCTTTATTAACTCAATTATTATTATTTTGACATTGTTTGCAAACTGATATGTGACACGTATTAATGCCAAAATAACGTGCTAAACAGGTGGGGCTCAAACCAGGTACCTGCTGTGAATGATGGGTCGCCACTGTGTAAATGTGTGTATTTGCTCCACCTGTCAACAGAACAACATTACCTGAATCAACTGGAAGACCTGCGTCTGCTCTCCTTCACGCCTTCCAGAGAGGTCTGTGGAAAGAGGATTTCCTCACATGATGACAGGTACTGCTGAGTCACGCATCTCACCTCGTCATACAGCCTGCCCACCCCAGTCTGCCCACCCCCCCTAGGGGTCAGCGGAGGCACTGCAGGGGGTTTGCAACAATATACACTGAGTGTACAATACATTAAGAACACCTTCTAGCCTCGGGTGGTATACCATATACTGGGGTATTTGGAAAAAGCCTGTTTACTGGGATGCTGGCCCATATTGACTCCAATGCTTCCCACAGTTGTGTCAAGTTGGCATGATGTCCTTTGTGTGGGCCATTCTTGATACACACAGGAAACTGTTGAGCGTGAAAACCCCAGCAGCGTTGCAGTTCTTGACACAAACCCGTGCGCCATACCCCGTTCTTTTGTCTTGCCCATTCACCCTCTGAATCGCACACATACACAATCCATGTCTCAATTGTCTTGAGGCTTAAAAATCCTTCTTTAACCTGCCTCCTCCCCTTCATCTACACTGATTGAAGTGGATTTAACAAGTGACATCCAAAAGGGATCATAGATTTCACCTGGATTCATCTGATCACTATATGTCATGGAATGAGCAAGTGTTCATAATGTTTTCTACACTCAGTGTATATACACTGCTCAAAAAAATAAAGGGAACATTTAAACAACACAATGTAACTCCAAGTCAATCACACTTCTGTGAAATCAAACTGTCCACTTAGGAAGCAACACTGATTGACAATAAATGTCACATGCTGTTGCGCAAATGGAATAGACAACAGGTGGAAATTATAGGCAATTAGCAAGACACCCCCAATAAAGGACTGGTTTTGCAGGTGGTGACCACAGACCACTTCTCAGTTCCTATGCTTCCTGGCTGATGTTTTGGTCACTTTTGAATGCTGGCGGTGCTTTCACTCTAGTGGTAGCATGAGACGGAGTCTACAACCCACACAAGTGGCTCAGGTAGTGCAGCTCATCCAGGATGGCACATCAATGAGAGCTGTGACAAGAAGGTTTGCTGTGTCTGTCAGCGTAGTGTCCAGAGCATGGAGGTGCTACCAGGAGACAGGCCAGTACATCAGGAGACGTGGAGGAGGCCGTAGGAGGGCAACAACCCAGCAGCAGGACCGCTACCTCCGCCTTTGTGCAAGGAGGAGCAGGAGGAGCACTGCCAGAGCCCTGCAAAATGACCTCCAGCAGGCCACAAATGTGCATGTGTCTGCTCAAACGGTCAGAAACAGACTCCATGAGGGTGGTATGAGGGCCCGAGGTCCACAGGTGGGGGTTGTGCTTACAGCCCAACACCGTGCAGGACGTTTGGCATTTGCCAGAGAACACCAAGATCGGCAAATTCGCCACTGGCGCCCTGTGCTCTTCACAGATGAAAGCAGGTTCACACTGAGCACATGTGACAGACGTGACAGAGTCTGGAGACGCCGTGGAGAACGTTCTGCTGCCTGCAACATCCTCCAGCATGACCGGTTTGGCGGTGGGTCAGTCATGGTGTGGGGTGGCATTTCTTTGGGGGGCCGCACAGCTCTCCATGTGCTCGCCAGAGGTAGCCTGACTGCCATTAGGTACCGAGATGAGATCCTCAGACCCCTTGTGAGACCATATGCTGGTGCGGTTGGCCCTGGGTTCCTCCTAATGCAAGACAATGCTAGACCTCATGTGGCTGGAGTGTGTCAGCAGTTCCTGCAAGAGGAAGGCATTGATGCTATGGACTGGCCCGCCCGTTCCCCAGACCTGAATCCAATTGAGCACATCTGGGACATCATGTCTCGCTCCATCCACCAACGCCACGTTGCACCACAGACTGTCCAGGAGTTGGCGGATGCTTTAGTCCAGGTCTGGGAGGAGATCCCTCAGGAGACCATCCGCCACCTCATCAGGAGCATGCCCAGGCGTTGTAGGGAGGTCATACAGGCACGTGGAGGCCACACACACTACTGAGCCTCATTTTGACTTGTTTTAAGGACATTACATCAAAGTTGGATCAGCCTGTAGTGTGGTTTTCCACTTTAATTTTGAGGGTGACTCCAAATCCAGACCTCCATGGGTTGATACACTTGATTTCCATTGATAATTTTTGTGTGATTTTGTTGTCAGCTCATTCAACTATGTAAAGAAACAAGTATTTAATGAGATTATTTCATTCATTCAGATCTAGGATGTGTTATTTTAGTGTTCCCTTTATTTTTTTGAGCAGTGTATATATACACAGCTGTGGAACAAATTAAGAGACCACTGCACATTTTTCTTAAATCAGCATCTCTACATGTATGACACCCATTCCATTCCAGTGTCTGTTGAATTCCAACACAGGCACACCTCATTCTACTGAATTAGGTGATCACATGAACCAAATCTTATTTAACGAGGAAAGGTATCATCACTATTGTCTTGCAATAGGACCAGCTGGATGGCAAAAACAGTGCTAATAGTACCTCAAAAGTAATATTAATCCAAAAATAACTATTGACCATGCCAAAAGAGTTGAAAAGGAACGTTTTGAGTGAGGAAAAGAAGGGGTCAATTCTGGCTTTACTGGCAGAGGGATACAGTGAGCGTCAGGTTGCTTCCAGCCTTAAAATTTCAAAGACGACGGTTCATAAGAACAAGGTCAAGCAGCAGACATTGGGGACAACAAAGCTACAGACAGAGGGCGAAAACGACTCTCTACTGACCGGGATGACCGCCAACTCATTCGAATGTCACTCAACAACCGTAGGATGACATCAAGTGACCTACAAAAAGAATGGCAAACGGCAGCTGGGGTGAAGTGCATGGCGAGGACAGTTTGAAACAGGCTCCTAGGGGCAGGGCTGAAGTCGTGCAAAGCTAGAAAAAAGCCCTTCATCAATGAGAAGCAAAGAAGAGCCAGGCTGAGGTTTGCAAAAGACCATAAGGATTGGACCATAGTGGACTGGAGTAAGGTCATCTTCTCTGATGAGTCCAATTTTCAGCTTTGCCCAACACCTGGTCGTCTAATGGTTAGACGGAGACCTGGAGAGGCCTACAAGCCACAGTGTCTCGCACCCACTGTGAAATTTGGTGGAGGATTGGTGATGATCTGGGGGTGCTTCAGCAAGGCTGGAATCGGGCAGATTTGTCTTTGTGAAGGATGCATGATTCAAGCCACGTACAAGGTTGTCCTGGAAGAAAACTTGCTTCCTTTTGCTCTGACATTGTTCCCCAACTCTGAGGATTGGTTTTTCCAGCAGGACAATGCGCCATGCCACACAGCCAGGTCAATCAAGGTGTGGATGGAGGACCACCAGATCAAGACCCCTGTGATGGCCAGCCCAATCTCCAGACCTGAACCCCATTGAAAACTTCTGGAATGTGATCAAGAGGAAGATGGATGGTCACAAGCCATCAAACAAAGCCGAGCTGCTTGAATTTTTGCGCCAGGAGTGGCATAAAGTCACCCAACATCAATGTGAAAGACTGGTGGAGAGCATGCCAAGACGCATGAAAGCTGTGATTGAAAATCAAGGTTATTCCACCAAATATTGATTTCTGAACTCTTCCTAAGTTAAAACATTACTATTGTGTTGTTTAAAAATTAACATGAACTTATTTTATTTGCATTATTCGAGGTCTGACAACACTGCATCTTTTTTGTTCTTTTGACCAGTTGTCATTTTCTGCAAATAAATGCTCTAAATTACAATATTTTTATTTAGAATTTGGGAGAAATGTTGTGAGTAGATTATAGAATAAAACAAAAATGTTATTTTTACCCAAACACATACCTATAAATAATAAAACCAGAGAAACTGATAATTTTGCAGTGGTCTCTTAATTTTTTCCGCAGCTGTATATATACACACACTGAGTGTAGAAAACATTATGAACACTCTAACAAAGTCAAGGTATTGGAGTGGCCATCACAAAGCCCTGACCTCAATCCTATAGAAATGTGTGGGCAGAACTGAAAAAGCGTGTGCGAGCAAGGAGGCCTACAAACCTTACTCAGTTACACCAGCTCGGTCAGGAGGAATGGGCCAAAATTCACCCAACTTATTGTGGGAAGCTTGTGGAAGGCTACCCGAAACATTTGACCCAAGTTAAACAATTTAAAGGCAATGATACCAAATACTAATTGAGTGTATGTAAACGTCTGACCCACTGGGAATGTGATGAAATAAATAAAAGCTAAAATAAATCACTCTACTATTATTCTGAAATTTCACATTCTTAAAATAAAGTGGTGATCCTAACTGACCTAAGACAGGGAATTTTTACTAGGATTAAATGTCAGGAATTGTGGAAAACTGAGTTTAAATGTATTTGGCTAAGGTGTATGTAAGCTTCCGACTTCAACTGTGTGTATATATATATATATATATATATATATATACAGTGAGGGAAAAAAGTATTTGATCCCCTGCTGATTTTGTACATTTGCCCACTGACAAAGAAATTATCAGTCTATAATTTTAATGGTAGGTTTATTTGAACAGTGAGAGACAGAATAACAACAAAAAAATCCAGAAAAACGCATGTAAAAAATGTTATAAATTGATTTGCATTTTAATGAGGGAAATACGTATTTGACCCCCTCTCAATCAGAAAGATTTCTGGCTCCCAGGTGTCTTTTATACAGGTAACAAGCTGAGATTAGGAGCACATTCTTAAAGGGAGTGCTCCTAATCTCAGTTTGTTACCTGTATAAAAGACACCTGTCCACAGAAGCAATCAAGACAAGATTGTAGACCTACACAAGGCTGGAATGGGCTACAAGACCATCGCCAAGCAGCTTGGTGAGAAGGTGACAACAATTGGTGCGATTTATTCGCAAATGGAAGAAACACAAAATAACTGTCAATCTCCCTCGGCCTGGGGCTCCATGCAAGATCTCACCTCGTGGAGTTCCAATGATCATGAGAACGGTGAGGAATCAGCCCAGAACTACACGGGAGGATCTTGTCAATGATCTCAAGGCAGCTGGGACCATAGTCACCAAGAAAACAATTGGTAACACACTACGCCGTGAAGGACTGAAATCCTGCAGTGCCCGCAAGGTCCCCCTGCTCAAGAAAGCACATATACAGGCCCATCTGAAGTTTGCCAATGAACATCTGAACGATTCAGAGGAGAACTGGGTGAAAGTGTTGTAGTCAGATGAGACCAAAATCGAGCTCTTTGGCATCAACTCAACTCGCCGTGTTTGGAGGAGGAGGAATGCTGCCTATGACCCCAAGAACACCATCCCCACCGTCAAACATGGAGGTGGAAACATTATGCTTTGGGGGTGTTTTTCTGCTAAGGGGACAGGACAACTTCACCGCATCAAAGGGACGATGGACGGGCCATGTACCGTCAAATCTTGGATGAGAACCTCCTTCCCTCAGCCAGGGCATTGAAAATGGGTCGTGGATGGGTATTCCAGCATGACAATGACCCTAAACACACGGCCAAGGCAACAAAGGTGTGGCTCAAGAAGAAGCACATTAAGGTCCTGGAGTGGCCTAGCCAGTCTCCAGGCCTTAATCCCATATAAAATCTGTGGAGGGAGCTGAAGGTTCGAGTTGCCAAACGTCAGGCTCGAAACCTTAATGACTTGGAGAAGATCTGCAAAGAGGAGTGGGACAAAATCCCTCCTGAGATGTGTGCAAACCTGGTGGCCAACTACAAGAAACGTCTGACCTCTGTGATTGCCAACAAGGGTTTTGCCACCAAGTGTTAAGTCATGTTTTGCAGAGGGGTCAAATACTTATTTCCCTCATTAAAATGCAAATCAATTTATAACATTTTTGACATGCGTTCTTCTGGATTTTTGTTGTTGTTATTCTGTCTCTCACTGTTCGAATAAACCTACCATTAAAATTATAGACTGATCATGTCTTTGTCAGTGGGCAAACGTACAAAATCAGCAGGGGATCAAATACGTTTTTTCCCTCACTGTGTATATATATATATATATATATATATATATATATATATATATATATATATATATATATATATATATATATATATATATATATATATATATATATACATAATGTACATGTATATATGTTTTTATTCAGATGTATTTTCCCAATGTTTTTATGAATATCGCTAGCAACAACAGAATAAACAAATATTGATTTACATACCTACAGTAGAAAAGAGGAGAATAGCTTATTTCTAATGATGTCAAGTTTATTTCCCAATTCTTAATATTTCGCAAATAACACTCATTGGAGCTAATTACGCTAGAGTATCTGACATAGGCCTCTGTCATCTGCTGCCACCTCATCCATACTCACCCTGTCCCGGAGCCTTACCCACATTCCCTACTGCCACCTCATCCATACTCACCCTGTCCCGGAGCCTTACCCACATTCCCTACTGCCACCTCATCCATACTCACCCTGTCCCGGAGCCTTACCCACATTCCCTACTGCCACCTCATCCATACTCACCCTGTCCCGGAGCCTTACCCACATTCCCTACTGCCACCTCATCCATACTCACCCTGTCCCGGAGCCTTACCCACATTCCCTACTGCCACCTCATCCATACTCACCCTGTCCCGGAGCCTTACCCACATTCCCTACTGCCACCTCATCCATACTCACCCTGTCCCGGAGCCTTACCCACATTCCCTACTGCCACCTCATCCATACTCACCCTGTCCCGGAGCCTTACCCACATTCCCTACTGCCACCTCATCCATACTCACCCTGTCCCAGAGCCTTACCCACATTCCCTACTGCCACCTCATCCATACTCACCCTGTCCCGGAGCCTTACCCACATTCCCTACTGCCACCTCATCCATACTCACCCTGTCCCAGAGCCTTACCCACATTCCCTACTGCCACCTCATCCATACTCACCCTGTCCCGGAGCCTTACCCACATTCCCTACTGCCACCTCATCCATACTCACCCTGTCCCAGAGCCTTACCCACATTCCCTACTGCCACCTCATCCATACTCACCCTGTCCCGGAGCCTTACCCACATTCCCTACTGCCACCTCATCCATACTGACTCACTGTCAGCTGACTCAGTCTTATCACCCTCTCACCTGCAGGTTTCTGCTCCATCTGGCAGAGAAGACAGGAGGGGTTATCGTCACCAATGACAACCTGCGGGACTTTGTAAATACATCAGAGGCATGGATGAAGATCATCCAAGAGAGGTGAAGGCCTTTTAACTAATCATCAGACATGCACTAATTTCTCCACAGACATTTTATATAACCCATGGACAGATTATGTTAAGAAGCCTTCTACAACACTGACTGTCCCCGTCTTCCAGGCTTTTGCAGTTTACCTTTGTGGAGGACCACTTTATGATCCCAGATGATCCCCTGGGGAAGCATGGCCCCCACCTGGATGTTTTCTTACGGAAGGACAATAGGTGTGTGTGTGTTTGTGTGTGTGTGTGTGTGTGTGTGTGTGTGTGTGTGTGTGTGTGTGTGTGTGTGTGAAAGAAAGGAGATGATAGTATTATTTATACACTATGTCCTGACTGCAATGTGTGCGTGCATGCGTGCGTGTGTGAATATTGACCATATGTGTGTCTCTCTCTCACAGATGGAGCCCAGTCACACCTCTTCTGAGGCCGGATCCCCAAGCTACCCCGCAGCATTCTGGGCCCCCTAGGTGGCACTACCCAACACCCTCACCCCCTCTCCAGCGGTCGCACCCCCCTCGCCCAACACCCTCCCCCCCTCCCCAGCGGTCACCCTTGGAAACCATGGAGCTCAAAAGTAAGCTGTACGATATCTTCCCCGACCAGAAGCAGCGCATTGACCGGATCCTGAGTGACAACCCCTACATGAGAGACCTGAATGCACTGTCAGGCCTTCTGCTGGGATGAAACCAAGCACACATACAGTACTCAGCCACTCACACACAGATACACTTACAAGTCTGTCTGTCGAATGACGGTGCCAAGAGTAGGACTATGTATGGAAACCGAGCTGTTTTGTATTAAAGACGATGATCAACTGCACTGCTATTGGGAATGGCTATTTGTTTGGAAGGCATCAGTCTCCATTTTCTACACATCTTGTTTAAGTTCAACAGTGTCCATGGAACATATCCACTAGCACAAATGCACTTCTATTACATTTCTAAATAGTTTGCTTTCTAGTGAAACCATGGAATGTGGGGAGAAATTGTCCAGCTGGCATATTTGATGTGCACATATTTACTACATAAGTACTTAAGTCTTTAAAGTGTGAAACCAAAATTGTGTTGAAATTGCTGTTGGTTTTATAACTGCTGAAGGAAAAGTTATTTTGTTCATGTTGTAATATAATTACAGTTTCTATAATTGCAGTTTCTATTATATTTGATTTTGCAAATATGAAAATTGTGACGTGCAGATATGGTACAGCAACCCATAAAGGTTTTTTTTGAACCAGTGGAACTTCAATCTGCCTAATTGCTCCAGTGAATCACAAAACAGTGCTTTAGTACCAGGTTGGCAGGGTCTGGAGGACACAGTGCCCTGTCCTAGCACACTCCTGTGCTGAGGTTAATGATATCTTTAAAAATGTATATATCTAAAATATGAGTAAATTATATTCCTGGTATGACATAAGTCGCTCTGGATAAGAGCGTCTGCTAAATGACTAAAATGTAAATGTAAATGTAATGACATCAAGTATTACCTACTACACATCAGTCTGGCTGCCCCTTATCTTCCAGTACTGAATGTCCACTACACTCACTCTGAGGACATAGCCATTGTATCTTCTGAAGAGTCCCAGACTGACTCAGATGCCAGAAGAGCCAATTTACCCATGTTACACAATGATCTGGCACACCCTGACCATTCTCTTGTGCAAGTCACTACCTTGTAATGGTAACACATAGCAAACCCGGAGTTCATGGTTGGTCAATAGGATAAGACCCCAGTCACCAGCTATGGCCACCAGAGGTCACTGTGCACTAAGCTGTCAGGGGCTAGTTGCTACTGAATCACTTCCTCATTATCACGGACAGAAAGAAGAGTGAGTGACCTGTCTATTATGAACACTTCTATTTGCTTCAGTTATGTATAACAGTAGTGATGGGGGGGAAAAATAGTTACATATTGGGAAATTATTTTTGACGATTTTATCGTATCGTTTTGACAATATCGCAATATTATTTTTGCACTAGTTGGCTGTAACTGCACCAAAACTAGTGTTTTTCCTTAATAGCTTATTCTCCATCTTCTTTTTAAATAGGGAGCCAATTTGTTTTCAGCACTTTTATTTACATTAATGATCAAAACTCGTTTTCTCATGCTCTCTCGTCTCTCTGCAACAGACATGGTGAGCAATGTTTGGACCATGGAATCGCAATAAAATCACAGTATTGAATTGCAATACACATAGACTAGCAATACATATTGTATCAGCACCTAAGTATAACGATATCGTATCATAAGGACCCTGGCAATTCCCACCCCTATATAACAGTAATATTCAAAATCATTTTCAGATTTCTATGAGAAGGGAAATGCTGTGGTATCACCAGTGAGGGTACAGGTGTTTTGTGGGTATCTCACAGTTACTTGAAAGACAGGGTGTATATTTGATCTCCACAGGCTGGTAAAGTTAATAAAGGCAATGTGTTTGTCATAAACAAGACTTCAGTTTCTTATTCTGTATGTTGCCGTCTTTGTTCTTACCATACATTTATGAGCTGTTTTGTTGGGGTGTGTAGACATGTACTTAAAACTAAAAATAGGAATATACGTTATAAGAGAAACCGTGAGAAACAGTGAATGCAGAAAGGAAAGTCTGTGAGGCATTTGCTCAAATACATTTATTAATTCATGCACACATTGCAGTCAGGACATAGTGTATAACTTACCAAATGTCTGAAGGGAGAGACAACTGGCCAGCCTGGTCTCATAGACTAGACATGAGTGTTGAATGGCGGGAACCCGGTTAACGAGATTTACCGGGATTTACCGCCAAAAACCATTCCCTTTTCCCGGGAGAAATAACTGCGAGAAACCGGTAAATTATAATACATTATTTATATGAACAGCATGGTGTGAAATGGAACTGTTAAATGATTTTCGATGTCTAAATTTGGCTTCTCTACAGCCTCTGCATGATGAACTAACACTCAGGGTGGGGACAGACAGCCCATCTCAGTATGGAGCTCAGTTCTTAATGCATGTAGACCTATCATCTCATGGTCATATTTTTTCTTGTGACAGGTAGTTCTGCATTTGCTGCAGCATACTTTATGCTACAGTAATATAAAGACAGAATGCACGTCTAATTTACACATCTCCATCTGGCTTTCGGGGGTCACCTTGTTTTTTTATTGTAAAGATAGTGGCTTGCGTAAGTATTCACCCCCCTTGGCATTTTTCCTATTTTGTTGCCTTACAACCTGGAATTAAAATGGATTTTGGGGGGGTTTGTATCATTTGATTTACACAACATGCCAACAACTTTGAAGATGCAAAATATTTTATTGTGAAACAAACTAAGACAAAAACTGAAAACTTGAGCGTGCATAACTATTCACCCCCCCCCCCCCCACCCACCCACCAATTTTGACCATTTTGTGTATGTCCATTACATGTATTAGCCTTATATTTAGCTAATTAATTATGGGTTATGCATAATAAGGTTCTAACTTATAGCTTCTGTCTCTTGCACAATATGCACGCACCTATGCTCCGCTGGCCTCTCTCCTTAAAAAATGCTCCTTAGCTCTTGGAGTCCCATGCAGGAAAAGCTAGAATATAATAGCTTGCTGGACATCATTTATTTTTGCATTTCTTATACCAAGACTATTCGAAGAGGGACGCAAGCTCTTGTTTACTGAATGTTAAATACAGCAGCCAATAGAACTCACAGGTAGTTTGAAAGAAGAGCGAACACGCGATGGTGGTAGGCTATAGCAGTTATTTATTCAGACCCATAACCATTCAATCTTCATGAAGAGAAGTGAAAGCCTTCTGAATCTAATTCTAGTCCTATATTATTCAGGGATGTCATTAGAATGATGAAGATAAGGACGACGAAAATTATTTAATTTAACTGTTGAAAGCGTGGAAGGAAAGAGGACGTAGGGGAAAAATTATGAAAGGTATATATGCGTCAGCCTACTAATTATACAAATAGGCTCAAATTCGCTAGCCTATACTTGTAACGTTGTAGGCCGCATGTGCTGCACCAGAATCGCATGTTCTCTCCCTGCTTTATCATGGTTTGAACAATGTGCATAATTCCAGTTCATATAATACAATTTACATTTTAGTCATTTAAAAGAAGTTCATATCCAGAGCAATTAGGGTTAAGTGCTATGCTCAAAGGCACATTTTTCATCAAGTTGGCTCAGGGATTTGAACCAGCAACCTTTAGGTTAATGGCCCAATGCTCTTAACCACTAAGCTACCTGGAGCCTAGTTTCGTTTTTTACCAAAGAGCATATAGCTAGGTACATCTATGGGCTTTTGTTTTTCTGTTATGCATAATGTCGAGTAGCATTTACAGAGCCCTTGACTTTTTCCACATTTTGTTAGGTTACAGCCTTATTCTAAAATTGATTGAATTGTTGTTGTTTTTCCCCTCATCAATACCCCATAATGACAAAGCAAAAACAGGTTTTTAGAAATGTTTGCTAATTTATAAAAAGAAAAAGAAAACTGAAATATCACATTTACATGAGTATTCAGACCCTTTACTCAGCACTTTGTGGAAGCACCTTTGGCAGCGATTACAGCCTCAAGTCTTCTTGGGTATGACGCTAAAAGCTTGGCACACCTGTATTTGGGGAGTTTCTCCCATTCTTCTCTGCAGATCCTCTCAAGTTCTGTCAGGTTGCAGCACAGCTATTTTCATGTCTCTCCAGAGATGTTCGATCGGGTTCAAGTCTGGGCTCTGGCTGGGCCACTCAAGGCTGGCCCACTCAAGGACATTCAGAGACTTGTCCCGAAGCCACTCCTGCGTTGTCTTGGCTGTGTCCTTAGGGTTGTTGTCCTGTTGGAAGGTGAACCTTTGCCCCAGTCTGAGGTCCTGAGAGCTCTGGAGCCAGTTTTCATCAAGGATCTCTCTGTACTTTGCTCCGTTCATCTTTGCCTCGATCCTGACTAATCTCCCAGTCACTGCCGCTGAAAAACATCCCCACAGCATGATGCTGCCACCACCATAGGGATGGTGCCAGGTTTCCTCCAGACATGACACTTGGCACTTGGCAGATGTGTTGTTACACTTGGTAGGTAACAACACATCTGCCACACTGATCCTCAACACGGGGGCCCCTCAGGGGTGCGTGCTCAGTCCCCTCCTGTACTCTCTGTTCACCCATGACTGCATGGCCAGGCACGACTCCAACACCATCATTAAGTTTGCCGACGACACAACAGTGGTAGGCCTGATCACCGACAACGATGAGACAGCCTATAGGGAGGAGGTCAGAGATCTGGCCGTGTGGTGCCAGGACAACAACCTCTCCCTCAACGTGACCAAGACAAAGGAGATGATTGTGGACTACAGGAAAAAAAAGAGGACTGAGCACGCCCCCATTCTCATCGACGGGGCTGTAGTGGAACAGGTTGAGAGCTTCAAGTTCCTTGGTGTCCACATCACCAACGAACTATCATGGTCCAAACACACCAAGACAGTCGTGAAGAGGGCACGACAAAGCCTATTCCCCCTCAGGAGACTAAAAAGATTTGGCATGGGTCCTCAGATCCTCAAAAAATTCTACAGCTGCACCATCGAGAGCATCCTGACTGGTTGCATCACCGCCTGGTATGGCAACTGCTTGGCCTCTGACCGCAAGGCACTACAGAGGGTAGTGCGTACGGCCCAGTACATCACTGGGGCAAAGCTCCCTGCCATCCAGGACCTCTATACCAGGCGGTGTCAGAGGAAGGCCCTCAAAATTGTCAAAGACTCCAGTCACCCTAGTCATAGACTGTTCTCTCTGCTACCGCACGGCAAGCGGTACCGGAGTGCCAAGTCTAGGTCCAAAAGACTTCTCAACAGCTTCTACCCCCAAGCCATAAGACTCCTGAACAGCTAATCATGGCTACCCGGACTATTTGCACTGCCCCCCACCCCATCCTTTTTACGCTGCTGCTACTCTGTTAAGTATTTATGCATAGTCACTTTAACTCTACCCACATGTACATATTACCTCAACTACCTCAACTAGCCGGTGCCCCCGCACATTGACTATGCAACGGTACCCCCCTGTATATATAGCCTCCCTACTGTCACTTTATTCTATTGTATATATAGCCTCCCTACTGTCACTTTATTTTTTACTTCTGCTCTTTTTTTCTCAACACTTTTTTTGTTGTTGTTTTATTCTTACTTTTTTGTTTAAAATAAATGCACTGTTGGTTAAGGGCTGTAAGTAAGCATTTCACTGTAATGTCTGCACCTGTTGTATTCGGCGCATGTGACCAATACAATTTGATTTGATTTGATTTGATTTGATTTGAAATAATTCAATCTTGATTTCATCAGACCAGAGAATCTTGTTTCTCATGGTCTGAGTCTTTAGGTGCCTTTTGGCAAACTCCAAGCGGGCTGTCATGTGCCTTTTACTGAGGAGTGGCTTCTGTCTGGCCACTCTACCATAAAGACCTGATTGGTGGAGTGCTGCAGAGATGGTTGTCCTTCTGGAAGGTTCTCCCATGTCCACAGAGGAACTCTAGAGCTCTGTCAGAGTGATCATCGGGTTCTTGGTCACCTCCCTGACCAAGGCCCTTCTCCCCCAATTGCTCAGTTTTGCCGGGTGGCCAGCTCCAGGAAGAGTTTTGGTGGTTCCAAATTTCTTCCATTTAAGAATGATGGAGGCCACTGTGTTGTTGGGGACCTTCAATGCTGCAGACATTTTTTGGTACCCTTTCCCAGATCTGTGCCTCGACACAATCCTGTCTCGGAGCTCTACAGACAATTCCTTCGACCTCATGGCTTGGTTTTTGCTGATATGCACCGTCAACTGTGGGACCTTATATAGACAGGTGTGTGCCTTTCCAAATCATGTCCAATCAATTGATTTTACCACAGGTGGACTCCAATCAAGTTGTAGAAACATCTCAAGGATGATCAATGGAAACAGGATGCATCTGAGCTCAATATCGAGTCTCATAGCAAAGGGTCTGAATACTTATGTAAATAAGGTATCTGTTTTTATTTTAATAGATTTGTAAAAAATTCTAAAAACCTGTTTTCACTTTGTCATTATGGGGTATTGTGTGTAGATTGCTGAGGATCTTTTTTATTTAATAAATTTTAGAATAAGGCTGTAACGTAACAAAATGTGGAAAAAGTCAAGGGGTCTGAATACTTTCCGAAGGGACTGTATATACAGCTCTGGAAAAAATTAAGAGACCACTGCAAATGTTTCTTAAATCAGCATCTCTACATGTATGACAGCCATTCCATTCCAGTGTCTGTTGAATTCCAACACAGGCACACCTCATTCTACTGAATTAGGTGATCATCTGAACCGAATCTTATTTAACGAGGAAAAGTATAAAAACCACTGCTGTGGTCATCACTATCCTCTTGCAATAGGACCAGCTGGATGGCAAAAACAGTGCTAATAGTACCTCAAAAGGAATATTAATCAAAAAATAACTATTGACCATGCCAAAAGAGTTGTAAAGGAACGTTTGAGTGAGGAAAAGAAGGGTTCAATTCTGGCTTTACTGGCAGAGGGATACAGTGAGCGTCAGGTTGCTTCCATCCTTTAAATTTCAAAGACGGCGGTTCATAAGAACAAGGTCAAGCAGCAGACATTGGGGACAACAAAGCTACAGACCGGCAGAGGGTGAAAACGACTCTCTACTGACCAGGATGACCGCCAACTCATTCAAATGTCACTCAACAACCGTAGGATGACATCAAGTGACCTACAAAACGAATGGCAAACGGCAGCTGGGGTGAAGTGCACGGCGAGGACAGTTCGAAACAGGCTCCTAGGGGCAGGACTGAAGTCGTGCAAAGCTAGAAAAAAGCCCTTCATCAATGAGAAGCAAAGAAGAGCCAGGCTGAGGTTTGCAAAAGACCATAAGGATTGGACCGTAGTAAGGTCATCTTCTCTGATGAGTCCAATTTTAAGCTTTGCCCAACACCTGGTCGTCTAATGGTTAGACGGAGACCTGGAGAGGCCTACAAGCCACAGTGTCTTGCACCCACTGTGAAATTTGGTGGAGGATCGGTGATGATCTGGGGGTGCTTCAACAAGGCTGGAATCGGGCAGATTTGTCTTTGTGAAGGACGCATGAATCAAGCCACGTACAAGGTTGTCCTGGAAGAAAACCTGCTTCCTTTTGCTCTGACATTGTTCCCCAACTCTGAGGATTGGTTTTTCCAGCAGGACAATGCGCCATGCCACACAGCCAGGTCGATAAAGGTGTGGATGGAGGACCACCAGATCAAGACCCTGTCATGGCCAGCCCAATCTCCAGACCTGAACCCCATTGAAAACTTCTGGAATGTGATCAAGAGGAAAATGTATGGTCACATGAACTTATTTTCTTTGCATTATTCGAGGTCTGACAACACTGATTCTTTTGTTCTTTTGACCAGTTGTCATTTTCTACAAATAAATGCTCTAAATGACAATATTTTTATTTGGAATTTGGGAGAAATGTTGTCAGTAGTTTATAGAATAAAACAAAAATGTTAATTTCACCCAAACATATACAGTGGGGGAAAAAAGTATTTAGTCAGCCACCAATTGTGCAAGTTCTCCCACGTAAAGATGAGAGGCCTGTAATTTTCATCATAGGTACACGTCAACTACAGACAAATTGAGAAATATTTTCTCCAGAAAATCACATTGTAGGATTTTTTATGAATTTATTTGCAAATTATGGTGGAAAATAAGTACACCTACAAACAAGCAAGATTTCTGGCTCTCACAGACCTGTAACTTCTTCTTTAAGAGGCTCCTCTGTCCTCCACTCGTTACCTGTATTAATGGCACCTGTTTGAACTTGTTATCAGTATAAAAGACACCTGTCCACAACCTCAAACAGTCACACTCCAAACTTCACTATGGCCAAGACCAAAGAGCTGTCAAAGGACACCAGAAACAAAATTGTAGACCTGCACCAGGCTGGGAAGACTGAATCTGCAATAGGTAAGCAGCTTGGTTTGAAGAAATCAACTGTGGGAACAATTATTAGGAAATGGAAGACATACAAGACCACTGATAATCTCGCTCGATCTGGGGCTCCACGCAAGATCTCACCCCGTGGGGTCAAAATGATCACAAGAACGGTGAGCAAAAATCCCAGAACCACACGGGGGGACCTAGTGAATGACCTGCAGAGAGCTGGGACCAAAGTAACAAAGCCTACCATCAGTAACACACTACGCCGCCAGGGACTCAAATCCTGCAGTGCCAGACGTGTCCCCCTGCTTAAGCCAGTACATGTCCAGGCCCGTCTGAAGTTTGCTAGAGTGCATTTGGATGATCCAGAAGAGGATTGGGAGAATGTCATATGGTCAGATGAAACCAAAATATAACTTTTTGGTAAAAACTCAACTCGTCGTGTTTGGAGGACAAAGAATGCTGAGTTGCATCCAAAGAACACCATACCTACTGTGAAGCATGGGGGTGGAAACATCATGCTTTTGGGCTGTTTTTCTGCAAAGGGACCAGGACGACTGATCCGTGTAAAGGAAAGAATGAATGGGGCCATGTATCGTGAGATTGAGTGAAAACCTCCTTCCATCAGCAAGGGCATTGAAGATGAAACGTGGCTGGGTCTTTCAGCATGACAATGATCCCAAACACACCGCCCGGGCAACAAAGGAGTGGCTTCGTAAGAAGCATTTCAAGGTCCTGGAGTGGCCTAGCCAGTCTCCAGATCTCAACCCCATAGAAAATCTTTGGAGGGAGTTGAAAGTCCGTGTTGCCCAGCGACAGCCCCAAAACATCACTGCTCTAGAGGAGATCTGCATGGAGGAATGGGCCAAAATACCAGCAACAGTGTGTGAAAACCTATATACCCTTGCCAACAAAGGGTATATAAAAGTATTGATAAACTTTTGTTATTGACCAAATACTTATTTTCCACCATAATTTGCAAATAAATTCATTAAAAATCCTACGATGTGATTTTCTGGATTATTTGTTCTAATTGTCTGTCATAGTTGACGTGTACCTATGATGAAAATTACAGGCCTCTCATCTTTTTAAGTGGGAGAACTTGCACAATTGGTGGCTGACTAAATACTTTTTTTCCCCACTGTATCTATAAATAGTAAAGCCAGAGAAACTTATATTTTTGCAGTGGTCTCTTAATTTTTTTCCAGAATAGTATGTATTGGATAACGGCACAATCATTTGGGCTTGGGCTTATAAAATGCATGGCTCAGGTAGCATCAAGCTTGAATTTTCTATCAAACCTCTAATCAAATCCAGATGTAGGCCTATTTATATGGTTTGTAATGATTTTGAATGACACTTCCGGTTTTGGCGGGAAATACCGGGTTACCCGGGAGAAAAGTGATTTATTCTCAGGATGAATCATTTGTAAAATACCGTGAAAATATTCAACCCTACTAGACATAACATAATAAACATAAATCCAGCACACTCAAATTGATATGTTACATTTGGTGTGGTTACATAAGACAGAAGGTTACTTAAGGCAAAAACTAAAGAAGGGTGGTTGGTCAGGGTGGATGGGTTGGCATATAACAAACATCTAGCAAACCAAAGGTTGTGTGTTCAAATCTGTTACGAACCCCGTGGCTTTAAACGTCTAGGGAGTATGGACAAGAGACCCGTAACATAATTCATGCAAATTAGAATCGTGACAGGGAAACAGTGAGAACAAAAAAATACACCGACAACCATAAGCTACCATCAAACATAAAATGTTTATTTTGAACACACGGTAAAGGTTTGGGAAAAAGGGCTGAGCAGGACCCAAGGAATGAAACAATAATACAAAAAAAAACTAAACTGATCTTGCCTGCCTCAAGAACCCCCTTTTCCCAGAAACACACAACAAAGTTACCAAACAGAGTAACCAGCATATGAGTGCGTACACAAAACACAGGACACCACAGTATCCATACTCACATACGGCAATAGTCTCTTTCTCAACAACCACAACTGACTGGCTTTTAAAACAATGGGAGGTGTAAGTGAAAAACCAGAAACAGGTGGTGCAATACAGAGGAATGTCCACTGATTGGTCCACCTCAGCAATCAGCAGCCAAACGGATGTCGGACAGGTGAGACACCCCAACGACCACCAATCAGGAACATAAAGGACACCTGTGATTAGGGCAGAAGGAGAGGAAAAACACACACAGGATACCTGTATCCGTAACAAAATCTCATGAAGAAAACCTTTGGCATTTTAGCTACTTTGCAACTACTTAGTATGTTAGCTAACCTTTCCCTCAATCTTAACCCTTTAACCTAACTCCTAACCTTAACCCTTTAACTTTACCCTAACCTTAACCCCTAACCTAGCTAACGTTATCCACCTAGCTAACGTTTTTCACAACAAATTGGAATTCATAACATGTCATACATATTGCAAATTCGTAACATATACGAATTGTAATTCGTGATATATCATACGAAATGGATGATCGACATCCACAAATGAATACATACCATACGAAACGTAACATATCATACTAAATGGAGGGAGACAGATTTATATTTCTATCCCTGAGTCCAGGTTGAACTGGCATGTCCAGAATCCTTTATTGACTGCTGATCAGGGAACAGTCAATGGAGTTAGTAACATTTCATTTCTACAAAACGTATCTTCATGAGAATGCTAATTCAGTCTTGGTGGTTCATCTAGCCTGGTGAGCTTGAGCATCAGTTTGTTTAGACATCATGAGGAAGGAATTTAGTTGTCATTATAATTGGATGAGAACCATGAATGCACTGTCTGGCTCATACATGGAATAGTATAACAGTAATCCTTCTACACCCCCCCCCCCTCCCTCCCTCCCTCCCCTCCCCTCCCCCAGTGGTGGTTGTCCCACTGGCTATCCTAAGTTGAATGCACCAATTTGTAAGTCGCTCTGGATAAGAGCGTCTGCTAAATGACTTAAATGTAAATGTAATTAGTGTAGCTAATTGCCTCATTGTTCCAACACGCAACAGTTTTGCTAAGGTCAGAGAGCCAGGCTGTATCACTGCCATCCCTTTGAAAACAACACAAGATCATTACTAGATTTGGGTTGTCAAGGTACTAAATTCAATACATCCATGTTTTGAATGCCAGGAGTTGTAGTGGTTTCCTCATAGGCTAGTTCTTCAGGGAAGCCCTTGTCCTCAAAGGTCTTAGTTATGTAAGAAACGTATTTTACTCAACCATCTTCATTATGCAAACAGCAACTTATGCAAGCCTTTGTGGTTTCTGTTTACAAGCCGAGGTAGAGTAACTAGGCCCTACTTACTGACCTATGGAGGAATAACATGTCAACATTAACACTATCGAAAGTCTCAAAAAAAAAATTCAAGATCTTGAATGGACCAACTCAATTGATGCTGCACTTTACCCTCTACTCCCCAATTCCCACCTAGCATGACCAGGGTATGAAATTAGCACCAGGCTGGAGTACAGAAAGAAATAAGACCATTATTTTATTCAATAAAACCCCTCTGCACGCCTTCCTTCCTGTTCTGCCCTGACCATAGCAAGAAAAAAAACATTGTTCTGTCCAGGGAGGAATGTTCAAATACCATCAACATTCCAGGGCCTGGTTTCCCAAAAGCATTTTAAGGCATTTTAAGGCTAAATTCATGCTTGATCCGAAAATGTGGTCAGAGGCTCCATATCAAGGGTGTGATGCAATAGCGGAGCCTCCAGAGGCATGCAGAGGCCAAATTGTGCGCCGTATCACATTGCCGTGCGCCTCCCAAATGTTGTAACAATGCGGAGGGCTCTGTATAGCTCCACATTGACATGATTGGTTGACGGTAGGTGGGGGCGGGAGGTCCAGTATAAACACAAACTCTCTTCCTTGACAACTTCTTTCACAATAGCTCTTAGCAAGAAGTATAAATGCTCTGACTTCTGCAGAGGCTGTATCGCATTTATTTATGGCCACTGCAGACATCGGATTGACCATGTACGCCTTTTATGGTAAGCTGCAGAGATCATTGTTTGGCCAGAGGTTTAGTAGTAGATTCAATACATCCTTCTACCCCCCCCCCCCTCAAAAATGAAAAAAATATAAAAAATATAAAAATAAATTAAAAAAGGAGTGGTTGTCCCACTGGCTATCCTAAGTTGAATGCACCAATTTGTAAGTCGCTAAGAGCGTCTGCTAATGACTTAAACGTAAATGTAAATGTAGAAATTGGATCCAGAGGGGAACATCACAGTTCAGCTTGTTTTGTTGTTGCAGACAACCAAAGATATTTGCAGCAGCACTATGTGCACAGTCAACTTGGATCTAATAAGAATGTTTAGATTCGCTAGACTTGTTACCACCGCCGTTGTCCCCAGGTCACCAGAATTGTATCTACAGTAAGCTATTCATTATCTTTGTTGTTGTGTGTCACTTCATTCAGATTAAAAGGGCTATGAACTGTACACACTGATCTGACCTCTCAGTGTATTTTCCTCACTTCATAACCTGGTTTTCAAGCCAAGGCCAAAGGAGGGGTTACAAAGCCTCCGACTATAGTCCATCCATCTGCTGCAAAGCTGCCAACACTGATGTAATATCCTGTCAGTGGCTGAGCAGGCAAATTCTTTCGCTGGAAAGAGCACAGAAATAATGATAAAATGAGAGTGTGCAATGAATTCCAGATCCAAGATCCAAGAGTTCCAACTTCCATTAACTAACAGTACCTGTATTGCACTTGCAGAGGCTTCTGTTTTGTTTGAAGTAAACTTGTAAGTCATTTGCATTTCCTTGAAACCAAGTAAACAAGACAGAGAGAGGGTGGGAGAGGGGGGAGAGGTTCAGTCCACCTGTCTTTGTTGACCTTGGACTCTAATGTTCTTTGTGTTCTGAACATATAGGTGAAGTCCGGTTGAGCTGAGTCATAATAGTAGGCTAACTGACAGTGTTGGGTAGGTTACTTTCTAAATATAATCCATTAGTTACTAGTTACCTGTCCAAAATTGTAATCAGTAACGTAACTTTTACATTACCCAAACTCAAGAACATAATCTGATTACTTTCAGTTCCTTTTGGATTACTTTGCTCTGAAGAGGGATTAGAAGAAGACAAAAATTATCCATCAAACGCATTTGGTGTGTCATCATAGTGGTCTCTGGTGGAACAAAACTTAAACTTGTGCCTTTTTTCAATGCTGAATTGAATATAATTGAGAAAACAGAAAGGTGTCATAATGTATTTTTTCGCAAACATCTTTTCTGAATTTAAAATAAATCCAAGAAGTAATCATCTAGATTTTCAAAAGTATCTGTAATCTGATTACAATATTTTTGCTGGTAACGTAACTGATTACAGCGTTGAACACTTTCAAATACAGATCAGAGTAAATTCTAATGCTTTCCCAAGGACCTACACACAGGGTTGGGGAGTAGCTGATTACATGAAATAAATAAAATAAAACTATAAATGTAATCAGTTACATTACAGCTAAACTATTGTAATCAGATTACAGATACTTTTGAAAAACTAGATGATTACTTGGATTACTTTCAAATTCAGAGAGGATGTTTGTCGAAAAAATACATTATGACACCTTTCTGTTTTCTCAGTGATATTCAATTCAGCATTGAAAAAAGCCGCAAGTTTAAGTTTGTTGCACCTGAGTGAGTCTGACCACAAGTCAGAGACCACTATGATGACACACCAAATGTGTTTGATGGATCCTTTTTGTCCTCTTCTAATGCTCTTAAGGGGAAAGTAATCAGATTACATTACTGAGTTTGGGTAATCCAAAAGTTACGTTGCTGATTACAATTTTGGACAGGTAACTAGTAACTAACGGATTACATTTAGAAAGTAGACTACCCAACACGGCATAGCCATAGGCCTTTTTTTATTTCCACTTTCCAATTTACATTACAGTGGTTCCATTACAGGAGAATGAGTGGTTTAGTAGCCCAAGTAAATGCAGAGTGTGGTAGATTATGCTCACAAATAAAGCCGAATACCATATTAGCTGCTACTGTTTGAAAACTGTAGAGATTTTGTCATGACACCTACTACAACCATTAGTGCATTCATGTTGCTAAAGCGCGCGCTCTCGTGAGAAACTATTTCAACAACTGTGCGCGGTCCTGAGGCCGGTGAGTACTTGGACGATAGGCGTCTCGTCTCCAGTACAGCGCAAATGTGGAAACACTGTAGCTAACGAGTGAAGGACTGTAGAATTGGAGCGGAATCCCTTGTGGATTACGTCGCGGTAGCTAGCTACAATATTAAAAGGATATTTAATCAAAGGTAAGGAGTGCGGATGTTTTACCGGGATGTACTCGAAAAACAACACGGATGCTAACGCCAAGCTAACGTAGTTAGCTAGCCATCTTCTTAATAGCAAGTTCAGCTATCTTAGGTGACGTTAGATAGCTAACGTAACCTACTTGACGTCGTAAACTAGATCTGCTGGGTAACGTTAAATGAACTGGTTAACTAGCTAACTAGATATGTGGACGGTTAAGTGATACTTCCGTTCATCACAGAGGAGGCCTTGCTGTATTACCTAGCTAGGTAATCTAACCTAGCTACAGTACAGTAGCTAACTAATGTTAGCTAGCTGCCTAGTATTGGCTACATTCGGGTAGGCCGCGCTCTATTCACTACTTAACAACTAGCTAACGTTACAGTAGCTAGCTAGTAAGAAAGCTGGCTCCCATGCCATACCAAAATTGGCTGTCAACTCATGCCATTTACCGAAATTGTCAGGTAACGTTACCTAGTTTACGTAGCAAGTGAACATTTTGCGGTTTTGTGAAGCAATGTTGGCTAACTAGCTGCTAGCTAACGAGTCAAATGCGCTTAATTGATTTGTTTGTTGTAGCTAGCGCATACATTTGCTATGGTGACGACATCGTCTCAGCAGATTTGTTCGCAGAGGCTGGGCCTTCATAGCTAGTTTGTTGAATATACCTACCTTGCAACCTAACACTTGTTTGCTAATTTTTTGAATGTCGAAAATGTCTTAACTTAGCGATGTAATTTGTCAGTGTTACGCTGACATGAATGGGCGCGTTCCAACCTGATTTGATTGAAGACTAGTCCAATCAGATGTGGCAGGTGCAGCATCACTTCTGTCAACCTTTACTTTATATTCCTAATCCCGTGTTTCTGCATAAATCTTGAAATCAGAATATAGCATATTTTCCTCTGAAAATATAGCAGGTCGTTGTCAATAAAACATCACCATACGGTGCAGAGCATTCGATTTGGCTGCTGGGGGCAAGGAGATCCCCAGCTCCTCTAAAACCATTGACAACTCCGTGCCGTTCAAGGGCTTGTGAAGTAAATGTTAATTATTTGGTTTTGCATATCATGATCTCTTGAAGAGCATAGTCAGAACGACACACTTACGATAATTCCATGCAAAACAATAGTGCAGATTTAGCATGCTTTTCATGATCAGTAAGCATGTAATTTCAGATACAGTACGTGAGAGTAGCCTCGCCATATGTCTCTCAAATGCCACCAGTAATTGGATATTTGAGTGATATAAAAATTAACTATGCCTGGAAAGTATGAGTGGTTTAGGTTAATTTCCCATCATACAACATTGTTTTTAAGAGTGTTGGTCAGCATGTCTTCACTGACATTTTCAACATGTCCCTTACTGAGTCTGTAATACCAACATGTTTCAAGCAGACCACCATAGTCCCTGTTCCCAAAAACACTAAGATAACCTGACTAAATGACTACCGACCCATAGAACTCACGTCTGTAGCCATGAAGTGCTTTGAAAGGCTGGTCATGGCTCACATCAACAGCATTATCCCAGAAACCCTAGACCCACTCCAATTTGCATACCGCCCCAACAGATCCACAGATAATGCAATCTCTATTGCACTCCACACTGCCCTTTCCCACCTGGACAAGAGGAACACCTATGTGAGAATGCTATTCATTGATTACAGCTCAGCGTTCAACACCATAGTGCCCTCAATGCTCATCACTAAGCTAAGGATCCTGGGACTAAACACCTCCCTCTGCAACTGGATCCTGGACTTCCTGACGGACCGCCCCCAGGTGGTAAGGGTAGGTAACAACACATCTGCCACGCTGATCCTCAACACGGGGGCCCCTCCTGTACTCCCTGTTCACCCATGACTGCATGGCCAGGCACGACTCCAACACCATCGTTTGCCGACAACAACAGTGGTAGGCCTGATCACCGACAACGATGAGACAGCCTATAGGGAGGAGGTCCGAGACCTGGTCGTGTGGTGCCAGGATAATAACCTCTCCCTCAACGTGATCAAGACAAAGGAGATGATTGTGGACTACAGGGGGAAAAAAGAAGACTGAGCACGCCCCCATTCTCATTGACGGGGCTGAAGTGGAACAGGTTGAGAGCTTCAAGTTCCTTGGTGTCCACATCACCAACAAACTATATAATGGGTCAAACACACCAATACTGTCGTGAAGAGGGTACGACAAAGCAGATTCCCCCTCAGGAGACTTGGCATGGGTCCTCAGATCCTCAAAGTTCTACAGCTGCACCATCGAGAGCATCCTGACTGGTTGCATCACTGCCTGGTATGGCGACTGCTCTGCCTCCGACCGCAAGGTACTACAGAGGGTAGTGCGTACGGCCCAGTACATCACTGGGGCCAAGCTTCCTGCCATCCAGGACCTATATACCAGGCGGTGTCAGAGGAAGGCCCTAAAAATGGTCAAAGACTCCAGCCACCCTAGTCATAGACTGTTCTCTCTGCTACCGCACGGCAATTGTGCGCCGCCCCATGGGTCTCCCGGTCGCGGCCGGCTACGACAGAGCCTGAATTCGAACCAGGATCTCTAGTGGCACAGCTAGCACTGCGATGCAGTGCCTTAAACCACTGCACCACGCGGGAATATAAATATACACTATATGACCAAAATTATGTGGACATATGCTCGTTGAACATCTCATTCCAAAATCATGGTCCCCCCTTTACTGCTGTAACAGCCTCCACTCTTCTGGGAAGGCTTTCCACTACATGTTGGAACATTTCTGCAAGGACTTGCTTCCATTCAGCCACAAGCATTAGTGAGGTTGGGCGATTAGGCCTGGCTCGCAGTTGGCGTTCCAATTAATCCCAAAGGGGTTTGATGGGGTTGAGGTCAGGGCTCTGTGCAGGCCAGTCAAGTTCTTCCACCGATCTCGACAAACCATTTCTGTATGGACCTCGCTTTGTGCACGGGGGCATTGTCATGCTGGAACAGGAAAGGGCCTTCCCCAAACTGTTGCCACAAAGTTGGAAGCACAGAATCGTCTAGAATGTCGTTGTATGCTGTAGTGTTAAGATTTCCCTTCACTGGAACTTAAGCGGCCTAGCCCGAACCGTGAAAAACAGCCCCAGACAATTACTCCTCCTCCACCAAACTTTACAGTTGGCACTATGCATTGGGGCAGGTTGCCTTCTCCTGGCATCCGCCAAACCCAGATTAGTCGGTCGGACTGCCAGATGGTGAAGCTTGATTCATCACTCCAGAGAACGCATTTCCACTTCTCCAGAGACCAATGGCGGCGAGCTTTACACCACTCCAGCCGACGCTTGGCATTGCGCATGGTGATCTTAGGCTTGTGTGCGGCTGCTCGGCCATGGAAACCCATTTCATGTAGCTCCAGACGAACAGTTCTTGTGCTGACGTTGCTTCCAGAGACAGTTTGGAACTCTGTAGTGAGTGTTGCAACCGAGGGAAGACAATTTTTTACATGCTATGCGCTTCAGCACTCGGCAGTCCCGTTCTGTGAGCTTGTGTGGCCTACCACTTCGCGGCTGAGCAGTTGTTGCTCCTAGACATTTCAACAATAACAGCACTTACAGTTGACCGGGGCAGCTCTAGCAGGGCAGAAATTTGACGAACTGACTTGTTGGAAAGGTGGCATCCTATGATGGTGCTAAGTTGAAAGTCACTGAGCTCTTCAGTACAGGCCGTTCTACTGACAATGTTTGTCTATGGAGATTGCATGGCGGTGTGCTCAATTTTATACACCTGTCAGCCATGGCTGTGGCTGAATAGCCGAATCCACTAATTTGAAGGGGTTTCCACATACTTTTGGCGATGTAGTGTATGTTCTAAAATGTTAATGTCTAGTTGCAGGTGGATCGTTAGATAAAACAATATATATATAATTTATTAAAATCAGTTTTTTTGCTCCATGACGTAATCCAAAAATGTGTACGTCACCATCTTGTATTTTCAAATCTTCTCTCTTTGATTGAAACAGGTGGGTCCACCCCAAAGTGCTGCATGTCATGACACTGACCTGTCTCGATCAGGGGTGATGGAAGATTTGAAATCGACAAGATGGTGGCGTACACATTGTTGGATTACTTCATGGAGAAAAACATTTTATTTATTTTCTAAATTAAAACGAACCACCTGCAACTGGACACATACATTTTAAAAGACACCATCTTCGTTCGATTCAGCCAAACCTGTATCTCCAATACCAGGTTAGTTAAAATCTATGCCAAAGTTTTGGTATAGGCCAACCTGTAACGCCCAGTAAGGGATACCAAAGATCTTTGGTTATATCACATTATCAGGTGTACATTCTGTAGCTACATGTCTACGTATTTCAAGGAAACTGGTCATTCAAAGGAGCTATTTGCCAATCGTGCTATTGTTGTGATTTGTTGATACAATTCTGCAAATACTTTTTCTGATTTCCTTACGTCCTTGATTGGATGTAATTGTGCACTGCATCCATCTCATGTCCAATGTATCAGCTACGACAGAGAACCTTGTCTTTGTATTATGTTTGTGTGATTTTACTTAGCCTAACAATCTTATTTTTAGGACTAATGTTTCAGACCTCTGTTGGTTGGAAAAAATGCACCAAAAACTGCCAGTATTGATGGTGTGTTATGTCTGGCCTTGGTTTAATAAATTAAATGGCTGACTGCCTGTTTTCATGACTGTAGTAGCCTGTCCTTTGTCGCTCCCTGACTTGCTGGCAGCTGCACATGCATAGTGAATTGAACATGGTAACACCCAGATAGTGACAGGCTGACAGCTGTCTCTAGCAGCGGGAGGTCCAGTTTGGTAACTCACTCACTGGCTCTTAGGCCAATCTATGATGCAGAATCCCTCTCTCCTGCATCATAGATTGGCCTAATGAACATGCTACTGGACGTGTGTGTGTTTTGCAGAAGAGCGGGCTGGATGTTTGAAGGTGGGTGTTTCTGCCTTCAGATTCCAACCCTCAATGTAACGTCTCCACGGCAACACATGCTTCTGCTAATAATGCTCTTCTGTCCAGGGTGAGTTGGCTGCTTTGCCCAGGCTGCTCTTGTCTACCAGGATGTTGAGTGAATAACTACTCTGTTTCTGGGGTTGAGCAAACCATAAGCAAACTTCTGCGTATAGGAAACTATTATTATATTTTTGCGACGGGGGTGTCACAAAGCAGGCTACTATTTTTGCAGTTGAAATGTGAGAGCTAGGTTCTGTTAGGAGTTTCTCCAACCTGAAACTGTGTTTGGCTAATGGCTATGTTTGTGGGCAGCGTAGTTTCCTGCTCTGTCAGTAAACAATTAGTTCCTTTGTGTTATTCTTGCTCCTAGATGAGTTGTTGTTTTGTATTGGTTTGCTCTGCCATGGTAGGAGGGTTGCCTGTGCTTGCTTTATGAGGAGGTGGATTGGGTTGTCACTGCAGCTGTGTACATGGAATGGTGTGTTTCCATGGATGCATTCAAGAGTGAAAGTAGGCTAGGCCCCTCTGTCTGATCAGACTACTGCAATGCCTTTGTCAGCCAAAGTGTCTTTCTGTCTTTGTCTCGGTATTGTTGTCAAGGTGTTTTTTGTGGCAGAACCATGGTACATTTCCACTGGGCAACCTGTTTTGCATCCTCCTGGCTGTGAGTCCTATGCATTCTGTCCTTTTGCAGGTGTCTACAGCTTGGATGTAGCCTAAATACACTGCTCAAAAAAATAAAGGGAACACTTAAACACAATGTAACTCCAAGTCAATCACACTTCTGTGAAATCAAACTGTCCATTTAGGAAGCAACACTGATTGACAATAAATTTCACATGCTGTTGTGCAAATGGAATAGACAACAGGTGGAAATTATAGGCAATTAGCAAGACACCCCCAATAAAGAAGTGGTTCTGCAGGTGGTGACCACAGACCACTTCTCAGTTCCTATGCTTCCTGGCTGATGTTTTGGTCACTTTTGAATGCTGGCGGTGCTTTCACTCTAGTGGTAGCATGAGACGGAGTCTACAACCCACACAAGTGGCTCAGGTAGTGCAGCTCATCCAGGATGGCACATCAATGCGAGCTGTGGCAAGAAGGTTTGCTGTGTCTGTCAGCGTAGTGTCCAGAGCATGGAGGCGCTACCAGGAGACAGGCCAGTACATCAGGAGACGTGGAGGAGGCCGTAGGAGGGCAACAACCCAGCAGCAGGACTGCTACCTCCGCCTTTGTGCAAGGAGGAGCACTGCCAGAGCCCTGCAAAATGACCTCCAGCAGGCCACAAATGTGCATGTGTCTGCTCAAACGGTCAGAAACAGACTCCATGAGGGTGGTATGAGGGCCTGACGTCCACAGGTGGGGGTTATGCTTACAGCCCAACACTGTGCAGGACGTATGGCATTTGCCAGAGAACACCAAGATTGGCAAATTCGCCACTGGCGCCCTGTGCTCTTCACAGATGAAAGCAGGTTCACACTGAGCACATGTGACAGACGTGACAGAGTCTGGAGACGCCGTGGAGAACGTTCTGCTGCCTGCAACATCCTCCAGCATGACTGGTTTGGCGGTGGGTCAGTCATGGTGTGGGGTGGCATTTCTTTGGGGGGCCGCACAGCCCTCCATGTGCTCGCCAGAGGTAGCCTGACTGCCATTAGGTACCGAGATGAGATCCTCAGACCCCTTGTGAGACCATATGCTGGTGCGGTTGGCCCTGGGTTCCTCCTAATGCTAGACCTCATGTGGCTGGAGTGTGTCAGCAGTTCCTGCAAGAGGAAGGCATTGATGCTATGGACTGGCCCGCCCGTTCCCCAGACCTGAATCCAATTGAGCACATCTGGGACATCATGTCTCGCTCCATCCACCAACGCCACGTTGCAACACAGACTGTCCAGGAGTTGGCGGATTCTTTAGTCCAGGTCTGGGAGGAGATCCCTCAGGAGACCATCCACCACCTCATCAGGAGCATGCCCAGGCGTTGTAGGGAGGTCATACAGGCACGTGGAGGCCACACACACTACTGAGCCTCATTTTGACTTGTTTTAAGGACATTACATCAAAGTTGGATCAGACTGTAGTGTGGTTTCCCACTTTAATTTTGAGGGTGACTCCAAATCCAGACCTCCATTGGTTGATACATTTGATTTCCATTGATCATTTTTGTGTGATTTTGTTGTCAGCACATTCAACTATGTAAAGAAAAAAGTATTTAATAAGATTATTTCATTCATTCAGATCTAGGATGTGTTATTTTAGTGTTCCCTTAATTTTTTTGAGCAGTGTATTATGACACTGCTGTCATTAAGATCAAAATGCATGTGCCACTTCCCTCCCTTTTTAACAATAAGCTTGACAAAGGTTTTTTTAGTCATATTCTTTTAAACCAAGGGCTAGGCTATATCCAAATGACTGTGAATGTGGCTTTAATAGTCATTATACTGTAAGAACAACCATAAGAGCTACCCTTTTGCATGCTGCTACTGCTGTTTTATGTGCTCTGCCTGGCACCTGCCTCTTTGAGTTACCTTTTGTTCACCAGCCTGTAGCAGGATGCCAAAGAATATCCAGCTGTTTTTAGTAGTTAGAATACCTCTGTTTGTAATACATTTTAGCAAACACTCTTATCCAGAGCGACTTACATTAGTGCATTCATCTTACTTTGTCTCACCTAGCAGTCTTATCACAATCTAGCAAGTACCTCACTTTCAAATATTATTCAGGGAGGGGAGGAAAGTGCAGTTAATGTGCCTTCTGCCTAGTTTATTGACAGTTTATTAGTATTGTTAGGTTGGTAATGAGGTCAGTATAGAAATAGATGGTAAAGTATTGTTGCTGTTCTAGCACTTAATGAGAGAATTTACGATATACCATCATACCTGTTGCTGAAACCTATTTCAACACGTTTGGTCTAAGTTAGATGGTCTGAATGATTGAGAGACCAATGGTCTGACTACCTGTACTTTGACTTCTAAGGATTGACTTTGGTCATACTGATGTTTCACTTTGCTCTCAAAGACCGGGCATGTCTCTGAATAAGTTAATTGGAAGTCTATTTGGATTAGACAGTAGCTACAACGGTTACATTTCCACATTCCATGACTAGGGCTGGCATAATTACCATATAACTGTGTACCCAACAGTTATGGGCGAAGACCATCATGAGAATAAAATAACCATCAGAACCAGTTTTTTGTGTGTGTGTGGAACAAACCACTGACTGAAGATGGGACGGCCGGGAATTTGTGCAGTTTGTGTCAGTTTCTGCTGTACAACGTGATCAAACTTTGTTGCTCCTTGCTGAAACAAGCGAGGTGTTGTAGCAAATGAGTCTATAGTTGCCTGGGCAACATCCCCCTCCCTGCAGTAGCAGTGCATGGATTCAGGATCAGAGGAGAAAATGTGTTTAAATTTTTTTAAATTACAAAACAATATTCGAACAGTTAACGGTGACCGCGGTCATTTAGCTGACCAATAAGTCATCCAAAATTCCATGACCGTCACAGCCCTGTCCATGACTTGTGTGTGTTAAGAGTTTATGTAGTGTTTTTGCTATCCACTCTGAACATTGTGCTGTGCATTTGTAATGTATACTCTGACCTGTGTTTGCGATTAGGGTGTCCACTCCACTGTGAGGCTGTTATGGGACCGGGGGTCACTGAGTGTAAGTAACAGTACTTGTGTGTTCTCCGGCTCTCGACTCTCTCTCCAGTTTCTTTGTCTAGGCTGCGTGGTCAGAGGAAGGGAGGGAGGCAGGCAGGCAGGATGGTGTCAGCCCTACTGGAGGTGGAGCTGTAATCTGAGAAGGGCTGAGCCCAGGAGAAGGGCCCCACTCCTCAGAAGGGAGAAAGAGGGTGGGGGAGAGCGTGAGCATGCGCTCTCCAGTCATTGGACTCCTTAGCCTACAGGGAGCAGTGCAGGCGTCAGGCAAGGGGGACTGCTCTGTGGTGCTTAGCCAGGACTGTCTGTTTCACCCTACTGCCTGCCTGGGAGATCCCCCCCCCCCCCCCCTCTCTCTGCCTGGAGCGGCTGACTTCTCCACTGACTGACTGGATCACTCAGAGGATACAGTAGGGAGTGGTTACTTACACCAGGGTTTGACTGCACTTTCAGGAGAAGGAGACTGCCAGTGTTTTCCTTAGCTTCCTCTTCAACGTGCTCCATTTCTTTCCCTGGCTGGGCAGGCCGCTGCCTGCTAGGCTCTGGGAGCTGGATATACTTGTAACATTCCTGGATTACAGCTACGTGTTTATTTTTTTTCTTCTCTATTTGTCCCCCTCCGACCCGTGGCTCCTCCACCCTTCCTTGGCCTTTTCCTGGGCTGCACTTAAAAGAGGATTTTTGGCTCTTAAGACTCCAGCCTCCTGCCCTCTGCCGTGCTGGTGAAAGAAGTGCCTGAATCGGAGTGTCTGGCTCTGTTTGAGGCGTCCAGCCCGCCAAGGTGTCTGGCCCTGGACCCCCAGGCTCTGAGTGCAGTAGTACATCTGTTTTCCGATGGGGGTTTAAGTAGAGCCCTAGAGAGAGGGAGAGTGACCGGAAAGGATCTGCTCTCGGTTATGGGCTGTTTTTGTTTCTATGGAAAAATCGCAATGAAGAGTTCCCTCACACTCTCCCTATGTCGGGCAGAGCTAATGTTCAGCCCATGAACTCATGGAAGGGGGTGCTCAAGCTCTTCACGTGCATAGCTGCTAGAACAACCGCCAACAAACCTAAAGGTAACATTTTCCTATTTGCACACTCGGTGGCTCATAAATATTCCCCTGCTCATTTACCGTGAGAATGTCTGTTGGAATGGAATGTTTGCCCCCCCCCCCCCTTCCCCTTGCTCCTCCTATACCTGGGGTGCAATTGTGGTGTCATAAAATACCTACCGGTGTTGACATCTGTCCAGTCATGGCTTTGTTTTCTGCAAGGCACTGCAGATCCTAAGGGCAGGGAATTTTTTATATACTTTGTGTATGCAGGGGTGTGAGACTGGACATGAGTGGAGAACAAAGAATGGCATGTTTGTGTTAAGTAGAAATGCATTTGGTTTTCTGACCCTCTGTACAAACATACCAAACAATTGTCATGGTTGCCAACTCTGTCAATCTGTTCCCTCTTTGTTGTGTTTTGGATGTTACGGCACTTTATTGGAGTGCTTTAAAGTGGTGTGTGTGTGTGTGTTCCTCTCCCCTGCAGCAGTGTGTGTGGAGGGCACATGCAGACGGCGTGTTTGACAGTAAACAGCAGTCGGAGTTTACAGTAGGGGGGCAGGCTGAGACTCTCCACCTCTCCTCTCCTAGGCCACGCTGACTCAAAGCCAGGCGCCTGCATGGAGGAGGCTGCTGCTGAAGCACATAATAGTGTTTGTTTTGGGTTTAGCCTACATCTGCTAGTTTCTGGTGCTCCTTACCGGCCGTCATCCTAGATAAGTCATATTTTAACGGGGTAGTGACGTGAATTCATAGATTTACCCTCACTCAAAGACATGATTCAACAAATGGGCTAGACCGGAAGTAGCCTAAATGATCAAACAAAAGATCTGACATGAGTTCTGTGCAGAAATGTGGATCAATATTAATCATATATGCCATTTAGCAGAAGCTTTTATCCAATGCAGCTTAGTCATGTGTGCATACATTTTACGTGCAGGTGGTCCCCGGGCATCAAACCCACTGTCCTGGCGTTGCAAGCGCCATGCTCTACCAACTGAGTAACAGAGGACCACAATCAAGACCTCAATCAGTGGACTGATTTTAGTAAAAATATTTAAATGTTAGTGTCAGTTAGCTAGGATGTAACCAGTTCTAGTTGTTGTAATGTGATAGTAGGCTTAAAGGTTGTGCTGAGAATAGACTAAAGGGGGAAATCGATGCTTCATGTAATGTACTTTGCATTAGTGTTGTTAACCCATTGCATGATAAAAGCTGTGGGTTTCCAGTATTAGCGCTCTAGCCATGGCATTTTTGTTTCCACAGCTCACTGATTTAACAACACTTAATTTGTATCGGTGATGTTTGGGCAGGTCTGAGTCAGTCCCCAACACATGTCCACCTTCATACTATAGCTAGAACTGTTGACCATGACCGGCCCTGAATGGTTGCCCTGCAGAGAACAGAAGGTGGGCATATGGGCCTTTACAGAACTCTGAGACTGCAGTGATGCTGATTGATGTGTTTCTATGGCTACCTCGGCTCCATTTTACTTGATTTGTTTTTGTTTTTACTCCACTAGTTAACCTCTATTTTCTCTCTCCCCTTTCAGAGTTACCCACATTTCAAGAGAAGAAGAAAGCCTTATTTGGGAATCTTATGGACGAAGGCAAGCAACATTTTCTTTCTCTTGTGTTTCTGTGTGTGTTTGGGTTAACCCAAGGGAAGCAGCTTGTTTGATAAAGCAGGGGAGGTGTTTGGAGGATTGTAGAGGTCATCTAATGAAGGCCCGGTGAGTGTGATTGGTAGACTGAGGAGAGGCCATCACCCTGAGCTGGTTTAGTAATCAACTCCTCTCCATCTGGAGGGACATATTGAGCCTCTCCTCCTCGTGTGCCATTCACCCCAGCTTCCCAACACACGGGATGGGAGGAGAGAGTCCGAACGCAACCGAATCCCAACCTATTGTCTGTAAAATCAAATTGTATTGGTCACATACATATTTAGCAGATGTTATTGCGGGTGTAGCGAAATGCTTGTGTTACTACTGCACTGTTGGAGCTAGGATCTAACAATACACAAATCTAAAAGTAAATAATGGAATTAAGAAATATATAAATATTAGGACGAGCAATGTCGGAGTGGCATTGACTAAATAGAATAGAATACAGTATATACAGTTGAAGTCGTAAGTTTACATACACTTAGGTTGGAGTCATTAAAAGCTGTTTTTCAACCACTCCACAAATTTCTTGTTAACAAACTATAGTTTTGGCAAGTCGGTTAGGACATCTACTTTGTGCATGACACAAGTAATTTTTCCAACAATTATTTACAGACAGATTATTTCACTTATTGTATCACAATTCCAGTGGGTCAGAAGTTTACATACACTAAGTTGACGGTGCCTTTAAACAGCTTGGAAAATTCCAAAAAATGATGTCATGGCTTCTGATAGGCGAATTGACATAATTTGAGTCAATTTGAGGTGTACTGTATTTCAAGGCCTACCTTCAAACTCAGTGCCTCTTTGCTTGACATCATGAGAAAATCTAAAGAAATCAGCCAAGACCTCAGAAAAATAATTGTAGACCTCCACAAGTCTGGTTCATCCTTGGGAGCAATTTCCAAACGCCTGAAGGTACCACGTTCATCTGTACAAACAATAGTATGCAAATATAAACACCATGGGACCACGCAGCCTTCATACCGCTCAGGAAGGAGACGCGTTATGTCTCCTAGAGATGAACGTACTTTGGTGCGAAAATCCACAGTAAAACGAGTCCTATATCAACATAACCTGACAGGCCGCTCAGCAAGGAAGAAGCCACTGCTCCAAAGCCGCCATAAAAAAGCCAGACTACGGTTTGCAACTGCACGTGGGGACAAAGATCGTACTTTTTGGAGAAATGTCTTCTGGTCTGATGAAACAAAAATTGAACTGTTTGGCCATAATGACCATTGTTATGTTTGGAGGAAAAAGGGGGTGCTTGCAAGCCAAAGAACACCATCCCAACCGTGAAGCACGGGGGTGGCAGCATCATGCTGTGGGGGTGCTTTGCTGCAGGAGGGACTGGTGCACTTCACAAAATAGATGGCATCATGAGGAAGGAAAATGATGTGGATATATTGAAGCAACATCTCAAGACATCAGTCAGGAAGTTAAAGCTTGGTTGCAAATGGGTCTTCCAAATGGACAATGACCCCAAGCATACTTCCAAAGTTGTGGCAAAATGTCTTAAGGACAACGAAGTCAAGGTATTGGAGAGGCCATCAAAGCCCTGACCTCAATCCTATAGAACATTTGTGGGCAGAACTGAAAAAGCATGTGCGAGCAAGGAGGCCTACAAACCTGACTCAGTTACACCAGCTCTGTCAGGAGGAATGGGCCAAAATTCACCCAACTTATTATGGGAAGCTTGTGGAAGGCTACCTGACACGTTTGACCCAAGTTAAACAATTTAAAGGCAATGCTACAAAATACTAATTGAGTGTATGTAAACTTCTGACCCACTGGGAATGTGATGAAAGAAATAAAAGCTGAAATAAATCATTCTCTCTACTATTATTCTGACATTTCACATTCTTAAAATAAAGTGGTGATCCTAACTGACCTAAGACAGGGAATTTTTACTAGGATTAAATGTCAGGAATTGTGAAAAACTGAGTTTAAATGTATTTGGCTAAGGTATCTGACTTCAACTGTACATATGAGATGAGTAGTAAACATTATTAAAGTGACTAGTGTTCCATTATTTAAAGTGGCCAGTGATTCCATGTCTATGTAGATAGGGCAGCAGCCTCAAAGGTGCAGGGTTGAGTAGCCGGGTGGTACCCGGCTAGTGATGGCTATTTAACAGTTGTTAATTATCCTTCATTGTATTTGTCAAACATGACTGGCGTAAGAAAATAATTGATGTAAATCTTTTTTTCAAATGTAATGATACTGATCTCAAGATGCCCAACGATTGAACAGAGCAGTAGCTGAGTTTATCTGTCTGGATCAAGTGTCATTCTGTGACTGGCTAATATGCCATTTTTTGCAGTGGTATCGAGTGTTGTGATACTAAACCTGATATCGAAGTCAATTCTGGTATCGTGACAACACTAGTCTGCATCCAGCCAGACACTGGCAGGCAGCACAGACTGGGATGAGGGAATAAAATAGAGGAGGCTGCTGGTGCCAAAGCCTCCAGGAGACAGACTAAAGAGCTGTCTGCATCTCCCTTTTCTGCTGTTGCTCTGGAGCACATCACTGCCTTCACGCAGGCTGCAGCAACACACACACAGGCAGATACTGTTACCGTCACTGCAGACTTCTTGCTAAAGGGCTCACTCATGCCCACTTACTAAACCTCACACACTTACAGCCCAGACAGTAGCCAATTGCAATTGTTCCATCTCAACAAGCTGCTTTCTCAGCACCCACACATAGCTCTTGTTTTAGCCCTACTAGTCTTGGCTTTGCCATGTTGTGTTCTGTGCTAATTTGGTCCACAGTTGTTGCTTGTGTATCCAGAGCAGCTCGCTAAAAGGCCCATAAATAGGTGGAGCTTTATCAGAGCAGATGTGTTTACAGGCAGCCTTAATGACACCTACACGCACAGCCCTGCTGCCCAGTCTGCCCCCTCTCCCTTTCCTTGCTTCCCTCCATTTCCCATGTCTTTTTTGGCTGGAGCATAGTGCCCCATCATGGCTGTCTTCCTGCCTGTCTCCCAGTCTCTGAGCTGTGCTGTGGGTTATATAAAGCAGCAGGGCCAGGGGTGAGTCACACCCAGCTCCTGCCAGGCCCAGGGAAAATCAAGCCCTCCCTCCACTCGGCGGGCCGTCCCATCCACAAAGCCCTCAACCGCAGCCTGTTACTATGGGAACAGCTGACAGGAAGCAAGCTAGTACTCTGCTCTCGCATCAATCCTAGTCCACATTGCCGAATGGAATCTTTCCTTTTTTTATGCGACCATTAATCTGTGTTGCTCTCCTGGGCCAGAAATAGCTCCCAAGCTCTGTGCTTGCCCTTCGCTGGTCAGGCTTTATAGACAGATGGGCATATCACAGAACCTCCAGGCTGACCCTCAGAGGGAGGGAGGGAAAAGGCCCATCAGTGTATAGGGCTGCCTGCCTGGAGGCCCCAGCCAGCCCACTGTACTGGGGCTGTGCTATGGGAGGAACATGCCGTTTTCTCTCTGGATGTCAACAATCAGTGAAAACACACATCTTCCTAGAGGCCCAAATGCCTGACCATATATCGCTGTTCATTTACTTGGCATGGGGCTCGACATGGAGAATATGAAATCTAGCGCATGTCTCAGTCTACCTCTCTACAGCTATCGCCATTACTGTTTGTTTTAGTCAGGTATTCATTGATCGTAGTAAGTCCATGGGATCTACAGTATACAGTGCATTCAGAAAGTATTCAGACCCTTTGACTTTTTCTACATTTTGTTACGTTACAGCCTTATTCTAAAATGGATTAAATAATTGTTTTTCCTCAATCTACACACTACCCCATAATGACTAAGCGAAAACAGGTTTTTAGAAATGTTTGCAAATGTATAACTAAAACAGATGCCTTATTTACATAAGTATTCAGACCCTTTGCTATGAGACTCCAAATTGAGCTCAGGTGCATCCTGTTTCCATTGATCATCCTTTATGTTTCTACAACTTGATTGGAGTCCACCTGTGGTAAATTCAATTGATTGGACATTTGGAAAGGCAAACACATGTCTATATAAAGGTCCCACAGTTGACTGTGCGGTACCGGAGCGCCAAGTCTAGGTCCAAGAGGCTTCTAAACAGCTTCTACCCCCAAGCCATAAGACTCCTGAACATCTAATCAAATGGCTACCCAGACTATTTGTATTGCCCTGCCCCTTTTACGCTGCTGCTACTCTCTGTTTATTATCTATGCATAGTCACTTTAATAACTCTACCTACATGTACATATTACCTCGACTAACCGGTGCCCCCGCACATTGACTCGCTATTGTTATTTTTACTGCTGCTCTTTAATTATTTGTTATTTTTATATATACAGTGAGGGGGAAAAAGTATTTGATCCCCTGCTGATTTTGTACTTTTGCCCACTGACAAAGAAATTATCAGTCTATCATTTTAATGGTAGGTTTATTTGAACAGTGAGAGACAGAATAACAACAACAAAAATCCAGAAAAACGCATGTCAAAAATGTTATAAATTGATTTGCATTTTAATAAGGGAAATAAGTATTTGACCCCTCTGCAAAACATGACTTAGTACTTGGTGGCAAAACCCTTGTTGGCAATCACAGAGGTCAGGCGTTTCTTGTAGTTGGCCACCAGGTTTGCACACATCTCAGGAGGGATTTTGTCCCACTCCTCTTTGCAGATCTTCTCCAAGTCATTTAAGGTTTCGAGGCTGACGTTTGGCAACTTGAACCTTCAGCTAACTCCACAGATTTTCTATGGGATTAAGGTCTGGAGACTGGCTAGGCCACTCCAGGACCTTAATGTGCTTCTTCATGAGCCACTCCTTTGTTGCCTTGGCCATGTGTTTTGGGTCATTGTCATGCTGGAATACCCATCCACGACCCATTTTCAATGCCCTGGCTAAGGGAAGGAGGTTCTCACCCAAGATTTGACGGTACATGGCCCCGTCCATCGTCCCTTTTGATGCGGTGAAGTTGTCCTTTCCCCTTAGCAGAAAAACACCCCCAAAGCATAATGTTTCCACCTCCATGTTTTACGGTGGGGATGGTGTTCTTGGGGTCATAGGCAGCATTCCTCCTCCTCCAAACACGCCGAGTTGAGTTGATGCCAAAGAGCTTGATGTTGGTCTCATCTGACCACAACACTTTCACCCAGTTCTCCTCTGAATCATTCAGATGTTCATTGGCAAACTTCAGACGGGCATGTATATGTGCTTTCTTGAGCAGGGGGACCTTGCGGGCGCTGCAGGATTTCAGTCCTTCACGACGTAGTGTGTTACCAATCGTTTTCTTGGTGACTATGGTCCCAGCTGCCTTGAGATCATTGACAAGATCCTCCTGTGTAGTTCTGGGCTGATTCCTCACCGTTCCCATAATCATTGCAACTCCACGAGGTGAGATCTTGCATGGAGCCCTAGCCCGAGGGAGATTGACAGTTATTTTATGTTTCTTCCATTTGCGAATATTCGCACCAACTGTTGTCACCTTCTCACCAAGCTGCTTGCCGATGGTCTTGTAACCCATTCCAGCCTTGTGTAGGTCTACAATCTTGTCCCTGACATCCTTGGAGAGTTCTTTGGTCTTGGCCATGGTGGAGAGTTTGGAATCTGATTGATTGAATGCTTCTGTGGACAGGTGTCTTTTATACAGGTAACAAGCTGAGATTAGGAGCACTCCCTTTAAGGGTGTGTTCCTAATCTCAGCTCGGTACCTGTATAAAAGACACCTGGGAGCCAGAAATCTTTCTGATTGAGAGGGGATCAAATACTTATTTCCCTTATTAAAATGCAAATCAATTCATAACATTTTTGACATGCGTTTTTCTGGTTTTATTTGTTGTTATTCTGTCTCTCACTGTTCAAATAAACCTACCATTAAAATTATAGACTGATCATTTCTTTGTCAGTGGGCAAACGTACAAAATCAGCAGGGGATCAAATACTTTTTATTATTCTTTCTTTAAAACTGCATTGTTGGTTAAGGGCTTGTAAGTAAACTTTTCACTGTAAGGTCTACACCTGTTGTATTCGGCGCATGTGACAAATAAAATGTCAGAGCAAAAACCAAGCCATGAGGTTGTAGGAATTGTCCGTAGAGCTCAGAGACAATGGAAGAAGTTTGGAACCACCAAGACTCTTCCTAAAGCTGGCCACCCAGCCAAACTGAGCAATAGGGGGAGAAGGGCCTTTGTCACCTCTGACCAAGAACCCGATGGTCACTCTTACAGAGCTCCAGAGTTCCTTTGTGGAGATGGGAGAACCTTCCAGAAGGACAACCATCTCTGCAGCACTCCACCAATCAGGCCTTTATGGTAGAGTGGCCAGACGGAAGCCTCTCCTCAGTGAAAGGCACATGACAGCCAGCTTGGAGTTTGCCAAAAGGCACCTAAAGGACTCTCAGACCATGAGAAACAAGATTCTCTGGTCTGATGAAACCCAGATTGATATCTTTGGCCTGAATGCCAAGGGAAAGATTAACAGAGCAAAGTACAGAGAGATCCTTGATGAAAACCTGCTCAGGACCTCTGACTGGGGGCGAAGGTTCACCTTCCAACAGGACAATGACCATAAGCACACAGCCAAGACAACGCAGGAGTGGCTTCGGGACAAGTCTCTGAATGTCCTTGAGTTGCCCAACCAGAGCCCGGACTTGAACCCGATCAAACACCTCTGGAGAGACCTGAAAATAGCTGTGCAACGACACTCCCCATCCAACCTGACAGCGCTTGAGAGGATCTGTAGAGAAGAATGGGAGAGACTCCCCCAATACAGGTGTGCCAAGCTTTTAGCATCATACCCAAGAAGACTCAAGGCTATAATCGCTGCTAAAGGTGCTTCAACAATTTACTGAGGAAAGGGTCTGAATACTTATGTAAATGTGATATTTCCGTTTGTATTTATTTATACATTTGCAAAAATGTCTAAACCTGTTTTTGCCTTGTCATTGTGGGGTATTGTCTTTAGATTGAGGGGGGGGGGGGGGGGGGTGACAATTTTATCCATTTTAGAATAAGGCTGTAACATAACAAAAGATGGAAAAAGTCAAGGGGTCTGAATACTTTCCGAATGCACTGTATGCTGCATATACATTATGTACCCTTCTGTTTTTTTTTTTTTTCTCTTCAGCCTGTTTAGACTTTTCTTTGCACTGAGTGTAACTATGTTTACCCTACCCTCTCATCCTGTTTGAATAGAAGGAAGTTGCCAGTGAACTACCAGTGCAAATGAACAGTAATCACATAAAAATAAAGCATGATGTTAGTCTTTCCAAGATACTAGATCCCTCAAATTCAATTCTGGGCCTTGAAGCCAGTTCCACTGCTTTAAAAAAAATATATTCCCCTCTAATCAGGGACTGATTTAGACCTGGGACACCAGGTGGGTGCAATTAATTATCAGGTAGAACAGAGAACCAGCAGTAGTCTGGACCTCGTAGGGTAAGAGTTTAATACCCCTGTACTAGATCATCAAATTGTTCTACACACAATCACATTCCTTTTGAAATTGTTACATGACATGCTTCAGTAGAACATTTGTAGTTTATAACATAAAGCCCACATGACCTTTGCGCATGTGAATGAACCATGACTATTGTTTAAGAATCTGTGATTGGTCAAGCCTCTCATGCAAACTATTACGTTTGTCCTCGCACTACTTTCACCTATTCTCCTGTCTCCACACCAAATGTATAGTTCATTTATTATCCCGGTGTGTGTGTCTCTCTTTAACCTGTGTTCTCCCTGTGTTTCTCTACAGAAATGAGTCGCCAGACCGCCACAGCGCTGCCCACAGGAACCTCCAAGTGTGCCCCCTCCCAGCGCGTCCCCACCCTGTCTGGCACTACGGCCTCTAACAGCGACCTGGCCAGCCTGTTTGAGTGCCCCGTCTGCTTCGACTATGTGTTGCCCCCCATCCTGCAGTGCCAGAGCGGCCACCTGGTCTGCAGCAACTGCCGGCCCAAGCTCACCTGCTGCCCCACCTGCCGGGGCCCGCTGGGCTCCATCCGGAACCTGGCCATGGAGAAGGTGGCCAACTCTGTGCTGTTCCCCTGCAAGTATGCGTCGTCGGGCTGCGAGGTGACGCTGCCCCACACAGACAAGGCGGAGCACGAGGAGCTGTGTGAGTTCCGGCCGTACTCCTGCCCCTGCCCAGGGGCCTCCTGTAAGTGGCAGGGCTCGTTGGATGCGGTCATGCCCCACCTCATGCACCAGCACAAATCCATCACCACGCTGCAGGGCGAGGACATAGTGTTCCTAGCCACGGACATTAACCTGCCTGGGGCAGTGGACTGGGTCATGATGCAATCCTGCTTCGGCTTCCACTTTATGCTGGTCCTGGAGAAGCAGGAGAAGTACGACGGCCACCAGCAGTTCTTTGCCATCGTGCAGCTGATCGGCACGCGGAAGCAGGCAGAAAACTTTGCCTACCGCCTGGAGCTCAACGGGCATCGGCGACGGCTCACCTGGGAGGCCACGCCCCGCTCCATCCACGAGGGCATCGCCACGGCCATTATGAACAGCGACTGCCTAGTGTTTGACACCTCCATCGCGCAGCTGTTCGCTGAGAACGGTAACCTGGGCATCAACGTCACCATATCCATGTGCTGAGGACTGTCAGGTGGACAGCCACTAACACACACTTTCTCCATCTTTCTCACTCTCACACACTCACACACACACTCACACATACTCGGACACATTTCAGACACTACAGGACACCTGGAGTTGTACCTGGGGGGGTTTGGAGGGAGGGGGGGGGGGGGGGCAAGATCTTTCCCAGGGAACCTGTTGTCTTCGAACAATGTGATTTAGAACGTTCAGATCGGTTAGATTGATGAAAACAATGGAACTCTATCCCTGGGATTCAATTTTAAGCTTCATTACAATATTAATTATATAACTAAAGTAAAGGTATCTTTTTTTTTTTTACTTTAACTTTCTGAGAATAATCCAGCATTGCCCCTTGAACCCAGAGCACACCTGTGGAGTGAACACTTCAACAGGTGGGCTCAGTTTGCCATATTTCTTTCTTTGCAGAGGGAAGCTGGCAGAAGGGGCTCAGGGGATAGACATGGTGGGAAACTGGGAGTGGGAGGAGTCTATTTGAGGGAAGATGGGGAATCAAACTTTTCTTTGAGTTCCATTTATTGTTTTGGATTTTTTGTTCTGTCCTCCCCCGGTATTGTGTGCACAGACATTGGCTGAGAAGAAGCTAGTTTGGTCTCTCTCTGGAGTCCAACGGTTTTAGCCTAAACCACTGAATATCTGACCAGAAATGGGGACAATTTATACAGTTATAATATTATTGTTATTATTCAATGGCTATTGTCATCATAATTATCATTTTTTGTATGGACTTTTAATGAATGAATAAGGCTGTAACCTTGTGGCTAATCTTCAGTGTTTGTAGATAAATTGTGTCGTTCTTTCTAAGACTTCAATGTGTTTTATTTTGTAAGTTAGATTTTTTTCTTCGTTTGTCAGTCTGTCTGTCTACATTCAGTTTGAGGAGTGGGCGACACAAAGCCAAACATCTCTGTGGATACGTAGTACTGTTGCTGGTCCCATCATTATTTTGCTTTTTGTTTTATTTGGTCATTAAATAAATCTATCTTTTTCATACCTTGTGCAATTTCTCCCTCCCTGTGATTTTCTCTTGGCCAGGGTTTCTTAAACTTTGGGTTGGGACCCAAAGTTGTCCCTGGGCATGTGAAAGGTGGGTCGTGAGTTAGGAGAATACATCTACAAAAACACACTATTTCCTCTAAATTAGAGTCACGGGAGGATGGTACATTTCTCATTTAGATCTCGAGCTGAAAAAGTTTAACCCCTGCTATAGGCAACAGCATAATTTCTTGGCAGGGATTTACTCCAACCACACAATTATCCTCCAATCTTTAATAGGTATGTACTATTAGTTCATTTTAAGATCCTGTAAACGAACGGTATCTTTTCAGTTGAGCGTACTAGCGCTTCGCCTGTCTACCGGAAGTTGATGCTGTTGCTATGCAACCTCTTGCTCGCTTGTTTGTTAGACTAGCTAGACATTTTACGATTTCGGGTGTGTTCGTAAATTCAATCTGGAGTGCCAGAGTACGCAAATCCTGAGCGTTGTCAGATTGTCCATTCGTAAATTCAAAGCGTTTCGCTCTCGGAGCGTACACTGGACGCTCTGACGGAGGAGTAGGGTTGATCCGAGCGTTCTGACTTCACAACGGCACCCAAGCTAACTGGCTAACGTTGTCTAGCTTGTTAGCTACTTCCAGACACAAATGAGGGAACGCCTCACACTGGCCATTTTACTCGCCCTAGCAGAGCTGGTTAGGCTGTTTTCATGTTATCTAGAGCGTAGGTGATTAACTGTCCTGCTGGCAACAATTTAATTACGCTCGTTTTTGCCGACGTTTACTGACACCGACCATATTCAACCGGTGTTGAGCATTCGTAAATCCATCAGTTATTCTGCGATCTGGCACATTCAGACGAGAGTGCTCTGAAATCGGAGTAGATAGCCAAAATTAACTATGTCCATTGATAACGCACAACGACTATAGCACTTAGCTAAGAATTACGTGAATAATCAAATCAATAAACGTTGGGTAGTTAGTTAGCATATTGCTAATATACTGTCCGACTAACGTTAGGACGGTAACTAGCTAACATACCAGTACATACTGTAATGCTATGCGGTTCGTAAGGATAGCGTAGCTACCATTGTCAGAGAACATAACTTATTTGAAAAGTCATAACTTTATTACATTGCTCAACATTTGTCATAATCAGTGGTGTAAAGTACTTAAGTAAAACTACTTTAAAGTACTAACAAGTAGTTTTTTGCGGTTCTGTACTTTTACTTTACTATTTCTATTTTTGACAACTTTTTACTTCACTACATTCCTAAAGAAAATAATGTACTTTTTACACCATACATTTTCCCTGACACAAAAGTACTCGTTACATTTTCAATGCCTAGCAATTGGAAAGTGGGCCAATTCACACACTTATCAAGAGAACATCCCTGGACATCTCTATGCCTCTGATCTGGCGGATTTACTGAACACAAATGCTTCATTTGTAAATTATGCCAGTGTTTGAGTGTGTGCCTGGCTGTCCATAAATTAAAAAAACACATTGTGCCATCTGGTTGGCTTAATATAAGGAATATGAAATATTTTATACTTTACTTTCGATACTTAATTATATTTTAGCAATTACATTTACTTTTGTTACTTAAAGTATTTGGTTTTAAATATACTTAAGACTTTTACTCAAGTAGTATTTTACTGGGTGGCTTTGACTTGAGTCATTTTCTATAAAGGTATCTTTACTTTTACTCAAGTATGATAATTTGGTACTTTTTCCACCACTGGTCATAATTAGTTAAAGCAATGATTTGTATCCGCTCTCGTCGGACTTCCGCTGCATATTTTCCGCAAATCTGAAAACGTTGTGAAACCACACCCATTTTCTGAAGAATTGCATTATGGGCCCTAAAAGCACGGACATTTAGTACGACATCCAGGAACTTTTGGCATACGAACTATATCCATAGTATGACCAATAAGCGTACTACATACTCAATTTACGTCACAAATAGTACTGGTTAGTGCTGTTAGTATGAGTATTTGAACACGGTTTTGGTGTTTTTTCTGGCTGCCCCAGGCTAAACAGTAAAAACTGGGGGGAAATGGTAAATTCAGTGTAAACTTTGACTAAAACCAAATATAAAGTATGTATAAAAGATCATGTTTTTTTATATATAAGATAATCTTTGAGAACTAACAATCACCAAAATAAAATATGTTGGTTAAGGGCTTGTAAGTAAGCATTTCACTGTAAGGTCTACACCTGTTGTATTCAGCGCATGTGACAAATACAATTTGATTTGATTTGATTTGATTTGTCAGTCGGGTTGAATCTAAAATGTGAAAAAATTATGCATTTTTGTCATGGTGTGGGGCCCCATTGATTTTGTTTGTCACTCAGCATAAGAACATGGCATAACCCATAGCATAATGTGTAGAATTGCAGGAAATTGGCTTTAATACTGCAAATGTTTTCTCTCCACCCATGGCAAAATGTGTAGAATTGTAAGAAATTACCTTTTAAAATTCTCTGTAGCCAAGAGGGCTTCTAAAATCTTATGTCGGCATCTGCACCAATGGCTACGCCCACCACCTAAGGCCCATTTTGATCCAGAAAAAACCCCTGATCACAACGGCTGAAGAACAACTCTCACTAGACCTTCCATTTCATAATTTTATTTTATTTGTTTTTTTTATTTCACCAGGTAAACCAGTTGAGAACAAGTTCTCATATACAACTGCGACCTGGCCAAGATAAAGCAAAGCAGTGCGATAAAAACAACAACACAGAGTTACATATGGGGTAAAACAAAACAAAGTCAAAAATACAACAGAAATAAATATATATACAGTGTGTGCAAATGTAGCAAGTTATGGAGGTAAGGCAATAAATAGGCTATAGTGCAAAATAATTACAATTAGTATTAACACTGGAATGATAGATGTGCAAGAGATGATGTGCAAATAGAGATACTGGGGTACAAATGAGCAAAATAAATAACAAAATAGGGATGAGGTAGTTGGGCGGGCTAATTTCAGATGGGCTGTGTACAGGTGCAGTGATCGGTAAGGTGCTCTGACAACTGATGCTTAAAGTTAGTGAGGGAGATAAGAGTCTCCAGCTTCAGAGATTTTTGCAATTTGTTCCAGTCATTGGCAGCAGAGAACTGGAGGGAATGGCGGCCAAAGGAGGTGTTGGCTTTGGGGATGACCAGTGAGATATACCTGCTGGAGCGCATACTACGGGTGGGTGTTGCTATGGTGACCAATGAGCTAAGATAAGGCGGGGATTTGCCTAGCAGTGATTTATAGATGGCCTGGAGCCAGTGGGTTTGGCGACGAATATGTAGTGAGGACCAGCCAACAAGAGCGTACAGGTCACAGTGGTGGGTAGTATATGGGGCTTTGGAGACAAAACGGATGGCACTGTGATAGACTACATCCAATTTGCTGAGTAGAGTGTTGGAGGCTATTTTGTAAATGACATCGCCGAAGTCAAGGATCGGTAGGATAGTCAGTTTTACGAGGGCATGTTTGGCAGCATGAGTGAAGGAGGCTTTGTTGCGAAATAGGAAACCGATTCTAGATTTAACTTTGGATTGGAGATAATTGTTCGCTTGTTGTCGGCGCTGTGTGTTATAGGGACCACCCGCCATTTCTACATGTAGAATCGGTTTGCAACAGTGGAGGCTCCTCTGACCATCCTCCTCAGTGAATTTCATAAAAATAAAAAGTGAAACATTTAGAAAGTTATCCTTTTTAGATAAAACTATACAAAATACACTACCAGTCAAAAGTTTGGACACACCTACTCATTCAAGGGTTTTTCTGTATTTGTACTATTTTCTACATTGTAGAATAATAGTGAAGACATCAAAACTATGAAATAACACATATGGAATCATGTAGTAACCCAACAAGTGTTAAACAAATCAAAATATGCCAAGAGTGTGCAAAGCTGTCATCAAGGCAAAGGGTGGCTATTTGAAGAATCTCAAATATAAAATATATTTTGATTTGTTTAACACTTTTTTGGTTACTACATGATTCCATATGTGTTATTTCATAGTTTTGATGTCTTCACTATTATTCTACAATGTAGAAAATAGTAAAAAATAAAGATAAACCCTGGTATGAGTAGGTGTGTCCAAACTTTTGACTGGTACTGTATATTCACGTCACCAAACAATTAAATAAAACACTGTTTTGCAATGAAGGTCTACTGTAGCCTCAACAGCACTCTGTAGCGTAGCACCATGGTCTAGCCAGAGGACAGCTAGCTTCCATCCACCTCTGGGTACAATGACTTCAATACAAAACCTAGGAGGCTCATGGTTCTCATCCCCTTCCATAGACTTACACAGTAATTATGACAACTTCCGGAGGACGTCCTCCAACCTATCAGAGCTCTTGCAGCATGAACTGACATGTCCAACCAATCAAAGGATCAGAGAATGAATCTAGTACTGAAAGCATAAGCTACAGCTAGCTAGCACTGCATAAAAGGTGGTGAGTAGTTGACTCAAAAAGAGAAAAAGACAATAGTTGAACAGTTTTGAACAAATTAATTTCTTCAAAAATGGAGGAGCAAGAGGGAGAGAGAGCTAGCTATTTTTTACATATTTTTTTTCACTTACTTAGCTAGCAAATAGCTAGTTTAGCCAGCTCAAACAGAGGGATGCTATTTTAGCTAGCTGGCCATAAATATCCAACACTGGAACTCTTCCAAGTCAAGGTAAGCTTTTGGTTTTACTAATTTAATGCCACCAGGGCCTGCCGGTGTAACTGCTAAACTGCTTACTGACTGTACACTGTACTGCATGATTGTAGCGGGTTCACTAACGCTTTAGTTCTATTAGCTATGTTGACAATGACGTTACTTTAGCTAATATGGTGACAACGATGTAGGCTGTGTGTAGCGGTTATGATATGAAGGTTTGGCTTGGAAAGGTTTTTTCACCTGGTCACAGACAGCTGATGTGTTGTGCATTGAAGTCCACAAGCGAAGGGAAAAGGTGAGAGGAGGAGAGCGCGTAGATGCGAGAAGGAATACAACAAGCTGTTTGTATGTGGCTATGAAAGTGAACTGTTTGCGTGTGATCATGGGTGTATTCATTCCACCGATTCTGTTAAAATATTTCTTAAATGGGGATAAACATACCTGATTTTGTCCAATAGAAACTCGTTTGCAACTGTTGGACTAATGACTACACCCTAAATCAGCTAGATGCGGGCAAGAGTGTGCAAGGCAGTATTGAATATGTCACTGTCACCTCAAACCTTTCTCTCAACCTGTGTGCACCTACGTTGTAAACTTTGATTCATAGGCTAGGTTGTAGGAACCTCATGATGGGTATAGGGAAAATTTGAGTATCATGTAGTAGCCTAAACCTATTGATATTACATTGAACTGGGTGAATGGAATATGATTGACAGTCATCCAATATGCTGTAATAGAAATAAGGCCATGCTCATTAAACAAATTATCATCCTCCCTCATCTTAAATGACACCAACCGCCACTGGTTTGCAAATTACAGCCTACACTCTGTTCAGAAGTGCTAAGTACTCTCGGCTAGCAATCCTACTGGTCTATCCATGCCTTTAGGGTTGTGTGTGTGTGTGTGTGCTGCAGGGTGCATTGTTGAGTATGGTATGTCCTGTGCATTTCCCAGTCCCATGCCGCCCCAGCTGAAGCCCTGTACTGGGTGGAGGCTCTGGGTCGTCAGTGTTCTGGCCTAGTGAATGAAGGGTTAGCTCTGTAGGACCATAATTACCAGAGGCCCCCAGGGACTTTGGCACCCTGCCAGCCCACTCCACTGGGGAACACAGACCACTCATTCTCTGACCCTGCTGCTGTTTTGTCTTCCCACTCCCCACACCACTTCCCTCATGCATTATCTCCCTCCAGTAATGGCCCTAACAGGAACAGCTATATTCAGTCATATATGCTGCTTATTTTGTTTAGGGGAAAGTGCTTGTTTCCTTCCCAGTCCTCATTCAATCAAAGCAGCAATTCGATTTAGTGTACGGTGACTGTATAGTATAGCGTGAACATGACGTCCATAAGAGGGGGAGCCGACATGGGATTTCAATAACTGGTATATAATAATAATAATAATATGCCATTTAGCAGACGCTTTTATCCAAAGCGACTTAGTCATGCGTGCATAAATTTTTGTGTATGGGTGGTCCCGGGGATCGAACCCACTACCTTGGCATTACAAGCGCCGTGCTCTACCAGCTGAGCTACAGAGGACCACATGTGGTATGTGTGGTATGGTATGTGTGTTGCTGTGTGTGGTGCAGAGTAAAGTGGTTCCAGTCGTGATTGACAGCACAGGGTTGTTTCCTCTCGTGATGACGTCATAGATGAGGCCTTATTTCCCTTCCCTGAAACGTACCATATTTTTTATTTAACCTTTATTTAACCAGGTAAGCCAGTTGAGAACAAGTTCTTATTTACAACTGCGACCTGGCCAAGATAAAGCAAAGCAGTGCGATTTAAAAACAACAACACAGTTACATATGGGATAAACAAAACGTAAAGTCAATAACACAATAGAAAATCTATATACAGTGTGCGCAAATGTAGTAAGTTATGGAGGTAAGGCAATAAATAGGCCATAGTGCAAAATAATTACAATGTAGTATTAACACTGGAATGATAGATGTGCAGAAGATGATGTGCAAATAGAGATACTGGGATGCAAATGAGCAAAATAAATAACAATATGGGGATGAGGTAGTTGGGTGAGCTAATTACAGATGGGCTGTGTACAGATGCAGTGATCGGTAAACTGCTCTGACAACTGATGCTTAAAGTTAGTGAGGGAGATAAGAGTCTCCAGCTTCAGAGATTTTTGCAGTTCGTTCCAGTCATTGGCAGCAGAGAACTGGAAGGAATGGCAGCCAAAGGAGGTGTTGGCTTTGGGGATGACCAGTGAGATATACCTGCTGGAGCGCATACTACGGGTGGGTGTTGCTATGGTGACTAATGAGCTAAGATAAGGCGGGGATTTGCCTAGCAGTGATTTATAGATGACCTGGAGCCAGTGGGTTTGGCGACGAATATGTAGTGACGGCCAGCCAACGAGAGCGTACAGGTCACAATGGTGGGTAGTATATGGGGCTTTGGTGACAAAACGGATGGCACTGTGATACACTACATCCAATTTGCTGAGTAGAGTGTTGGAGGCTATTTTGTAAATGACATCACCGAAGTCAAGGATCGGTAGAATAGTCCGTTTTACGAGGGCATGTTTGGCAGCATGAGTGAAGGAGGCTTTTTTGCGAAATAGGAAGCCGATTCTAGATTTAACTTTGGATTGGAGATGCTTAAGGTGAGCCTGGAAGGAGAGTTTACGGTCTAACCAGACACCTAGGTATTTGTAGTTGTCCACATATTCTATGTCAGACCCGCCGAGAGTAGTGATTCTAGTCGGGCAGACGGGTGCAAGCAGCGTTCGATTGAAGAGCATGCATTTAGTTTTACTAGCGTTTAAGAGCAGTTGGAGGCTACAGAAGGAGTGATGTATGGCATTGAAGCTCATTTGGAGGTTTGTTAACACAGTGTCCAATGAAGGGCCAGATGTATACAAAATGGTGTCGTCTGCGTAGAGGTGGATCTGAGAGTCACCAGCAGCAAAAGCGACATCATTGATATACACAGAGAATAGGGTCGGCCCGAGAATTGAACCCTGTGGCACCCCCATAGAGACTGCCAGAGGTCCAGACAACAGGCCCTCCGATTTGACACATTGAACTCTGAGAAGTAGTTTAGTGAACCAGGCGAGGCAGTCATTTGAGAAACCAGGGCTATTTAGTCTGCCAATAAGAATGTGGTGATTGACGGAGTCGAATGCCTTGGCCAGGTCGATAAAGACGGCTGCACAGTACTGTCTTTTATCGATCGCGGTTATAATATCGTTTAGGACCTTGAGCGTGGCTGAGGTGCACCCATGACCAGCTCGGAAACCAGATTGCATAGCGGAGAAGGTACGATGGGATTCGAAATGGTCGGTTATCTGTTTGCAAATTTGACTTTCAAATACTTTCGAAAGGCAGGGCAGGATGGATATAGGTCTGTAACAGTTTGGATCTAGAGTGTCACCCCCTTTGAAGAGGGGGATGACCGCGGCAGCTTTCCAATCTCTGGGGATCTCAGACGATACGAAAGAGAGGTTGAACAGGCTGGTAATAGGGGTTACGACAATTTCGGCGGCTAATTTTAGAAAGAAAGGGTCCAGATTGTCTAGCCCAGCTGATTTGTATGGGTCCAGATTTTGCAGCTCTTTCAGAACATCAGCTATCTGAATTTGGGTGAAAGAGAAGCGGGGGGGGGGGGGGGGGGGGGGGGCATGGGCAAGTTGCAGCGGAGGGTGCAGAGCTGGTGGCCGGGGTAGGGGTAGCCAGGTGGAAATCATGGCCAGCCATAGCAAAATGCTTGTTGAAATTTTCAGTTATCGTCGATTTATCGGTAGTGACAGTGTTTCCTAGCCTCAGTGCAGTGGGCAGCTGGGAGGAGGTGCTCTTATTCTCCATGGACTTTAGTGTCCCAAAACTTTTTGGAGTTAGCGCTACAGGATGCACATTTCTGTTTGAAATAGCTAGCCTTTGCTTTCCTAACTGATTGTGTATATTGGTTCCTGACTTCCCTGAAAAGTTGCATATCGCAGGGGCTGTTAGATGCTAATGCAGTACGCCACAGGATGTTGTTGTGCTGGTCAAGGGCAGTCAAGTCTGGGGTGAACCAGGGGCTATATCTGTTCTTAGTTCTGAATTTTTTGAAAGGGCCTGCTTATTTAAGATGGAGAGGAAAGCACTTTTAAAGAACAACCAGGCATCCTCTACTGACGGAATGAGGTCAATAACCATCCAGGATACCCGGGCCAGGTCAATTAGAAAGGCCTGCTCGCTGAAGTGTTTTAGGGAGCATTTGACAGTGATGAGGGGTGGTGGTTTGACTGCGGACCCAGTACGGATGCAGGCAATGAGACAGTGATCACTGAGATCCTGGTTGAAGACAGCAGAGGTGTATTTAGAGTGTAAGTTAGTCAGGATGATATCTATGAGGGAGCCCATGTTAACGGATTTAGGGTTGTACCTGGTAGGTTCCTTGATAATTTGTGTGAGATTGAGGGCATCTAGTTTAGATTGTAGGATGGCCGGGGTGTTAAGTTTAGGTCACCAAGCAATATGAACTCTGAGGATAGATGGAGGGGCAATCAATTCACATGTGGTGTCCAGGGCACAGCTGGGGGCTGAAGGGGGTCTGTAGCAAGCGGCAACAGTGAGAGACTTATTTCTGGAAAGGTGGATATTTAGAAGTAGAAGCTCAAACTGTTTGGGCACAGACCTGGATAGTATGATAGAGCTCTGCAGGCGATCTCTACAGTAGATTGCAACTCCACCCCCTTTGGCAGTTCTATCTAGACGGAAAATTTTGTAGTTGGGGATGGAAATTTCAGAATTTTTGGTGGCCTTCCTAAACCAGGATTCAGACACTGCTAGAACATCAGGGTTGGCAGAGTGTGCTAACGCAGTGAATAACTCAAACTTAGGGAGGAAGCTTCTGATGTTAACATGCAAGAAACCAAGGCTTTTGTGGTTACAGAAGTCAACAAATGATAGCGCCTGGGGAGTAGGAGTGATACTGGGGGCTACAGGGCCTGGGTTAACCTCTACATCACCAGAGGAACAGAAGAGGAATAGAATAAGGATACGGCTAAAGGCTTTATGAACTGGTCTTCTAGTGCGTTGGGTACAGAGAATATAAGGGGCCGATTTCCGGGCGTTGTAGAATAGATTCAGGGCATTATGTACAGACAAGGATGTGGAAGGATATGAGTACAGTGGAGGTAAACCTAAGCGTTGGGTAACGATGAAAGACATAGTAAATATTAACACAGTGATGCTATTTACCATAGTGTTAATATTTACTATTGTCTGTAGTTGCTGCATTCAACAGAGTACTTTCAGTATGTCACACATGCAATTGAATATTTGTATTGAAATTCTTTATTGTCATTATGCAACATTTACAGAGCTAGTTAGTGAGACTGTATCCCTTAGGGGTATGACATAGACCTGCAACAGTATAGCTACTGTGCAATCACGCTCATCCTGTATCTACACATAAAATCACTTGTAAAGCCATACCAGCAGTATTTCTCTGGATGCCAATTATGAAGCCTGTAAACCTCATTCATTCATTCATCATGTTAGATCTGAGGTACATGAACAGCATGGTCAAGGTCACCAGTCTTGTTATTTTCACATGAAATTAGGTTTGCCCTCAAATGTACATAGCCAGAACTGACTAGTACTGTTACAATTCACATAAGTCCCCTACTGTGGATTCTTCAGCCAGTTCCCAGAACAACCCAGTGTGCAGCAGACAGACAGTAGAACTAAGTGATTGATGGCCCTAACTCTGGGTCTGAACTCCACCAGGATCAGACCAGTCAGGTGATAAATGTTGAATGTCAGATCCAAATCCACAACACCATGAAGGAAAGGCAACAGGTGTTACAAGTGAGGGCACTACATTTCAACAAGTTTTTACATCAACAAGTTTAAACTCATGAACTTAAGGAAAGTGTTAAAGTAGATAAAGAACATGTTTGCATCACAGAAGCCTCCTTGCCAACAGACTAGTAAAACCCACACCCTCTTTGATAACTGCTTGTTTATGCATCCACCACAAAGATAATATGGTCAGTGTGATTCTGCCTCATACAAATGAATGTATGGAAGAGACAACATGCTATGAGCTCTCCATATCCACCAGGAAGATGAATAGGAGTTCCTGTTCTTGTATGTTAGTCATAGTGTGACATAGACCGTCTCTGTGAGTGGTGATATGATAGGGACCCATCTCACAGTTTGCTGGCGATGTGTGGTAGAGTGAGAGGGTTGGAGATTCCGGGGAACCCCCCATCGAAGGCTGCGTTCAGGACCTCGTCCAGGTTTCTGGCTGTTACGAAGTCCAGCTCCACCCGGACGTTAGCAGGGATCTCCTCCAGGTCCTTCTCATTGCGCTTTGGGATGATGACACGCTTCACCCCGGCCCTGTGAGCTGCCAGGACCTTGTCCTTGATCCCTCCCACCTGCAGACAGAATTAGGGCTGGCACAATTACCATATAACTGGCGGTTATGGATGAAGACAGTCATGAAAATAAAATAACCACAAGGGTTTTGGGAATGAACTGCTGACTGAAGACAGGACGGCCGGGCATTCGTGCGGTTGAGTCAGTTTCTGCGATAACATGGACTCTTAACGTGATGAAACTTTGTTGCCCATTGGTGAAACAAGTAAGGTGTTGTAGCAAACAATTAATAGAATGGGCTTGGAACCTCTAACCCTGGCAAACTGACTGGTAAACTCATTGGTACACTCGCAATGTCTACCTGGTATTCAATTGACTCATGACTGAAGCCTGGAGTGGAGGTTTTTATTCTAGCAGTGAAGAAATTTCAACGTCATGTCTAGACGATAATAGGCTACACTGATAACTCGTGCTTGGCTGCCAAATGTATAGTTCTACCCATAATATTTACATTCAAGTGTGATCATAATCATTATTTTAGCGATCCATGGTAGACTTCCCTCCTAATAAAAATGCACCCCATTCTGCTGATTTGAGCTGCTGGACAGTATTTGCACTTGAGATGCGTTTATGCATGAGAAAGTGAACTTGCCATTTCCAAAAAGTTTAGCTCAGTGGGGAATCGGGGATGCCCTGCTTTGCGATCTATTGACTAACTAGGACATCAACAGCCAGTGTTTCATTAAATAAGCTATAGGCACAATACTTTTTAATAGCACATTTAGGTCTAATTAAACTGACGCATGTTCAACTTCAATTCACTGGCACAATGTAGAATAGCTTAACCCTAGGCCTACTCATTGAATTTACGAGGCATTGCAAAACAAGACATTGCGAGATACAGATTATCAAGAAAGCCTATGCGCACGGTTCCGACTGTCTGTCTGCCTGCCCCTTCTCTCGCTGACTCGCCTGCTCTTTCTCTTCACTATGAAAGATGCCAGTGTGTGTTCAGGTCTTTGGTCTGTTGCGTGTTTGTAGCTTAGCCTACTCATTGATAGCCCCTCCTTTAGTGAATATGCAAGAAATTGCGAGATCAACCTACACAGTATTGCGAGATACAGCTTTTGATTTCCGATGCATGGCTCTGACTGTCTGCCTGGTGACCGACATGCCTACCTATGCCCTTCCCCTCTCTCTCTCCTTCGCTAGCTCGCTCTTTCTTTGCTGTGAAAGATGCAAGAGTTTGTGTTCTCGGAAGTAGCCTACGGCAACTAGCCTAGTCAGTCTCCTCCGTTGCAAAAATACTGAATCTTAGGGGTCGATTCCTAGCGGAATTGATGCATGACACCCAGAAATGGGAGTCGACGGGCAAGGAATCGATTATTTTGAAGTTGACTCCCCACCACTAGTTAACTGCTCATGCAATGGAAGGTATTTTGTAATGTCAGTTGAGTTGAATCAACAAATCACAGCACATATTGATGGGTACACTTCCTGATTTTACTTCCTGTTCATATGGGTACACTCACAATGGCCGCCAGTCCACCCATTATGCCATCATTGACTTGAATGGGGACGCCCATTCTTTTCATTCTATTTCTACTGCAGCACATGCAGTCAGGAGCAGAGGAAAGGAGACATTTTGCGTTTAGATTTGTGTATTTTTTTTGTTCCTATTCGCAAGGTTATTACGGAGACCGCGGTAATTTGGCTGGCCAATTACAGTCATCCACAATTCCATGACCATCACAGCACTATGTAGAAGTGTAGTTGTGTCTCACCGGCAGCACCAGGCCTCTCAGAGTGATCTCTCCAGTCATGGCCACATCGGACCGTACCAGGCGCCCACTGAACAGCGAGGCCAGGACCGTTACCATGGTGACGCCAGCCGATGGGCCGTCCTTTGTGACTGCTCCCGCTGGGAAGTGCAGATGGATGTCTGTCCCCTCCAGAGGATCTGAACCACCGACCACTACATCAGACAGACAGACACACAGTCCTTCAGCCGTCATTGTGTATTGCCTTGATATGGACGTAAATGAGTAGCAAAGCTAAGACAAAATGCATTTTGTTGTGTGTCTTCTCTCACTGTTGGTCAGCTGGTAGGTCTTGGCATTGCTGCGCAGCCAGCTCATGGCCAGGTGGGCAGACTCCTTCATAACGTCACCCAGTTGTCCAGTCAGGGTCAGCTGGCCCTCACCCTCCATGCGGCTGGCCTCCACAAACATGATCTCCCCTCCCAGGGGGGTCCAGGCCAGGCCGACGGCCACGCCCGGCAGGGTCAGTCGCTCCGACACCTGGACACGACCAGGGAGAGGAACACACAGTCATCTACACTGAGTGTGCAAAACATGAACACCTGCTCTTTCCATGACCTAGACTAACCAGGTGAATCCAGGTAAAAACTATGATCCCTAATTGATGTCACCTCAATCAGTGTAGATGAAGGAGAGGAGACAGGTTAAAGAAGGATTTTTTAAGCCTCGAGACAATTGAGACGGATTGTGTATGTGCCATCCAGAGGGTGAATGGGCAAGACAAAATATTTAAGTGCCTTTGAACGGAGTATACCAGGCGCACCGGTTTGAGTGTCAAGAACTGCACTGCTGCTGGATTTTTCACGCTCAACAGTTTCCCATGTGTATCAAGAATGGTCCACCACCCAACTTGACACAACTGTGGGAAGCATTGGAGTCAACATGGGCCAGCATCCCTGTGGAATGCTTTCGACACCTTGTAGAGTCCATGTGACATGTGACTGGGGACTACCATAGACTTCATAATAATGTGACAGGAAAATTAAGAACGCAATGTTCTTTATCTCCTAACGTATTGCACAAGTTGACTGCAAGTATTTACTTAAAAAGTAGCTACAAATATTAAAGTTAATACAAAAACGGGCAAAAGGAGATGCAACTCAATATTAGGAAGGTGTCCCTAATGTTTTGTACACTCAGTGTATACACACACCTAGATACTGGATCTATAGTCATCTACACATAACTACTATATTTTTTGTCATCTAAACACTGGATTAGAAAATAATACTGAGGTCTGAGTAAGAGTATGGGGTTTACTATGTTTTAAAACTAGTTGTAGTCCTCAGTATCCTATGCTCAGTGAGAACTAGAAGAATGCTGTGGTTTGCCTCCCCTCCAAATAACCCTCCTTCTCCTCTCCCTGCTGTACACATAAGACACATTCCAGTCCCCCTGTGAGAGCTCAAGAGCCCCTCACCCCGACCCCCAAATCCCATGGGTATGAATGGAATGCTAAGCTACATTACTAACATAAGTGTGTACTTTCTCCAGCACAACTACACTGCTTTAAGCCTGCAGCAACAACCTGAGCACAACAATCAGAAGTTGGCACATTTAGGTGAATCTATAGTACACTAGAGTACTGTTTTAAAGTTGCACCCTTCAAGTCTGCAAACTAGTAGTGTTATAAGTGCATGTTTATAGTTGGCTTTCACTCTCTCAAGAGGACCCATGTTATGGGTACATGAAAACACTTTGGCTTTAATTCTGCATGACGAGGCTTTTCTATACATCCTGCTGTATTTGCTGCACTCTGCAATGTCATCAGCATAATAAATGTTTCTCTCTCCAGTACAGTGGTGTGTGTTGGGCCAGACAGTGCCAACCCCTACCCTCTCTCACCTCCATCTCAAAGATGTGCGGCCCCAGTATGTCCTTCAGGGCGATGTGGTCGATGACGATGGGCATCTCTGGGGGCGCTGCCATGTCTGTAGACACCCCGTCAGGCTCCTCTCCCCTCCTCCCTCGCTTCCCCTCTGAGACACACAGACACACACACACAATTGAGGTGAGAGAGAATGAGAACATAGAAAGCAGGAGAGCTAATTAGAGAGATTAATATAAATATTAGCAACACCACTTCAAAAGTTCATTCGAAAGGTTGGAGGAGGATTTAAAACAACAAGGTGTGTGTTTGTACACATACTGCATGTCTGAGTGTTTGTTGTTGTGTACGGTACACAACACAGTGCGGTCACGAGCCAGCCTCTCCAAACCTCTTATTATGCACATGCTGATCACTGCCCACTTGTCATGTGACCTGACTACCAATGCCATGTGGATAAGGAGCATGGTGTTCCCCTCAACATAGCTAGTCCATTCAGTGACAACACTACACTGCAGCACAGCACTATTTTACAAACACTTAATGAAGAGTTGAAGAGGGGATAACTGAGGACACAGTCTTTATGGACTGACATAACTGTGTAGTGAGTGAATGTGTAATATAACAGAAATCAGCTCTGACAGTTCAGTCCCTCTTTGAGCTGTCTAGTGCCATGAAAGATAAAACAGAGCGAGGGATGAAACGGAGGATACAACCAGGGGAGAGAGGTGGGCAAAGGAACAACAGCCGTGCTCCTAACTGGTCATGTGACAGCTGTCATGAGCCGCCAGTCGTGGAGCAGCTGGTAGAGAAAAGACAGACACAGACCCCCCCAGAGCGCGCGCTCTCCTCCTCACAACTCTTTGTTCGGTCTGCCAATAATGTCACTGTTACCTGGCAACAGACAGCCATTTGCACAAAGAGCAGTGGAAGAGTCCCATTCTCTCCCTCTCTCTTTTTATCTGCTGCTGTTTTTCCTCGTGCAGTGGGAGTGGTTACACAGAGGGGAGGGGGCTGGGGGGGCCAATTCCATTTCAATGGGGCAACAGAGCCATAAAACCCCTCTGTTCTTCACCCCCTCTCGGCTCTGGCCGTGTTAACTGGCAGTGTGATTTTTCCTTTTACACAAGAGCTGCTGCACAGGGGAGACAGGGGGCATGTGGTCGTGAGGCCGTCTGTTAGCAGGCTTAACCCCCCCTCCCCCTCATCTCCTCTTAACCCCACCCATACCCCTCAGAAGGCGGATGGTGTGTCTGTGTACTGTGTGTATGTGTGACTCTGTGTGAGCATGCGTGCCTGTATGTTTGAGAGGGCATTGTGCATTGGTCAGCAGACTTTAGGCCAGGGACTGCACAACCAACCAGCAGTGTGAAAGTGTGTAAGGTGACGGTGCTCACTGGAGGGAGGGGGGGAGCACCTGGTAGTGTACATAGTATGATATAGCCATGTCTGTTCCTAACAACTCAATTAGCTCCAGCCTCCAGGGGCTCAAATACATCCAGGAGCAGATATTGTGATTTCACAGCTTGTATGTGGGGAGTTCTAGTCTGTCTTTATGCAGAATACAGCAGCCCACTCTGAGGCACTGCTGAGTCCAGCTCACCACTGCAGTGTGTTTGAGGGCAGGGCCTGATACTGTAGCTGTGTGTCAGTCAGTCAGTCCCCCCTCCTGCCCCACAGAGAGTGTTCCCCTGCTGGTTTTTCTACCTCCGTGCTCAGCTCCCTGGGGGGCGCTCTCAGCGGGCGCGGCCTCTGATTTGGTGACCTTGTGACCCTCTGCGACCTTCACTGCCACTGCTCGACAGATCGCACCGATCTTCCTCTCCAGGGAGCGGACACCGGCCTCACGAGTGTACCTGCACACACACACAGAGTTCCGCTATCATCAACCATGATGGTTAAAATGACTGAGTGTGACATGAGTGACTGTTTGAGACAACAGTAGTTAATGGTGGAACATCACAATCTCCCCCCTGGCCATGTCTGATAGGCACTGGCCCCATCTGCAGCATGACCACCTCTCTCCTTTCTCTTTGTTCTTTAGCCAGCCAGCCCCAGTGGCCTTTGGTCGTCTTCTATGTCTGACTACCCTTAGTGAAGTTATGGTGGAGGTGCCCATGGCTCAGTAAAGATGCCTGGACTGAACTGGGAATGTATGACTCTATACTGACAGCCTCTGTTGTTTAAGTGAACTGTATGCCTCAAATCCATCTGGGTCTAATGGTGTGTCTGGAGAAGTAGTAGGTTTATTACTGTACTACCGATCCACAACCTCTCCCTCAACGTGGGCAAGACAAAGGAGCTTATTGTGGACTACAGGAAAAGGAGGGCCGAACACGCCCCCATTCACATCGACCGGGCTGTAGTGGAGCTGGTTGAGAGCTTCAAGTTCCTCGGTGTCCACAACACTAAGGATCTATCATGGTCCAAACACACCAACACAGTCATGAAGAGGGCATGACAACGCCTCTTCCCCCTCAGGAGGCAGAAAAGATTTGGCATGGGCCCTCAGATCCTCAAAAGGTTCTACAGCTGCACCATTGAGAGCATCTTGAGTGGCTGCATCACCGCTTGGTATGGCAACTGCTCGGCATCCGACCCCAAGGCGCTACACAGGGTAGTGCGTGAGGCCCAGTACATCACTGGGGTCGAACTCCCTGCCATCCAGGACCTCTACACCAGGCGGTGTCAGAGGAAGGCCCTAAAAATTGTCAAAGACTCCAGCCACCCAAGTAATAGACTGTTCTCTCCGCTACCGCACGACAAACGGTACCAGAGCGCTAAGTCTAGGACCAAAAGGCTCATGAACAGCTTCTACCCGCAAACCATGAGACTGCTAAATACACCGAACAAGAATAGAAACGCAACATGTAAAGTGTTGGTCCCATGTTTCATGAGCTGAAATAAAAGATCCCAGAAATTATCCATACGCACAAAAAGCTTATTTCTCTCAAATTTTGTGCACAAATTTGTTTACATCCCTGTTAGTGAGAATTTCTCCTTTGCCAAGATAATCCATCCACCTGACAGATGTGGCATATCAAGAAGCGGATTAAACAGCATGATCATTACACAGGTGCACCTTGTGCTGGGGACAATAAAAGGCCACTCTAAAATGTGCAGTTTTGTCACACAACACAATGCCACAGATGTCTCAGGTTTTGAGGGAGCATGCAATTGACATGCTGACTGCAGGAATGTCCACCAGAGCTGTTGCCAGAGAATTGAATGTTCATTTCTCTACCACAAGCCACCTTCAATGTTGTTTTAGAGAATTTGGTATTATGTCCAACCGGCCTCACAACCGCAGACCACATGTAACCACGCCAACCCAGGACCTCCACACCTGGCTTCTTCACCTGCGGGATCGTCTGAGACCAGCCACCCGGGCAGCTGAGGAAACCAAAGAATTTCTGCACAAACTGTCAGAAACAGTCTCAGGGAAGCTCATCTGCTTGCTCGTCGTCCTCACCAGGGTCTTGACCTGACTGCAGTTAGGAGACTTCTGTGGGCAAATGCTCACCTTTGATGGCCACTGGCACACTGGAGAAGTGTGCTCTTCCCGGATGAATCCCGGTTTCAACTGTACCGGGCAGAAGGCAGACAGCGTGTATGGCGTCGTGTGGGTGAGTGGTTTTCTGATATCAACGTTGTGAACAGAGTGCCCAATGGTGGCGGTGCCGTTATATGTATGGGCAGGCATAAGCTACGAACAATGAACACAATTGCATTTTATCAATGGCTATTTGAATGCACAGAGATACCGTGACGAGATCCTCAGGCCCATTGTCGTGCCATTCATCCGCCACCACCTCATGTTTCAGCATGATAATGCACGGCCCCATATCACAAGGATCTGTACACAATTCCTGGAAGCTGAAAAGGTCCCAGTTCTTCCATGGCCTGCATGTCACCCATTGAGCATGTTTGGGATGCTCTGGATCGACGTGTACGACACCGTGTTTCAGTTCACGCCAATATCCAACAACTTCACACAGCCATTGAAGAGGAGTGGAACAACATTCCACAATCAACAGCCTGATCAACTCTATGCGAAGGAGATGTGTCGCGCTGCATGAGGCAAATGGTGGTCACACCAGATACTGACTGGTTTTCTGATCCACGCCCCTACCTTTTTTTAAAGGTATCTGTGATCAACAGATGCATATCTGTATTCCCAGTCATGTGAAATCCATAGATTAGAGCCTAATACATTTATTTCCATTGACCGATTTCCTTATTTGAACTGTAACTCAGTAAAACTGTTGAAATTAGTGCATGTTGCGCTTATATTTGTGTTCAGTGTAGTTAACCAAATAGCTGAGAGAATGCCAAGAGTGTGCAAAGCTGTCATCAAGACAAAGGGTGGCTATTTGAAGAATATAATATAATACAGTTGTGGTCAAAAGTTTTGAGAATGACAAGTATTGGTCTTCACAAAGTTTGCTGCTTCAGTGTTATGAGATATTTTTGTCAGATGTTACTACAAATAAACCTACCATTAAAATTATAGACTGATCATGTCTTTGTCAGTGGGCAAACGTACAAAATCAGCAGGGGATCAAATACTTTTTTCCCTCACTGTATACTGAAGTATAATTACAAGCATTCCATAAGTGTCAAAGGCTTTTATTGACAATTACATTAAGTTTATGCAAAGAGTCAGTATTTGCAGTGTTGACCCTTCTTTTTCAAGACCTCTGCAATCCGCCCTGGCATGCTGTCAATTAACTTCTGGGCCACATCCCGACTGATGGCAGCCCATTCTTGCATAATCAATGCTTGGAGTTTGTCAGAATTTGTGGGTTTTTGTTTGTCCACCCGCCTCTTGAGGATCGACCACAAGTTCTCAAATGGGATTAAGGTCTGGGGAGTTCCCTGGCCATGGACCCAAAATGTTGATGTTTTGTTCCCCGAGCCACTTAGTTATCACTTTTGCCTTATGGCAAGGTGCTCCATCATGCTGGAAAAGGCATTGGTCGTCACCAAACTGTTCTTGGATGGTTGGGAGAAGTTGCTCTCGGAGGATGTGTTGGTACCATTCTTTATTCATGGCTGTGTTCTTAGGCAAAATTGTGAGTGAGCCCACTCCCTTGGCTGAGAAGCAACCCCACACATGAATGGTCTCAGGATGCTTTACTGTTGGCATGACACAGGACTGATGGTAGCGCTCACCTTGTCTTCTCCGGACAAGGTGTTTTCCGGATGCCCCAAACAATCAGAAAGGGGATTCATCAGAGAAAATGACTTTACCCCAGTCCTCAGCAGTCCAATCCCTGTACCTTTTGCAGAATATCAGTCTGTCCCTGATGTTTTTACTGGAGAGAAGTGGCTTCTTTGCTGCCCTTCTTGACACCAGGCCATCCTCCAAAAGTCTTCGCCTCACTGTGCGTGCAGATGAACTCACACCTGCCTGCTACCATTCCTGAGCAAGCTCTGCACTGGTGGTGCCCCGATCCCACAGCTGAATCAACTTTAGGAGACAGTCCTGGCGCTTGCTGGACTTTCTTGGGCACTCTGACGCCTTCTTCACAACAATTGAACCTCTCTCCTTGAAGTTGTTGATGATAAATGGTTGATTTAGGTGCAATCTTACTAGCAGCAATATCCTTGCCTGTGAAGCCCTTTTTGTGCAAAGCAATGATGACGGCACGTGTTTCCTTGCAGGTAACCATGGTTAACAGAGGAAGAACAATGATTTCAAGCACCATCCTCCTTTTAAAGCTTCCAGTCTGTTATTCTAACTCAATCAGCATGACAGAGTGATCTCCAGCCTTGTCCTCGTCAACACTCACCTGTGTTAACAAGAGAATCACTGACATGATGTCAGCTGGTCCTTTTGTGGCAGGGCTGAAATGCAGTGGAAATGTTTTTTGGGGATTAAGTTCATTTTCATGGCAAAGAGGGACTTTGCAATTCATCTGATCACTCTTCATGACATTCTGGAGTATATGGAAATTGCCATCATCAAAACTGAGGCAGCAGACTTTGTGAAAATTTGTATTTGTGTCATTCTCAAAACTTTTGACCACAACTGTATATTGCATTGTTGGGAAGGGCCCGTAAGTAAGCATTTCACTGATAGTCTACACCTGTTGTTTACGAAGCATGTGACAATTAACATTTGATTTGATTATATTTTTGGTCTAATTATCTGTCTGTCTGTGTGTGTGTGTCTGTATGTCTGTCTGTCTGTCTGTCAGTATGTACCAGTGGGTGCCCTCTGTGACCGGTCTTAACCTGTCTGGCTCTGGTAATCTCCCCCTTCTGTCCTGCTAGAAAGATAATCACTTCCCTCCTCCTCTCTCTGACCTACCGCTCCCCTAGGGCGTGTAAAGCACCCGCGGTGTATGTGTGAGTGTGTGTGTTCGTACTTGCTAATGATGTCCTGTGTGGTGTCCTGAGGTATCTGGAGCTGTTGGGGGGTGAGTCCATGCTGTTCTAGCTGATGGGAAATCAGGTGACGATGAGCTATCTCCACCTTCTCCTCCTGAGTGTACCCTGAGAGGACATTATACACACATCCATAGAATAATGTAATACACACCTCTTCCTGACAGTTCATTACCATATTTATCCAGGCTAACACCACATCAATCTCAGAGGGGAACTACCTACTGTGTCTTGGGGCTACACCATGACGTGTGCTATTAATATGTTAATAACAAGTTACATTGATTCTACATAAATCAATGGCCAAGACAGGTACTCAATGCCCCTTCAGCTGACCCCTCTGCCCAACAAGATGACCCTTGACCCCTGGCCTCTGACCTTGCACCTGGAGGACCTCCATCCTGTCCAGCAGGGCCGGAGGGATGGTGGCCGTGGTGTTGGCAGTAGCGATGAACAGGACCTGGGAAAGGTCGAAGGCCACGTTGAGGTAGTGGTCTGTGAAGCTGTGGTTCTGCTCTGGGTCAAGGACCTGGTGGGAGTCAGTCAACTGGTTAGCAACCATTACTAATGACCTGCATGTCTACCAGCTGCAGTTGTAGAAACATTGACACTGTGTGTCTGTGTGTCTGTGTATATGTGTGTTGTTGAGTCAGACTTCACACTGCCAGAGGCAATATACAAATAATTCTGCTTTGCTTCCTCCCCCACCTCCCTTCTCCTCTTCCCTGCTCTGCCTCTCTCTATCCCTCTGAGCACCCAAGAAGATAGGGAGGGGCAGAGGAAATGCTCCTGCATTTTTAACAAAAAATATTGATTTAGAGTTAGATAAAGTAGGATTTTTTGGCAGGGACATATACAGGATGCTACCCTCCACAACATAACCTTCATTCCAAACCAAAACTCCAAACCTACAACCTGATTTTGGACGGAATTACCTGGAAGGCTTTCTACTACCAAGGATTACTATTCCCAAACTATACAGCAAATGCTCTGGCAAACAAACAGAAACCTGAAAACACCATCCAACCTGGAACTGAGTGAGTAATGTTTAGTATGAAGCTATTTTTTACTTTAAAAAACCAAGAAGAAAAATACATTACAATGATATATTTTACTTTATAAGGACTGAATGCTAAGGCTACCAAGCTTGCTAGTACAAAGAGATACAATTTCAATTAGCACTGACGTGTGAAGTGAGAGGTGTCAAAGCCCTTGAGCCCAACAATGGCAGGAGAGTCGCACAGTCTACCCCAACCAAATGGAGAGGCCTTAGAAGCACCCCCCCCCGCTGTTCAGAGGTCATTAAAATACAGTACCCTCTGAATGTAAAGAACGATAAGACACGAAAAGAGTACAAAATGAAACTCCTTATGAGGAATCAGGAGACAATTTTGTTGGGGGGGGGGTGTTAGCGATGGGTGGAAACTCAGGATCCTGGACAACGAGGACTCTGAGTCGTCTAATATAAATCTGGAACAGTTTTGGTTCAAGGCAACACCAAACAGTTCCAGCTGGACTTTCACCTAATCAAAGAAATAGCTCAGCAGGAGAAGCTCTCCCTTGAGAAACATACCCCCACCCCGAGCGGGACAGACTAGACCTCTTCATTAAATAACCCCACAGAGCAACCCCAAGCGGAAAGTCAACTTCCCAGCACAGAGTACTACTCCCTCATTGAAATGAAGGATAAATTCACCCAGCTGGAGGTAAGGCAGGTGGAGCTGGAACAGCAGGTGAACACACTCCAGTCAGCACAGACCCAGACAACAGTCCAGCACAACAATACCCCCTTACCTAGACCTGGAGAGCTGGAGGTAGAGAGAGACATATCTGCACTCTGGACTGTGGTGAGACAACATCAACAGGAGAAAGAGCAAGAGCAGGAGAAGAACAGAGCACTAGAGGAGAGGATCAGAGTGCTGGAGGAGAAGGTGAGAACGATGACGGGTGACATAGAACAACCCATTAGAGAGCTGGCCACCCCCGCAGAGAAGCCAGCAGAACAGCCCACCTCAGATCCTGGACAAAGTCTCGACACCGCAGCAGAACAGTACACCCTAGACCCTGACCATAGCCTCGACATTACAGCCAGACAAACAAATGAACAACCCCAAGCCCTGGGAACCCCAACCCCTCTGAGCAACCCCCCAGTCAGACACCCTGATAGCCCTCATGATGACCCCCCCACACCCACTGAGGACATACACAAGCCACAGATTGTACTCCTTATGGACTCAAACGGGAAATACATACAAGAAAATTAACTTTTTCCAGCCTTTATGACCAGGTCCACAAATACAAGGCAGCAGTGCCCACCTTCGCCCGGACCCTAAAGGATATTACCCACAACCGCAGACCCAACACCTCACACAGGAGCAACAGATCAACAGACACCCCGCCCAGACCAGCGAGACACTCTCCCAGACCTGCGGGGGGGTCCCCCCCACCCCCCCCCAGGACCTACACATAGAGGACCCCCGCAGAGAGGACCTACATCCAGACCACAGCACCATCAGCCACATCTACACCCCACCCCCCCAAGTCAACCATGCCCACACCCCATTTAGGCCCCCTCAGATCAGACCTATGCCTGATCAGAACCTGACTCCCTCAGCACACAGGGGGATAAACACCTACCTGGAGGTGACAGCATTCCCTCCCCCATATGCCCCCCTAGGCACAACCAAGACAACATAACCAACAAAAATGGGTCACGACTCCTGCAGCTCTTTCGCACACTGGGTATGTACATAGTCAATGGTAGGCTTTGAGGGGACTCCTATGGTAGATACACCTATAGCTCATCTCTTGGCAGTAGTACTGTAGACTACTTTATCACTGACCTCAACCCAGAGTCTCTCAGAGCGTTCACAGTCAGCCCACTGACACCCCTATCAGACCACAGCAAAATCACAGTCTACTTGAACAGAGCAATACTCAATCATGAGGCATCAAAGCCAAAGGAACTGAATAATATTAAGAAATGCTATAGATGGAAGGAAAGTAGTGTCGAAACCTACCAAAAAACAATTAGGCAACAACAAATTCAATCCATTCTAGACAACTTCCTGGACAAAACGTTCCACTGTAATAGTGAAGGTGTAAACTTGGCAGTAGAAAACATAAAGAGTATATTTGACCTCTCATCTTCCCTATCAAATCTAAAAATCTCTAACAGAAAACCGAAGAAAAGTAACAACAGTGATAAATGGTTTGATGAAGAATGCAAAAATCTAAGAAAGAAATGGAGAAACCTATCAAACCAAAAACATAGACCCAGAAAACCTGAGCCTACGCCTTCACTATGGTGAATCACTAAAACAATACAGAAATACACTACGGAAAAAGAAGGAACAGCATGTCAGAAATCAGCTCAATGTAATTGAAGAATCCATAGACTAACCACTTCTGGGAAAATTGAAAAACACTAAACAAACAACAACACAAAGAGCTATCTATCCAAAACGGAGATGTATGGGTAAACCACTTCTCCAATCTTTTTGTCCCTATAACAGAGAACAAACAGCAAAAAAATATACACGATCAAATGCAAATCTTAGAATCAACTATTAAAGACTACCAGAACCCACTGGATTCTCCAATTACATTGAATGAACTACAGGACAAAATACAAACCCTCCAACCCAAAAAGGCCTGTGGTGTTGATGGTATCCTCAATGAAATGATAAAATATACAGACCACAAATTCCAATTAGCTATACTTAAACTCTTTAACATCATCCTTAGCTCTGGCATCTTCCCCAATATTTGGAACCAAGGACTGATCACCCCAATCCACAAAAGTGGAGACAAATTTGACCCCAATAACTACCGTGGGATATGCGTCAACAGCAACCTTGGGAAAATCCTCTGCATTATCATTAACAGCAGACTAGTTCATTTCCTCAGTGAAAACAATGTACTGAGCAAATGTCAAATTGGCTTTTTACCAAATTACCGTACGACAGACCACGTATTCACCCTGCACACCCTAATTGACAAACAAACAAAACAAAAAAAAAGGCAAAGTCTTCTCATGCTTTGTTGATTTCAAAAAAGCTTTTGACTCAATTTGGCATGAGGGTCTGCTATACAAATTGATGGAAAGTGGGGTTGGGGGAAAAATATACGACATTATAAAATCCATGTACACAAACAACAAGTGCGGTTAAAATTGGCAAAAAACACACACATTTCTTTCCACAGGGCCGTGGGGTGAGACAGGGATGCAGTTTAAGCCCCACCCTCTTCAACATATATATCAACGAATTGGCGAGGGCACTAGAACAGTCTGCAGCACCCGGCCTCACCCTACTAGAATCTGAAGTCAAATGTCTACTGTTTGCTGATGATCTGGTGCTTCTGTCACCAACCAATGAGGGGCTACAGCAGCACCTAGATCTTCTGCACAGATCCTGTCAGACCTGGGCCCTGACAGTAAATCTCAGTAAGACAAAAATAATGATGTTCCAAAAAAGGTCCAGTTCCCAGGACCACAAATACAAATTCCACCTAGACACCGTTGCCATAGAGCACACAAAAAACTATACATACCTCAGCCTAAACATCAGCGCCACAGGTAACTTCCACAAAGCTGTGAACGATCTGAGAGACAAGGCAAGAAGGGCCTTCTATGCCATCAAAAGGGTCATAGAATTCGACATACCAATTAGGATCTGGCTAAAAATACTTGAATCAGTTATAGAACCCATTGCCCTTTATGGTTGTGAGGTCTGGGGTCCGCTCACCAACCAATAATTCACAAAATGGGACAAACACCAAATTGAGACTCTGCATGCAGAATTCTGCAAAAATATCCTCAGTGTACAACGAAAAACACCAAATAATGCATGCAGAGCAGAATTAGGCCGATACCCGCTAATTATCAAAATCCAGAAAAGAGCTGTTAAATTCTATAACCACTTAAAAGGAAGCGATTCCCAAACCTTCCATAACAAAGCCATCACCTACAGAGAGATGAACTTGGAGAAGAGTCCCCTAAGTAAGCTGGTCCTGGGGCTCTGTTCACAAACACAAACAGACCCCACAGAGCCCCAGGACAACAACAACAGAAGTAGACCCAACCAAATCATGAGAAAACAAAAAGAGAATTACTTGACACATCGGAAAGAACAAACAAAAAAACAGCGCAAACTATAATGCTATTTGGCCCTAAACAGAGAGTGCACAGTGGCAGAATACCTGACCACTGTGACTGACCCAAACTTAAGGAAAGCTTTGACTATGTACAGACTCAGTGAGCATAGCCTTGCTATTGAGAAAGGCCGCCGTTGGCAGACCTGGCTCTCAAGAGAAGACAGGCTATGTGCACACTGCCCACAAAATGAGGTAGAAACTGAGCTGCACTTCCTAACCTCCTGCCAAATGTATGACCATATTAGAGACACATATTTCCCTCAGATTACAGCGATCCACAAAGAATTCAAAAACAAACCCAATTTTGATAAACTCCCTTATCTACTGGGTGAAAAACCACAGTGTGCCATCACAGCTGCAAGATTTGTGACCTGTTGCCACAAGAAAAGGGCAACCAGTGAAGAACAAACACCATTGTAAATACAACCCATATTTATGTTTATTTATTTTCCCATTTGTACATTGTTACAACACTGTATATATACATAATGACATTTGAAATGTCTTTATTATTTTGGAACTTCTGAGTGTAACGTTTACTGTTAATATTTATTGTTTATTTCACTTTTGATTACCATCTACAGTGGGGGGAAAAAGTATTTAGTCAGCCACCAATTGTGCAAGTTCTCCCACTTAAAAAGATGAGAGAGGCCTGTAATTTTCATCATAGGTACACGTCAACTATGACAGAGAAATTGAGAATTTTTTTTCCAGAAAATCACATTGTAGGATTTTTAATGAATTTATTTGCAAATTATGGTGGAAAATATGTATTTGGTCACCTACAAACAAGCAAGATTTCTGGCTCTCACAGACCTGTAACTTCTTCTTTAAGAGGCTCCTCTGTCCTCCACTCGTTACCTGTATTAATGGCACCTGTTTGAACTTGTTATCAGTATAAAAGACACCTGTCCACAACCTCAAACAGTCACACTCCAAACTCCACTATGGCCAAGACCAAAGAGCTGTCAAAGGACACCAGAAACAAAATTATAGACCTGCACCAGGCTGGGAAGACTGAATCTGCAATAGGTAAGCAGCTTGGTTTGAAGAAATCAACTGTGGGAGCAATTATTAGGAAATGGAAGACATACAAGACCACTGATAATCTCCCTCGATCTGGGGCTCCACGCAAGATCTCACCCCGTGGGGTCAAAATGATCACAAGAATGGTGAGCAAAAATCCCAGAACCACATGGGGGGACCTAGTGAATGACCTGCAGAGAGCTGGGACCAAAGTAACAAAGCCTACCATCAGTAACACACTACGCCGCCAGGGACTCAAATCCTGCAGTGCCAGACGTGTCCCCCTGCTTAAGCCAGTACATGTCCAGGCCCGTCTGAAGTTTGCTAGAGTGCATTTGGATGATCCAGAAGAGGATTGGGAGAATGTCATATGGTCAGATGAAACCAAAATAGAACTTTTTGGTAAAAACTCAACTCGTCGTGTTTGGAGGACAAAGAATGCTGAGTTGCATCCAAAGAACACCATACCTACTGTGAAGCATGGGGGTGGAAACATCATGCTTTGGGGCTGTTTTTCTGCAAAGGGACCAGGACGACTGATCCGTGTAAAGGAAAGAATGAATGGGGCCATGTATCGTGAGATTTTGAGTGAAAACCTCCTTCCATCAGCAAGGGCATTGAAGATGAAACGTGGCTGGGTCTTTCAGCATGACAATGATCCCAAACACACCGCCCGGGCAACGAAGGAGTGGCTTCGTAAGAAGCATTTCAAGGTCCTGGAGTGGCCTAGCCAGTCTCCAGATCTCAATCCCATAGAAAATCTTTGGAGGGAGTTGAAAGTCTGTGTTGCCCAGCGACAGCCCCAAAACATCACTGCTCTAGGAGATCTGCATGGAGGAATGGGCCAAAGTACCAGCAACAGTGTGTGAAAACCTTGTGAAGACTTATAGAAAACATTTGACCTGTGTCATTGCCAACAAAGGGTATATAACAAAGTATTGAGAAACTTTTGTTATTGACCAAATACTTATTTTCCACCATAATTTGCAAATAAATTCATTAAAAATCCTACAATGTGATTTTCTGGATATTTTTTTCTCATTTTGTCTGTCATAGTTGACGTGTACATATGATGAAAATTACAGGCCTCTCTCATCTTTTTAAGTGGGAGAACTTGCACAATTGGTGGCTGACTAAATACTTTTTTTCCCCACTGTACTTCACTTGCTTTGGCGATGTTAACATACGTTTCCCATGCCAATAAAGCCCTTAAATTGAAATTGAATTGAGAGTGAGAGAGAGAGAGAGAGAGAGAGGAAGAAAAAGAGAGAGAGGGAGAGTGAGAGTAAGAAGGTGGAATGTAGAATGCAGCAGAATAGTGCACCTGGTGGGTAATTCTGTGACTGAGCCTGAAGTTTTGGTTTGGCTGTGATGTGGTCTGCAAACACTGGCTCCCAGAAAGCAGGACTACATTACCACGCCAATAGATAAAAGGATTAAAGCAAAACCAAACAAACAGACCTACAGAGGGAGCATGTGGAAGCACGCAAGAGGGTTTTTAAACTAGGAGTGTGCGAGTGTGTGAAAGTGTGTGTGTGTAACAGAGAGAGACAGCGTGTGGCATGTCTGAGTAGTGCGCACCATTCCCACTTGGGGGTCAAGCTTGGGCTTGAGGCTAGTGAGGCTGTTATCGGAGCTAGCTGTAATGCATTCTCACTGAGATTAATCTTCTCTTCTCCTGGTATCAGCAAGGCTAATCACACTGCTGTAGATAGGTAGGTATCCCGCTCACCTAAATATAGCTACTCACGTCTTCAGGCCATCACACTAATTGAGTCTGAGACTCCTCACATACATTCAGTGGTGAGTGAGTGAGTGAGTGAGTGAGTGTGGACACTACAGTGCTCATTTGTCTCTGTCCATCACTGCAATGGGGATTCTTAATCCCTCCTCTCCCATTGTGTTTCCAGGAAGTGAAGTGGGACAGTCATGCACCATAGGAGCTGATAACTCCAGCAGGAAGTGGAGCAGGGCCAGGTGAACCAGCCCAAGTCACAGACCTACCTCCAGGGGACTACTGGGTCTTTTTAGAGATCAGACAGATGTTGACTTCTTACATGCAGACTTTTTTGATAAGTTTTGTTTACTCCATCCTCCTCTATATATAATCTATGTAGAATCTTATCACTCTCTGCCTGCCTGTCTGGATGAGTCTCTGTCCATCTCCCTGTATCGCTCAATCCCTCTCTCCTTTCCTACCTCTTCCCCCCTGTACTCCATATGGTTTGTATCAGAGAGACCACTAGGCTGCCCCCTGGTCTGGTGGTCCCAGATTTCTCACCTCCAGCAGGGCAGAGGCAGGGTCTCCCTGCAGACTCTTGCCTAGCTTGTCCACCTCGTCCAGCAGGAAAACAGGGTTGTTGACTCCCACAGTCTTCAGCCCATTGATAATGCGGCCGGGCATGCTGCCCACGTACGTCCTCCTGTAGACAGGGAGCGAAAGGGCATCATGTTAGACAGAGAGACCAGTACATACAGTGAGGGGAAAAAAGTATTTGATCCCCTGCTGATTTTGTACATTTGCCCACTGACAAATAAATGATCAGTCTATAATTTTAATGGTAGGTTTATTTGAACAGTGAGAGACAGAATAACAACAACAAAATCCAGAAAAACGCATGAGGGAAATAAGTATTTGACCCCCTCTCAATCAGAAACATTTCTGGCTCCCAGGTGTCTTTTATACAGGTAACGAGCAGAGATTAGGAGCACACTCTTAAAGAGAGTGCTCCTAATCTCAGTTTGTTACCTGGATAAAAGACACCTGTCCACAGAAGCAATCAATCAATCAGATTCTAAACTCTCCACCATGGCCAAGACCAAAGAGCTCTCCAAGGATGTCAGGGACAAGATTGTAGACCTACACAAGGCTGGAATGGGCTACAAGACCATCGCCAAGCAGCTTGGTGAGAAGGTGACAACAGTTGGTGCGATTATTCGCAAATGGAAGAAACACAAAATAACTGTCAATCTTCCTCGGCCTGGGGCTCCATGCAAGATCTCACCTCGTGGAGTTGCAATGATCATGAGAACGGTGAGAAATCAGCCCAGAACTACACGGGAGGATCTTGTCAATGATCTCAAGGCAGCTGGGACCATAGTCACCAAGAAAACAATTGGTAACACACTTTCTATGGGATTAAAGGTCTCCAGACCTTAATCCCATAGAAAATCTGTGGAGGGAGCTGAAGGTTCGAGTTGCCAAACGTAAGGCTCGAAACCTTAATGACTTGGAGAAGATCTGCAAAGAGGAGTGGGACAAAATCCCTCCTGAGATGTGTGCAAACCTGGTGGCCAACTACAAGAAACGTCTGACCTCTGTGATTGCCAACAAAGGTTTTGCCACCAAGTACTAAGTCATGTTTTGCAGAGGGGTCAAATACTTATTTCCCTCATTCAAATGCAAATCAATTTATAACATTTTTGACATGCGTTTTTCTGGATTTTCTTGTTGTTATTCGGTCTCTCACTGTTCAAATAAACCTACCATTAAAATTATAGACTGATAATTTCTTTGTCAGTGGGCAAACGTACAAAATCAGCAGGGGATCAAATACTTTTTTCCCTCACTGTAGAGTACAGAAAATGGGGTGCAGAAAGGAAAGGAGGCAAAAGGAGGAAGAAGAGAGTGTGATAGATAAGGAGCACAGAGAAACAAAAATGCAAGCAAAACAAGAGAGAAAGGTGTGCAGTGAGATAATGATAGGACGGAGAGAGAATCAATGGAAGGGGAAAGATTAAAAACAACGAAGGTAAAAGCCAAAACAGGATGCTTAAACAACGTGCTGGACCATGTATACACAAATATCCTTGATGCGTACAAAGCCATACCCTGCCCCCACTTCAGCCAATCAGATCACGTCTCTCTGTTCCTACTACAAGCAGCAACTCAAGAGGGAGCCACCAACACAGAGAATAGTGAGGCGCTGGACAGAGGCGGCAGACTCAATACTGCAGGACTGTCTTGAGAATCCACCCAGGACTCATCCATCAACATTGAGGAATATAGACTACATGACCAAATGTATGTGGACACCTGCTCGTCGAACATCTCATTCCAAAATCATGGGCATTAATATGGAGTTGGTCCCCCCTTTGCTGCTATAACAGCCTCCACTCTTCTGGGAAGGCTTTCCACTAGATGTTGGAACATTGCTGCGGGGACTTGCTTCCATTCAGCCTCAACAGCATTAGTGAGGTCGGGCACTGATGTTGGGCGATTAGGCCTGGCTCGCAGTCGGCGTTTCAATTCATCCCAAAGGTGTTCGATGGGGTTGAGGTAGTGGCTCTGTGTAGGCCAATCAAGTTCTTCCACACAGATCTCGACAAACCATTTCTGTACGGACCTCGCTTTGTGCACGGGGGCATTGTTATGCTGAAACAGTAAAGGGCCTTCCCCAAACTGTTGCCACAAAGTTGGATGCACAGACTCGCCAAGGCCCTGTGTAGCTCAGTTGGTAGAGCATGGCGCTTGCAAAGCCAGGGTTGTGGGTTCGATTCCCACGGGGGGCCAGTATGAAAAAAAAAAAAATGCACTCACTAACTGTAAGTCGCTCTGGATAAGAGCGTCTGCTAAATGACTAAAATGTAAATGTAATGTCATTGTATGCTGTAGCGTTAAGATTTCCCTTCACTGGAACTAAGGGGCCTAGCCCGAACCATGAAAAACAGCCCCGGACCATTATTCCTCCTCCACCAAACTTTACAGTTGGCACTATGCATTGGGGCAGGTAGCATTCTCCTAGCATCCGCCAAACCCAGATTCGTCCGTCGGACTGCCAGTTAGTGAAGCGTGATTCATCACTCCAGAGAACGCGTTTCCACTGCTCCAGAGTCCAATGGCGGCGAGCTTTACACCACCCCAGCCGACACTTGGCATTGCGCATGGTGATGTTAGGCTTGTGTGTGGCTGCTCGGCCATGAAGCTCCTGACGAACAGTTATTGTGCTGACGTTGCTTCCAGAGGCAGTTTGTAACTCGGTAGTGAATGTTGCAACCGAGGACAGACGATTTTTACACACTACGCGCTTCAGCACATTGACTCTGCACCGGTACTCGTTATTTTTATTTATTGTGTTACTATTTTCTATTTTTATTTGCACATTTTCTTACTTTTTAACTCTGCATTGTTGGGAAAGGGCTCGTAAGTAAGGATTTCACGGTCTACACCTGTTGTATTCGCCATATGTGACAAATAAAATTTGATTTACACTAACACTACAGCACACAAACACTAGGTAAGACTGAACCAGCATGAACCTAACTCACATCCCGGCCCCACACTTATTAGGGTAAACACACGCGCTATCTACACTTGAAACCACATCAAAACACACAACAGGCAGCTTCCTAAACTGCAGTGGTGGGTTGTTTGGTGTGGTGTCACAATTGATGCATGAGACTGGAGGCTGGGGGCTATGGATAAACTCAGAGACACAGGAAGGACCTGCCCGGACCTGAAGGCTGAGATGTCATTGTCCCGCCGAGTCTCCATAGTGACAGGCGAACAAAGCAACATGAAAGATTACATCATGCTTCCACTCCTAGTTTTCCCTCTCATGTTTACTCACATTGCAAAGGGCTGTATACACCGAGTGAACAAAACATTAGGAACACATGCTCGTTCCATGACAGACTGACCAGGTGAATCCAGGTGAAAGCTTTGATCCCTCATTGATGTCACTTGTTAAATTCACTTAAATCAGTGTAGATGAAGGGGAGGAGACAGGTTAAAGAAGGATTTTTAAGCCTCAAGACAATTGAGACATGGATTGTGTATGTGTGCCATTCAGAGGATGAATGGGAAAGACAAAAGATTTAAGTGCCTTTAAATGGGGTATGGTAGTAGGTGCCAGGCGCACCCGTTTGAGCGTGTCAAGAACTGCAACGCTGCTGGGTTTTTCACGCTCAACAGTTTTCCGTGTTTATCAAGAATGGTCCACCACCCAAAGGACATCCAGCCAACTTGACACAACTGTGGGAAGCATGTGTCAACATGGGCCAGCATCCTTGTGGAATGCTTTCGACACCTTGTAGAGTCCATGCCCCGACGAATTGAGGCTGTTCTGAGGGAAAAGGGAGGTGCAACTCAATATGAGGAAGATGTTCCTAATGTTCTGTACACTCAGTGTATATGTATTGTCTGTACAGACCGCACTTTTCTACCTGAACCTTTTATATCTACTATTGTTGACCCACATCTGTCTCCACCTATCAACCATGACCACTGGTGAGTTACAGAAAAGGCCTAACTCATGTTGAACTACTTTTACCATGAGATGTGCTGCACTCTGACTTCTGGCCAGACAATGTCGGTACCTTCGTTGTTATAATATATGTGGACTTACCCTCCCCACTCTCTTAAGACAGAATATAATGTATGTCTATAGGGGTTTCATTTCCTGTGCAGAATACAATTTACAGACACAGCTGCCTGCCTGCCCACCCATTCATCCCCACCTCCATCCTCTGCCCTCTCCAGTGTACCTATGCCCGCGGATGTCAGACTGGTCACACACCCCTCCGAGGGCGATGCGGTGGAACTCCCTGCCCAGGGTACGGGCGATGGAGCGCCCCACACTGGTCTTGCCCACCCCAGGTGGCCCCACGAAGCACAGGATGGGCCCCTTGAGGGTGCTCTTCAGCTGCCTCACAGCCAGGTACTCCAGCACTCTCCTCTTCAGCTTCTCCATGGCATAGTGGTCGTTGTCCAACAGCACCCGTGCAGCGTGGATATCAAGACAGTCTGCAGAGACCGTGAGGAGCAGGGTTTAATTCCAACACCGTGAATATTCTCAAAGACCTCATCTAATGTCAACCAAGTGATTCTAATAACCATTCATCTAGATTGTAATAAAACATTTTGTTTTATGTAGCTACATGACTAAGCAGAAGTATGGTATGGACTCGTAATGCTGAATCATATAAACAAATGTCCTCAATACTCTCAGACATGTCTAATGACTGGCTCCCTCTGCTGGTTCTGATTAGTATAGAGGACAACGCAACTAGTGGCAAAATATGATATTGAGCTCCCTCCAGTGGTAGAAGCCTTTTGTTCCATTTTAAATAGAGAAAGAGTTCCAAAGAGAGCTGTGGTGATGACTCCCTCCTGGTACTCTTTGCTTACTACCCCTTGTCCCGATTTTCAAGGTATAATGTGCATATGGTGTGCTCTGTATGTATGGATATATACATTTATACATTTAATTAATGAAGTGTAAATTAATTAATTAATTAACCTGAGATTGTAGTGGTGTCATGGTGGTGTACTGTGCATACCTGTGGTACTTTTGCTCCAGGGCAATTCCACCATAAGATCCAGGTAGTTTCGGGTGAGAGCGTACTCTGGCATAGACTGGGGCATCTTCTTCAATCTGTGTAGATTATCATACAGTGCCTTCAGAAAGTATTCACACCCCTTGACTTTTTCTAGATTTGGTTGTGTTACAGCCTGAATTTAAAATGGATTAAATTGAGATTGTGTCACTAGCCTACACACACATTACCCCATAATGTCAAAGTGGAAATATGTTTTTAGAAATGTTTACAAATTAATAAAAAAATTAAAAGCTGAAAAGTCTTGAGTCAATAAGTATTCAACCCCTTTTGTTATGACAAGCCTAAATAAGTTCAGGAGTAAATATGTGCTTAACAAGTCACATAATAAGTTGCATGAACTCAGTGTGTGCAATGATAGTGTTTAACATGATTTTTGAATGACTACCTCATCTCTGTAGCCCACATACACAATTATCTGTAAACTCCCTCAGTCAAGCAGTACATTTCAAAAACAGATTCAACCACAAAGACCAGAAGGGCACCTATTGGTAGACATTGAATATCCCTTTGAGCATGTTGAAGTTATTAATTACGCTTTGGATGGTGTATCAATACACCCAGTCACTACAAAGACACAGGTGTCCTTCCTAACTCAGTTGCCGGAGAGGAATTTCACCATGAGGCCAATGGTGACTTTAAAACAGTTACAGAGTTTAATGGCTGTGATAGGAGAAAACTGAGGATGGGATCAACAACATTCTAGTTACTCCACAATACTAACCTAAATGACAGAGTAAAAAGAAGGATGCCTGTGCAGAATAAAAATACTCCAAAACATGCATCCTGTTTGCAATAAGGCACTAAAGTACAACTGCAACAAATGTGGCAAAGAAATGAACTGTCCTGAATACAAAGCATTATGTTTGGGGCAAATTCAACACAACACAGTTTTTTTAGAATAAAAAGAAACCGAATTCAGCTAAGCACAGGCAAAATCCTAGAGGAAAAACTGGTTCAGTCTGCTTTCCAACAGACACTGGGAGACAAATTCACCTTTCAGTAGGACAATAACTTAAAACACATGCCAAATATACACTGGAGTTGCTTACCAAGATGACTGAGTGTACATAACATTACAACTTTTTTACAATCCAGGTGTGCAAAGCTCTTAGAGAGACTTACCCAGAAAGACTCACAGCTGTAATTGCTGTCAAATGTGATTCTAACACGTATTGATTCAGGGGGTTGAATACTTATTTAAATTAGATATTTCTGTATTTTGTTTTCTAAAAATGTGCTAAAATTTCTAAAAACATGTTTTCACTTTGTCATTATGGTGTATTGTGGGGTAGATGGGTGAGAAGAAAAAAAACTATTTAATCCATTTTGTATTCAGGCTGTAACACAACAAAATGTGGAATAAGTCAAGGGGTATGAATACTTTCTGAAGGCATTGTGTCTTGTGTCAATGCCACTACTATGGAAATATACACACATACACACTGCAAGTGTTCCCACAATACCAGGAAGTCTTAATACATTGAAATGGAAGGTAAACAAACTGTGGGTACCTTTTGAGCTCTTTGAGACACACACGCAAGGCAGGCTCTGGCATGTTCGCTCCTTTAACCTTCCTCTCCAGGACAGCAGTATCATCACCATCCTCATCATCACCCTCTTCATCCAAGGAGAACTGACGACCAGGAAGCACACCGCCTTTCCGTACAGCCAGCACCTGAGAGATAGGGGAGGGAAGAGTGCCAAGCATGAGACATACTGTATAATCTCTGCATTTCAATTCTAAGCAGGCACTGCCTCTGATCTTTTAGCATGCCCACAAGTGTGACACTTTTTCCTAGAAGAAATGCTAACAGTTGAGTAGTCTTTAGCATTCAAGCGTCAGCATGCTTCTGTTCGGCTGGCCGAATAGCCAAATGAGTGTGCTCGCATAGTCCCGTAAAATACTTTCGCTTGAAAAACTAGAAAAAAGTGTCAATAGTACTGTTTGTCCATTTTGAGATGCCGTAGCCAGTATACACTTCCTCGAACTAGTCAGAATTAATCTAAGATAACTCAAGAAATCTCTTTAATTTTGACGTTTTTGCCGAGGAGATCTTAGTCTAACTAAGATGTTTGGTGCAGTATTTCTCAATTAAAAAATGTGCATGAAAACGAGTTGTCTCTCGTTGAATGACAACAAAGACTTTATTAAAGAATCCCATACAGTTGACCAATCACGGACGAAGGGGCGTAGACTTTGTCTCCCGAACTTCGGCTGGCCTTCGAGAAATAGTTTGTGTGCCCGAAAAGCCGGAAAAACCCTTACTGAAGTATGCGGACTCCTTTACCCTTTTGTCATCGTCTGGTCTTGGTTTTCTGGTCTTCTGCAGCAGTTTGAGACCCTCAATCTGTCTGGTCAGCAGGGGGAGAGTCTTCTTAAAACGTTCCTCCAGACTCACTGCATCCAGAACCTGCATGTCCACATACATATACACTTACAGTGATATCAAAGCAGAAAGACACGCATATAGCTGATACATTCATGCCCTTATACAGGGAAGTCAATCAAAAATAATTGACATTTCTAAAAACTACACATGGTACATCAATGAACAAGCACCCACAGACACATAAACACATTGCTCTACCTGGAGCTTCTCTTTGTTGGAGGTACGAATCATAGAAACCAGGACATCAGGCAGGGTCTCTCTGGGGAGACTGTCCAAGAGCCTTCTCAGCTTGGCCACCACAGGAACAGACATGTCCAACATGCCTACCAACTAACACAGACACATAGAGAGGAAAGACAACAGTGAAGAAACGGTACACAGGGGACAGATATGAAACATGGACAGGGGTGGAGAGATAAGGGATCAAAGTCTCTGTGTACACCAGGCAGTAAATCTGTCTACGTAAACATACAGTGCTATGAAAAAGTATTTTTCTCTATTTTTGCATATTTGTGATACTGAATGTTATCAGATCTTCAAAACCTAGTATTAGATAAAGGGAACATAAGTGAATAAGTGAATAACACAACAATTACATATTTAGTTCATAAACAAAGTTATGCAACACCCAATTCCCCTGTGTGAAAAAGCAATTGCCCCCTTACTCTCAATAACTGGTTGTGCCACCTGGCGAAAACCAAACTCTGCATTCCACAGTAAGAACATCCTACCAAAGGTCAAGCATGGTGGTGGTGGTGTGATGGTTTGGGGATGCTTTGCTGCCTCAGGACCTGGACGACTTGCCTTAATAGAAGGAACCATGAATTCTGCTCTGTATCAGAGAATTCTACAGGAGAATGTCAGACCATCCGTCTGTGAGCTGAAGCTGAAGCGCAGCTGGGTCATGCAGCAAGACAATGATCCAAAACACACAATCAAGTCTACATGAAGCTAAAAAGCAACAAATTGGAAGTTTTGGAATGGCCTAGGCAAAGTCCAGACCTAATCCCAATTGAGATGTTGTGGCAGGATTTGAAACAAGCAGTTCATGCTTGAAAACCCACACGTCACTCAGTTAAAGCAGCTCTGCATCGAAGAGTGGGCCAAAATTCCTCCAATTCCTACAGGAAGCATTTGGTTGGAGTCATTGCAGCTAAAGGTGGCACAACCAGTTATTGAGTGTAAGGGGGCAATTACTTTTTCACACAGGGGAATTGGGTGTTGCATAACTTTGTTTATGAAATAAATATGTAATTGTTGTGTTATTTGTCCACTTATGTTCCCTTTATCTAATATTAGGTTTTGGTTGAAGATCTGATAACATTCAGTATCACAAATATGCAAAAGTAGAGAAAATTAGAAAGGGGGCAAATACTTTTTCATAGCACTGTATACCATGACATACATTACATTGGTGGATAATATTCCGTACAGTTACAGAAGAGTAGCCAAGCCTATTACCCACATTGAAGGAATCCTCATTTGCTATGCTAAAATAACATAAAGCCATAGCTTCTGGTCCTGTGTGGCTCAGAGTGTGGTGCTAACAACACCAGAACTGTGGGTTCGAGTCCCGCTGGGGTCACATACTAAAATACATGCATTCACGGTTACTGTACTATTAGTGGCTTTGGATAAAATCATCTGCTAAATGGTATATTATTCTAATATGACACACTTATACTGTAGATTCTATTAGTGAAAGTCAGGGATGCTGCTGTCACACCCACCTGCACAGCGGCCTGGTAGAACCTCTGGGACAGCTCCCCCAACTCTCCCTCTGGCCCGGCTGCCTCAGATATCTCCTTGGGGCTGGTGTACTGCTCCAGCTTATCCAGCTGCTCTACCTCAGCCATGGGGAAGGGCCCCTCCTTCAGCAGTTGGGCCACACGGAAGCGACACAGCCCTGTGATGAGTAGCGTGTAGTGGGGCTTGGGCCAATTACTGCCCACTACCTGCACCGCCAGCCCCGCCGTGCCAATACTGATAATTACAGAATGGAATGAAGCGAGGAAAAACAATCGTTCCTCCCAAATGACATCCTATAGTGCACTACTGTTGACCAGGGCACATAGGGCTCTGGTCAAAATTAAATTAGTGCACTACAGTGAGGGAAAAAAGTATTTGATCCCCTGCTGATTTTGAACGTTTGCCCACTGACAAAGACATGATCAGTCTATAATTTTAATGGTAGGTTTATTTGAACAGTGAGAGACAGAATAACAACAAGAAAATCCAGAAAAACGCATGTCAGAAATGTTATAAATTGATTTGCATTTTAATGAGGGAAATAAGTATTTGACCCCTCTGCAAAACATAACTTAGTACTTGGTGGCAAAACCCTTGTTGGCAATCACAGAGGTCAGACGTTTCTTGTAGTTGGCCACCAGGTTTGCACACATCTCAGGAGGGATTTTGTCCCACTCCTCTTTGCAGATCTTCTCCAAGTCATTTAAGGTTTCGAGGCTGACGTTTGGCAACTTGAACATTCAGCTAACTCCACAGATTTTCTATGGGATTAAGGTCTGGAGACTGGCTAGGCCACTCCAGGACCTTAATGTGCTTCTTCATGAGCCACTCCTTTGTTGCCTTGGCCATGTGTTTTGGGTCATTGTCATGCTGGAATACCCATCCACGACCCATTTTCAATGCCCTGGCTGAGGGAAAGAGGTTCTCACCCAAGATTTGACGGTACATGGCCCTGTCCATCATCCCTTTGATGCGGTGAAGTTGTCCTATCACCTTAGCAGAAAAACACCCCCAAAGCATAATGTTTCCACCTCCATGTTTGATGGTGGGGATGGTGTTCTTGGGGTCATAGGCAACATTCCTCCTCCTCCAAACACGGCGAGTTGAGTTGATGCCAAAGAGCTCCATTTTGGTCTCATCTGACCACAACACTTTCACCCAGTTCTCCTCTGAATCATTCAGATGTTCATTGGCAAACTTCAGACGGGCCTGTATATGTGCTTTCTTGAGCAGGGGGACCTTGCGGGCGCTGCAGGATGTCAGTCCTTCACGGCGTAGTGTGTTACCAATTGTTTTCTTGGTGACTATGGTCCCAGCTGCCTTGAGATCATTGACAAGATCCTCCCATGTAGTTCTGGGCTGATTCCTCACCGTTCTCATGATAATAATAATAATAATAATAATAATAATAATATGCCATTTAGCAGACGCTTTTATCCAAAGCGACTTACAGTCGTGCGTGCATACATTTTTTTTTGTGTATGGGTGGTCCCGGGAATCGAACCCACTACCTTGGCGTTACAAGCGCCGTGCTCTACCAGCTGAGCTACAGAGGACCATGATCATTGCAACTCCACGAGGTGAGATCTTGCATGGAGCCCCAGGCCAAGGGAGATTGACAGTTATTTTGTGTTTCTTCCATTTGCGAATAATCACACCAACTGTTGTCACCTTCTCACCAAGCTGCTTGGCGATGGTCTTGTAGCCCATTCCAGCCTTGTGTAGGTCTACAATCTTGTCCCTGACATCCTTGTTCGAGCTCTTTGGTCTTGGCCATGGTAGAGAGTTTGGAATCTGATTGATTGATTGCTTCTGTGGACAGGTGTCTTTTATACAGGTAACAAGCTGAGATTAGGAGCACTCCCTTTAAGAGTGTGCTCCTAATCTCAGCTCGTTACCTGTATAAAAGACACCTGGGAGCCAGAAATCTTTCTGATTGAGAGGGGGTCAAATACTTATTTCCCTCATTAAAATGCAAATCACTTTATAACATTTTGGACATGCGTTATTCTGGATTTTTGTATTGTTATTCTGTCTCTCACTGTTCAAATAAACCTACCATTAAAATGATAGACTGATCATTTCTTTGTCAGTGGGCAAACATACAAAATCAGCAGGGGATCAAATACTTTTTTCCCCTCACTGCATGTAGGGAATAGGGTGCCACTTGAGTTGCGGTCTCTGACCATAACATCTACAACACAGCTAGTGTACAGACAGTCAAAGCCAAAAGAGGAAGATATATGAAGAATGTTGTACCAGAGAAAATTGGGAATTATCAACATGATTTAACATTGGTGTCCTACTTCAGTTGTTGCAGTTATTAAAGCATAGAGGGACACATATTGCTACTTAGTAACCAGTAAACTAACACGGTTGTATCCTGCTAAATGCAAGGTTAAAGTCCATCTGAAGTTCAAACGACCTTTCTAGAACAACTTACAGGAGAGAGCATAGGAAAAAGTTTAAATTCCAATGTGAAAAATGTAAAGCATGATTTAGCTACCAAGTTAGTCCTATTTTCAAGAATCAAATAAATGTATTCTTAATAAGAAATAATATAACATACCTTACTGATAGCACCACCATCGTAAACATTTTGAAACATTCAAATAACATCACACTGCTATAATAGGCAGGACATGGCATAGTTTCCATTGAGTGAAGTTCAAGTACACTAGCTAGCTTTTCTCAATGTGACATTTAACTGACAGTGGTTGTTGTACAGCTAGCTAACTTAGTTACGTCATAGCTATACTACCACTTGACTACAACAGGTAACTGTTAGGTCTGCACAAAGACTGTTTGAGATGGCATGTAAAAAAGCAGAATTAGCTAACTACAGTTACCTACCTATGCAAAGGGGGGAGATCTTCAGTATCGTGTTCTGGATCTCGGGTGTTGGGGATCACCCCGATGATGGTGCTCTTCAGCGAGGTCCCCTTCAGCAGTCTGTTCTTCACCAGATGCATGTTCCTCGCCGTTTCAACACTGATCCGCATCGTCGAACCCGGTAAAAGCACCCCTTCATGGGTCAACAGCAGAGGCAGTCGACTTGGGATTTGGATACCGCTGTTGGAAGACATTATTTGAAGTTTTCCTACCTACCTAGCTTCAGGTCAATATGGACAAAATGTACTGTACTACTATCTACATCGGGTGACAGGCTAGAACGAATGACAAAACATTGCAAACTACGGCGTGCAGTAGGGGACAAACGCCCTCTGCTGGTCAAATGCATTGACATATAAACGCAACGCTCAGTGGAGTTTTCCGATGAAAATGTTTCAAAATTGATCCAGTGTTGTTTCTTAAAGACAGACGGTGTTCGTAAATTCACAGTGGAGTGCCAGAATGCGCTCTGGGCATTCTTAAATTCAGAGTATTGTCAGATTGACTGTTAGCAAATTCAGAGCGTATCGCTCTCGGAGCGCACACTGGACGCTCTGGCCGAGGAGTTTTTATTTTATTTTTATTTTGGATTATTACGTTTCAAATTACAATACAAAAAAAAAATACATAGGACATCACTACACGTATATTTTATCTGAAGAAACAAAATAACACTCAAGTTAAAAAAATGTAATCACTACACATGAATTGAGCATGTTGAGGTGACTAAACTGTTTGGAGTAACCCTGGATTGTAAACTGTCATGGTCAAAACATCTTGATAGAACAGTAGCTAAAATGGGGAGAAGTCTGTCCATAATAAAGCGCTGCTCTACCTTCTTAACAGCATTGTCAACAAGGCAGGTCCTACACGCTCTAGTTTTGTCGCACTTGGACTATTGTTCAGTCGTGTCTCAGAACAGGGCAGCACGGCTGGCCCTTGGATGTACACAGAGAGCTAACACTAATAATATGCATGTCAATCTCTCCTGGCTCAAAGTGGAGACTTCATCACTACTTGTATTTGTGAGAGGTATTGACATGTTGAAAGAACCGAGCTCTCTGTTTAAACGACTAGCACACAGCTCAGATTTGACTAAATATTGGATTGCAAGTTGAAAATATATTGCATTTGGGGACAGATTTCAAATATTTGTTTTTGTGTATATAAAATTTACCAGACAGAATGAAGACATGAACGACTAATTCAGTAGTTTTGTTTTCATTTGAATAATAACATATTACATCTTTCATTGTAAATATATGGGTCTTATTAATTCAATTTAAAATGTAAATAATTAACTCGCTCCAAAATAACTTCAAAGAGTCACACTCATAAAAAAATTGTATAATTGTTTCACCTTCTTCATCACAGAAAAGGCATATGTCCTCTAAGTCCATGAATTTTGACAAGTTATTGGAGGATATATTTTGTGCAAGATTTTAAAGTGAATTTCTTTTACTTTATTTGATAAACAAAAGCTTATACAAGCTTTCTTCCAGTCAATTTCAGTAATATATGCGTTCCAGAAGAATTCCCCTCATTTCTCATCCAGCAGGTGGCAGCCTTCTAACATGTTGTGCATCTATTTTGTTCTCCAAAACACAAATTAGATTTAATTAATTGAGTAAGTCCTGAAGGTATTGTTTTGCATATAAAATTAAATTATTTATAATGTATTGGGAAGTTATGTTTCTAATAACTTTCTATATAAGACTATAGTCTTATATACTACAGTCTATAGTATTCTCTCTGGTATGCAATCTGGTTTCTGCTCATGTTATGGATGTGTCTCTGCAACCTTAAAGATCCTAAATGATGTCACAATTGCCCTTGATTCTAAGCAATGTTGTGCTGCCATTTTTATTGACTTTGCCAAGGCTTTTGATACGGTAGACCATTCCATGATTGTGGGCCGGCTAAGTATTGGTGTCTCTGAGGGGTCTTTGGCCTGGTTTGCTAACTACCTCTCTCAAAGAGTGCATTGTAAAAAGTCAGAACATCTGCTGTCTTAGCCACTGCCTGTCACCAAGGGAATACCCCAACGCTCGATTCTAGGCCCCACGCCCTTCTCAATTTACATCAACAACATAGCTCAGGCAGTAGGAAGCTCTCTCATCCATTTATATGCAGATGATACAGTCTTATAATCAGATGGCCCCTCCCCGCGTTTTGTGTTAAATGCTCTACAACAAAGCTTTCGTAGTGTCCAACAAGCTTTCTCTGCCCTTAACCTTGTTCTGAACACCACCAAAACAAAGGTAATGTGGTTTGGCAAGAAGAATGCCCCTCTCCCCACCGATGTGATTACTACCTCTGAGGGTTTAGAGCTTGAGGTAGTCACCTCATACAAGTACTTGAGAGTATGGCTAGACGGTACACTGTCCTTCTCTCAGCACATATCAAAGCTGCAGGCTAAGGTTAAATCTAGACTTGGTTTCTCCTATCGTAATCGCTCCTCTTTCACCCCAGCTGCCAAACTAACCCTGATTCAGATGACCATCCTACCCATGCTAGATTATGGAGACGTAATTTACAGATCGGCAGGTAAGGGTGCTCTCGAGCGGCTAGATGTTCTTTACCATTCGGCCATCAGATTTGCCACCAATGCTCCTTATAGGACACATCACTGCACTCTATACTCCTCTGTAAACTGGTCATCTCTGTATACCCGTCGAAAGACCCACTGGTTGAAGCTTGTTTATAAAACCCTCTTATGCCTCACTCCCCACTATCTGAGATACCTACTGCAGCCCTCATCCTCCACATACAACACCCGTTCTGCCAGTCACATTCTGTTAAAGGTCCTCAAAGCACACACATCCACGGGTCGCTCCTCTTTTCAGTTCGTGGCAGCTAGCGACTGGAACAAGCTGCAAAAAACACTCAAACTGGACAGTTTTATCTCCATCTCTTCATTCAAATACTCAATCTTACTGACAGTTGTGGCTGCTTCCCGTGATGTATTGTTGTCTCTACCTTCTTGCCCTTTGTGCTGTTGTCTGAGCCCAATAATGTTTGTACCATGTTTTGTGCTGCTACCATTTTGTGCTGCTACCATGTTGTGTTGCTACCATGCTGTGTTGTCATGTGTTGCTGCCATGCTAGGTGGTTGTCTTAGGTCTCTTTGTGTAGTGTTGTGGTGTCTCTCTTGTCGTGATGTGTGTTTTGTCCTATATTTTATTTATTGATTTTATTGATTTTTAATCCCAGCCCCCGTCACCGCAGGTGGCCTTTTGCCTTTTGGTAGGCCGTCATTGTAAATAAAAATGTGTTCTTAACTGACTTGCCTAGGTAAATAAAGGTTCAATAAAAATAAATAAAAAGACGAGTAAGGTTGATCCGAGCGTTCTGACCTCACAACGGCAGTCACACACCCAAGTCGCTATCTACTTCCAGACAAATGAGAGAACACTTCACTCTGAACACTTTACTCGCCCTAGCAGAGCTGGTTAGGCTGTTTTCATGTTATCTAGAGCTTTGGTGACTGTAGCTGTGCTGCTGCCTGGCAACAATGTAATAAAACATTTTTTATGACGTTTACTGACGCCGTCATATTCAACCGGTGTTGCGCGTTCGTAAATTCGTCAGTTATTCTGCACTCTGGCACTTTCAGACGAGAGTGCTCTGAAATCGGAGTAGATAGCCAGAGGGAATTTACAAACGAACTCAGTAAGTCTCATTTATGTTGTTTGTGATTATGAAATAAACTGTGGGGAGACAAAACAAACCCAGGGAAGACATTCATGTAAACAACCCAGGCAAGATGTCATAACGTGCTTTATCGGAGAGTTATCAAGTGACAGCTGGGTCAGCCACACATAGATCAGTCAGTATCAGACAGCTGGTGTTCTCGTTTGCTTGTAGCCTACAACAAGCATCTAGGCTACTCTACTGCATTATAACAGTTACCATTTACAAGTAGAGTCAGCTATGAACGTTACAGCAGTAAAATGTAATTCTAATTTAAATTCAACAATATAATCTGCCTACTGTGGTGCAATGATATGGCCGTTATCTGCTTGATCTCTTGCAGTGCAAACATTTGCCTGGAAAAGTCTACCCTGAGCAGTGATGTAAAGTACTTAAGTAAAAATATTTTAAATTAGTACCTACTTAGTTTTTTTTGGGGTATCTGTACTTCACTATTTATATTTTTTGACAACTTCACTTTTAGGCCTACTTCATTACATTCCTAGAAAAAAATAATGTACAGTGAGGGAAAAAAGTATTTGATCCCCTGCTGATTTTGTACGTTTGCCAACTGACAAAGACATGATCAGTCTATAATTTTAATGGTAGGTTTATCTGAACAGTGAGAGACAGAATAACAACAAAATCCAGAAAAACACATGTAAAAAATTTTTATAAATTGATTTGCATTTTAATGAGGGAAATAAGTATTCCCTCTGCAAAACATGACTTAGTACTTGGTGGCAAAACCCTTGTTGGCAATCACAGAGGTCAGACGTTTCTTGTAGTTGGCCACCAGGTTTGCACACATCTCAGGAGGGATTTTGTTCCACTCCTCTTTGCAGATCTTCTCCAAGTCATTAAGGTTTTGAGGCTGACGTTTGGCAACTCGAACCTTCAGCTCCCTCCACAGATTTTCTATGGGATTAAGGTCTGGAGACTGGCTAGGCCACTCCAGGACCTTAATGTGCTTCTTCTTGAGCCACTCCTTTGTTGCCTTGGCCGTGTGTTTTGGGTCATTGTCATGCTGGAATACCCATCCACGACCCATTTTCAATGCCCTGGCTAAGGGAAGGAGGTTCTCACCCAAGATTTGACGGTACATTGCCCCGTCCATCGTCCCTTTGATGCGGTGAAGTTGTCCTGTCCCCTTAGCAGAAAAACACCCCCAAAGCATAATGTTTCCACCTCCATGTTTGATGGTGGGGATGGTGTTCTTGGGGTCATAGGCAGCATTCCTCCTCCTCCAAACACGGCGAGTTGAGTTGATGCCAAAGAGCTCGATTTTGGTCTCCTCTGAATCATTCAGATGTTCATTGGCAAACTTCAGATGGGCCTGTATATGTGCTTTCTTGAGCAGGGGGACCTTGCGGGCGCTGCAGGATTTCAGTCCTTCACGGCGTAGTGTGTTACCAATTGTTTTCTTGGTGACTATGGTCCCAGCTTCCTTGAGATCATTGACAAGATCCTCCCGTGTAGTTCTGGGCTGATTCCTCACCGTTCTCATGATCATTGCAACTCCACAAAGTGAGATCTTGCATGGAGCCCCAGGCCGAGGGAGATTGACAGTTCTTTTGTGTTTCTTCCATTTGCGAATAATCGCACCAACTGTTGTCTCCTTCTCACCAAGCTGCTTGGCGATGGTCTTGTAGCCCATTCCAGCCTTGTGTAGGTCTACAATCTTGTCCCTGACATCCTTGGAGAGCTCTGGTCTTGGCTATGGTGGAGAGTTTGGAATCTGATTGATTGATTGCTTCTGTGGACAGGTGTCTTTTATACAGGTAACAAGCTGAGATTAGGAGCACTCCCTTTAAGAGTGTGCTCCTAATCTCAGCTCGTTACCTGTATAAAAGACACCTGGGAGCCAGAAATCTTTCTGATTGAGAGGGGGTCAAATACTTATTTCCCTCATTAAAATGCAAATCAATTTATAACATGCGTTTTTCTGGATTTTGTTGTTGTTATTCTGTCTCTCACTGTTCAAATAAACCTACCATTAAAATCTTAGACTGATCATTTCTTTGTCAGTGGGCAAACGTACAAAATCAGCAGGGGATCAAATACTTTTTTTCCCTCACTGTACATTTTACACACTGCTTAGCAGGACAGGAAAATTGTCAAATTCATGCACTTATCAAGAGAACATACATGGTCATCCCTGCGGGACTCACTAAACACATTGCTTCCCTTTGGGATCCCGAGTGGCGCAGCGGTCTAAATCAAATCACATTTTATTGGCCATATGCGCCGAATACAACAGGTGTAGACATTACAGTGAAATGCTTACTTACACTGCATCTCAGTGCTAGAGGCGTCACTACAGACCCTGGTTCGATTCCAGGCTGTATCACAATCCAGCCGTGATTGGGTGTCCCATAGGGCGGCGCATAATTGGTTTGGCCGGGTAGGCCGTCATTGTAAATAAGAATTTGTACTTAACTGACTTGCCTTGTTAAATAAATACAAAAAAAAATATGTTGGAGTGTGCTCTGGCTATCCGTAAATTAAAAAAACTAGAAAATGGTGCTGTCTGGTTTGCTTGTCAGGAATTTGAAATGATTTATAACCTACATTTACTTTTGATCCTTAAGTATATTTGAGCAATTACATTTACTTTTGATACTTAAGTAGGACTAGTAAATGCCCTAGGCCCGGTTGCATAAAACAGCTTATGTGTTCCTTCTTCTTAGATGAGGTTTAATGGCGGTTGGCATCCAATAAATGTTGCATTACCACCACCTACTAGACTGGAGTATAACTCCCTTATACTTAGCTTGAAAAAATAAAATAGTAATAACCTACCATCAAACAAAACACTCAAAAAATAAACACCATACTCCACTATTTAAATCTATTTAGTCCTACTTCAGGCCAACAGCCTGAAAGGATGGGACACCACCACTTAACACACCCTGTAACTCTTCTGACGTCAAATCTCGCACACCCAAATACCTCTCTGCAGTTGCCACTACAACCTCAATTTTCTGCGATTTACGTTCCATCCCTGCAGTTGATAACCACCTTAAGTGTTCCTCTTAAGGGTTTACCTTAAGAAATACTTTTAAGGGAATTGAATTGAGCCCCTCAAACATTTCCTTAGGTAAGGCATTATTTAAGGTTTTACGGTAGTTGAAAGGCATGTACAGCATGGTTACCATGGAGACGACCTGATTCACTGACTGAACAGCTCATCAAAGAGAGCATTTATTTTGGAAGATCGCAAAATAAAACTTCTACATTCAAATTGATTCAGAAGATAATAAAACACGTTTCTTTCAGTTACTTTTTTCTCAACTTGTTTCTATTACATCAAGCTAACTTACAGAGTAGGTAGCTAGCTAGCTTTGTAGCCATGGATTGTGCACCTTCCATTGTTTAGCCAAGTACTACTTGAAGTAGCAGGCTAGCTAGCTAGCTGGTGGAAGTTTAACTTTTGAAACCAGCGCAGAGGAAAGCAACAGTCACCTCCACAAATGTTGTTTACATTGATATCCATACTGAATGAAGCACTTCAGGGACCTCATGGGCTCGCTTAACTTTTTCATTTAATTTAAGGGGGAAATTATTTTAATTTGCATAAAAAGTTAAGTGTTGATTTGATAAAAATAATGAAATCATATAAAAATGCATTTAAATATCTAGTTTGCAATAACTTTTTCATTGATTGTAATAGAAACATTGAACTAAATCCAAATTAATAGAACTGACGCAAGCCATCACCGCCATGTTTCGGCTTTACAAATGGTGTTACAGAATTACCTGCTGGTGACTCTTAGCACACCATCTCACAGCCCTCTCTCAGAACAAAATATGTAACTGGCCCTTCCCACCTCTGGCCCTGACCAAACTGGTTGGTTGCTAGAGACCAAGTTGCCAGGTGCCTTATCACACTGTGGGGTCAGCCAATCACAGGCAGTCATCTTGGGTTCCAGATCCTCAATTCCTGCCGTTCTATCTGACTTCTTCAAGCAGTTGCAGAGAGAGCATCAAGCTCCTACACCTCTTCCCTGCCCAACACAACTGGACTCATTCACATATGTTGACATGTGGGATGGTGTGCGTGTATAAAGTAGAGGGAGGGAAATTGAATTTGTGGATATTACTGCTGGTTGTTCAGTACAATATTAGCTTTTAGTTTTATACAGTTCTTTGCCATTTGTTTCTGCTCTATTCTGTAAAGTTCTGAATCTGGCATTCTTGCCCTGGTGTATTCAGTTGGTATGTGAATATTCATTGCCTCTATTTTCTCCTGTTACAAAACCACTACCATTTTACTTTCCATGTCTGCCTATGTACACTATATGCCTATGGACACCCCTTCAAATTAGTGGATTCGGCTATTTCAGCGACACCCGTTGCTGACAGGTGTATAAAATCGAGCACACAGCCATGCAATTTCCATAGACAAACATTAGCAGTAGAATGGCCTTACTGAAGAGCTCAGTGACTTTCAACGTGGTACCGTCATAGGATACCACCTTTCCAACAAGTCAGTTTGTCATATTTCTGCCCTGCTAGAGCTGCCCCGGTCAACTGTAAGTGGTGTTATTGTGAAGTGGAAACGTCAAGGAGCAACAACAGCTCAGCCACGAAGTGGTAGGCCACACAAGCTCACAGAACGTGACCGCCGAGTGCTGAAGCGTGTAGCCCGTAAAAATCGTCTGTCCTCAGTTGCAACACTCACTACCGAATTCCAAACTGCCTCTGGAAGCAACGTCAGCACAAGAACTGTTAGTCGGGAGCTTCATGAAATGGATTTCCATGGCCAAGCAGCCTCACACAAGCCTAAGATCACCATGCGCAATGCCAAGCGTCGGCTGGAGTGGTGTAAAGCTTGCTGCCATTGGACTCTGGAGCAGTGGAAACGCGTTATATGGAGTGATGAATCACGCTTCACCATCTGGCAGTCAAACGGACTAATCTGGGTTTGGCGGATGCCAGTAGAACGCTACCTGCCCCAATGCATAGTGCCAACTGTCAAGTTTGGTGGAGGGGGAATAATGGTCTGGGACGGTTTTTCATGGTTCGGGGTAGGTCCCTTAGTTCAAGTGAAAGGAAATCTTAACGCTACAGCATACAATGACATTCTAGACAATTCTGTGCGTCCAACTTTGTGGCAACAGTTTGGGGAAGGTCCCTTTCCTGTTTCAGCATGACAATGCCCCCGTGCACAAAGCGAGGTTCATACAGAAATGGTTTGTCGAGATCGGTGTGGAAGAACTTGACTGGCCTGCACAGAGCCCTGACCTCAACCCCATCGAACACCTTTTGGATGAATTGGAACGCTGACTGCGAGCCAGGCCTAATCGCCATACATCAGTGTCCGACTTCACTAATGCTCTTGTGGCTGATTGGAAGCAAGTCCCCGCAGCAATGTTCCAACCTCTAGTGGAAAACATTCACAGAAGAGTGGAGGCTGTTATAGCAGCAAAGGGGGGACCAACTCCATATTAATGCCCATGATTTTGGAATGAGATGTTCGACGAGCATACATGTATGTGATCTTTACTTGCCTTGTGAGTCGAGCTGTCCATCTAGAAGTTGCTAGTTATCTGGATACTGATTCCTGCATCAATGCCCTGCGCAGGTTCATCTGTCGAAGGGGCCCAGTAACAAGTATCAGAACAGACAATGGCACCAACTTTGTTGGAACACACAGAGAGCTAGGAGAAGCTCTGAAAGAGTTGGATCACAACAAGATTCAAAATAAATTACTGAAGGAAGGAGTGACATGGTCATTCAACCCTCCCTCTGGAGCCCACCATGGGGGGGTATGGGAGAGGTTGATCCGACTGGTGAAAAAGATCCTCTATTCAGTCCTTAAAGAGCAAGTACTGGATGATGAGGCTTTGCAGACAGCCTTGTGTGAAGTTGAGGCGATTATGAACGACAGACCAATCACTACTGTAACAAATGACCCTAACGATCTAGAACCCCTGACTCCGAACCATCTGCTTCATCTGAAAGCAAAGCCAGTCCTGCCACCAGGACTATTCCAGAGAAGTGACCTATACTCACGAAGGAGATGGAAGCAAGTACAATATATCACTGACCTCTTCTGGAAGAGATGGATCAGGGAGTATCTTCCACTTATGCAGGAGCGGAACAAGTGGAACAAAACTAAGAGAAACTTCAGTCCTGGTGACCTTGTGGTCATCGTCGATGACACCGCCCCAAGGAACTCTTGGCTAATGGGGCGTGTGGTGAAGGCTTTGCCAGGGGCCAAAGGTCTTGTCCGGAGCGTCATGGTTAAGACTAAGACCAATATCCTACAGAGACCTATCAATAAACTCTGTCTGCTCCTTGAGGCGACGAAGTGAGACACACACACACACACACAGTGCTCCATCTTTGAATCACGTGCACCTCTGATTCGTTGATGTCGCACTCTTACATTCTTTGATGTCATACATTTTGAAGAATAAACATTTTTTGTTGCACTATATCCCTGGATCTCATTGAATGTTTGGTCGTTTGGAAACGTTGAGTGTGGACTGTATGCGTCCGAAACAACCCCGCTTCAGGCTAGGGCAGTGGCTATGGTAAAGAGGAAAGGAAGCCACTACAATCAATGCTGACGTTTGGTAATGTACAGTGCCTTGCAAAAGTATTCATCCCCCATGCCGTTTTTCCTATTTAGTTGCATTACAACCTGTAATTTGTATATCAATGATGTCGCTCTTGCTGCTGGTGACTCTCAGATCCACCTCTACGCAGACGACGACACCATTTTGTATACATCTGACCCTTCATTGGACACTGTGTTAACAAACCTCCAAACAAGCTTCAATGCCATACAACACTCCTTCAGTAGCCTCCAACTGCTCTTAAACACTAGTAAAACTAAATGCATGCTCTTCAATCGAACGCTGCTGGCACCCGCCCACCCGACTAGAATCACTACTCTCGACGGGTCTGACCTAGAGTATGTGGACAACTACAAATACCTAGGTGTCTGGTTAGACTGTAAACTCTCCTTCCCGACTCACATTAAGAATCTCCAATCCAAAGTTAAATCTAGAATCAGCTTCCTATTTCGCAACAAAGCCTCCTTCACTCATGCTGCCAAACATGCCCTCGTAAAACTGACTATCCTACCGATCCTTGACTTCGGCGATGTCATTTACAAAATAGCCTCCAACACTCTACTCAGCAAATTGGATGTAGTCTATCACAGTGCCATCCGTTTTGTCACCAAAGCCCCATATACGACCCACCACTGTGACCTGTACGCCCTTGTTGGCTGGTCCTCACTACATATTCGTCGCCAAACCCACTGGCTCCAGGCCATCTATAAATCACTGCTAGGCAAATCCCTGCCTTATCTTAGCTCATTGGTCACCATAGTAACACCAACCCGTAGTATGCGCTCCAGCAGGTATATCTCACTGGTCATCCCCAAAGCCAACTCCTCCTTTGGCCGCCATTCCTTCCAGTTCTCTGCTGCCATTGACTGGAACGAATTGCAAAAATCTCTGAAGCTGGAGACTCTTATCTCCCTCACTAACTTTAAGCATCAGTTGTCAGAGCACCTTACCGATCACTGCACCTGTACACAGCCCATCTGAAATTAGCCCACCCAACTACCTCATCCCCATATTGTTATTTATTTTGCTAATTTGCACCCCAGTATCTCTATTTGCACATCATCTCCTGCACATCTATCATTCCAGTGTTAATACTAATTGTAATTATTTAGCACTATAGCCTATTTATTGCCTTACCTCCATAACTTGCTACATTTGCACACACTGTATATATATTTTCTGTTGTATTTTTGACTTTATGTTTTGTTTTACCCCATATGTAACTCTGTGTTGTTGTTTTTATCGCACTGCTTTGCTTTATCTTGGCCAGGTCGCAGTTGTAAATGAGAACTTGTTCTCAACTGGCTTACCTGGTTAAATAAAGGTTAAATAAAAAAAATTTACATTGATTTTTATTTGGATTTCATGTAATGGACATACACAAAATAGTCAAAAGTGGTGAAGTGAAATGAAAAAAATAACTGGTTCGTGCATACAGTGGGGAGAACAAGTATTTGATACACTGCCGATTTTGCAGGTTTTCCTACTTACAAAACATGTAGAGGTCTGTAATTTTTATCATAGGTACACTTCAACTGTGAGAGACGGAATCTAAAACAAAAATCCAGAAAATCACATTGTATGATTTTTAAGTAATTAATTAGCATTTTATTGCATGACATAAGTATTTGATCACCTAACAACCAGTAAGAATTCCGGCTCTCACAGACCTGTTAGTTTTTCTTTAAGAAGCCCTCCTGTTCTCCACTCATTACCTGTATTAAAGACCCCTGTCCACACACTCAATCAAACAGACTCCAACCTCTCCACAATGGCTAAGACCAGAGAGCTGTGTAAGGACATCAGGGATAAAATTGTAGACCTGCACAAGGCTGGGATGGGCTACAGGACAATAGGCAAGCAGCTTGGTGAGAAGGCAACAACTGTTCGGCGCAATTATTAGAAAATGGAAGAAGTTCAAGATGACGGTCAATCACCCTCGGTCTGGGGCTCCATGCAAGATCTCACCTCGTGGGGCATCAATGATCATGAGAAAGGTGAGGGATCAGCCCAGAACTACACGGCAGGACCTCGTCAATGACCTGAAGAGAGCTGGGACCACAGTCTCAAAGAAAACCATTAGTAACACATTACGCCGTCATGGATTAAAATCCTGCAGCGCACGCATGGTCCCCCAGCTCAAGCGCATGTCCAGGCCCGTCTGAAGTTTGCCAATGACCATCTGGATGATCCAGAGGAGGAATGGGAGAAGGTAATGTGGTCTGATGAGACAAAATTATAGCTTTTTGGTCTAAACTCCACTCGCCGTGTTTTGGAGGAAGAAGAAGGATGAGTACAACCCCAAGAACACCATCCCAACCGTGAAGCATAGAGGTGGAAACATCATTCTTTGGGGATGCTTTTCTGCAAAGGGGACAGGACGACTGCACCGTATTGAGGGGAGGATGGATGGGGCCATGTATCGCGAGATCTTGGCCAACAACCTCCTTCCCTCAGTAAGAGCATTGAAGATGGGTCGTGGCTGGGTCTTCCAGCATGACAATGACCCGAAACACACAGCCAGGGCAACTAAGGAGTGGCTCCGTAAGAAGCATCTCAAGGTCCTGGAGTGGCCTAGCCAGTCTCCAGACCTGAACCCAATAGAACATCTTTGGAGGGAGCTGAAAGTCCGTCTTGCCCAGCGACAGCCCCGAAACCTGAAGGATCTGGAGAAGGTCTGTATGGAGGAGTGGGCCAAAATCCCTGCTGCAGTGTGTGCAAACCTGGTCAAGACCTACAGGAAACGTATGATCTCTGTAATTGCAAACAAAGGTTTCTGTACCAAATATTAAGTTCTGCTTTTCTGATGTATCAAATACTTATGTCATGCAATAAAATGCAAATTAATTACTTAAAAATCATACAATGTGATTTTCTGGATTTTTGTTGAAGTGTACCTATGATAAAAATTACAGACCTCTACATGCTTTGTAAGTAGGAAAACCTGCAAAATCGGCAGTGTATCAAATACTTGTTCTCCCCACTGTATGTATTCACCCCCTTTGCTATGAAGCCCCTAAATAAGATCTGGTGCAACCAGTTACCTTCAGAAGTCACATAATTAGTTAAATAAAGTCCACCTGTGTGCAATCTAAGTGTCACATGACCTGTCACATGATCTCAGTATATATACACCTTTTCTGAAAGGCCCCAGAGTCTGCAACACTACTAAGCAAGGGGCACCACCAAGCAAGCGGCACCATGAATACCAAGGAGCTCTCCAAAGATAACCCTGAAGGAGCTGCAAAGCTCCACAGCGGAGATTGGAGTATCTGTCCATAGGACCACTTTAAGCCGTACACTCCACAGAGCTGGGCTTTACGGAAGAGTGGCCCGAAAAAAGCCATTGCTTAAAGAAAAAAATAAGCAAACACGTTTGGTGTTTGCCAAAAGGCATGTGGGAGACTCCCCAAACATATCGAAGTAGGTACTCTGGTCAGATGATACTAAAAGTGTTTTTCATCGGCAGGGACTGGGAAACTGGTCAGAATTGAAGGAATGACTCTACAGGGAAATTGAGAATCTGTGGTATGACTTTAAGATTGCTGTACACCAGCGGAACCCATCCAACTTGAAGGAGCTGGAGCAGTTTTGCCTTGGAAGAATGGGCAAAAATCCCAGTGGCTAGATGTGCCAAACTTATAGAGACATACCCCAAGAGACTTGCAGCTGTAATTGCTGCAAAAGGTGGCTCTACAAAATATTCACTTTGGGGGGGGTGAATAGCTATGCAAATTTTTTTGTCGATTTCTTGTTTGTTTCACCCCAGAAAATATTTTTCATCTTCGAAGTGGTAGGCATGTTGTGTAAATCAAATGATACAAACCCCCCAAAAATCTATTTTAATTCCAGGTTGTAAGGCAACAAAATAGGAAAAATGCCAAGGGGGGTGAATACTTTCGCAAGCCACTGTAGTGTACGTCAATAAAGTATCCCTGTGTGTAAATCTTAGGTTGAATCATGACCGGGGGCAGTGCTAGTTGGTCACAGACCAGCAAAATACGGAGAGCCAGGTCGCTTTTTCAAATGGTGAGTACAATGGTGTGCAATTATTGATGCACATACAGTGAGGGAAAAAATTATTTGATCCCCTGCTGATTTTGTACGTTTGCCCACTGACAAAGAAATGATCAGTCTATAATTTTAATGGTAGGTTTATTTGAACAGTGAGGGACAGAATAACAAAACCAAAAAATCCAGAAAAACGCATGTCAAAAATGTTATAAATTGATTTGCATTTTAATGAGGGAAATAAGTATTTGACCCCCTCTCAATAAGAAAGATTTCTGGCTCCCAGGTTTCTTTTATACAGGTAACGAGCTGAGATTAGGAACACACTCTTAAAGGGAGTGCTCCTAATCTCAGTTTGTTACCTGTATAAAAGACACCTGTCCACAGAAGCAATCAATCAATCAGATTCCAAACTCTCCACCATGGCCAAGACCAAAGAGCTCTCCAAGGATGTCAGGGACAAGATTGTAGACCTACACAAGGCTGGAATGGGCTACAAGACCATCGCCAAGCAGCTTGGTGAGAAGGTGACAACAGTTGGTGCGATTATTCGCAAATGGAAGAAACACAAAATAATTGTCAATCTCCCTCGGCCTGGGGCTTCATGCAAGATCTCACCTCATGGAGTTGCAATGATCATGAGAACGGTGAGGAATCAGCCCAGAACTACACGGGAGGGTCTTGTCAATGATCTCAAGGCAGCTGGGACCATAGTCACCAAGAAAACAATTGTGCCCACCATTTGCCTCATGCAGTGCGACACATCTCCTTCACATAGAGCAAAAATTCTTTTTAGACATTAATGGCTGTGTGTTGAGTTATTTTGAAGGGACAGCAAATGTACACTGTTATAAAAGCTGTACACTCACTACTTTACATTGTAGCAAAGTGTCATTTGTTCAGTGTTGTCACATGAAAAGATATACTCAAATATTTACAAAAATGTGAGGGGTGTACTCACTTTTGTGAGATACTGTATGTGATGAGTGTGGGAGTGTGTAAGTGGCGAATGTGTGTATGTGTTTTGTGTGTCTGTCTGTCTGTCTGTGTGTGTGTTTGGAGTGTCAGTGTAAGTATGTGTGAGTGTATTGGTAGAGTCCAGTGTGTGTGTATAGAGTCAAAAAGAGTCAAAGGTTCAATGAAGATAGTCCGGGTTGCTATTTGGTTAACTATTTAGGAGTCTTATGGCTTGGGCGAACAAGCTGTTCAGGAGCCTTTGGTCCCAGACTTAGCACTCCGGTACCGTTTGTTGTGCGGTAGCAGAGAGAACAGTCTATGACTTGGGTGGCTGTAGTCTGACAATTTTTAGGGCTTTCCTCTGACACCACCTGGTATAGAGGTCCTGGATGGCTGGGAGCTCATACACTAACCTCTGTTGCGCCTTGCAGTCAGATGCAGAGCAGTTGCCATACCAAGCGGTGATGCAGCCAGTCCAGATGCTCTCAATGGTGCTGTTATTGAACTTTTTGAGGATCTGAGGGTCCATGCCAAATCTTTTCAGCCTCCTGAGGGAAAAAGAAAATGTGAAGAAAATGTAAATGAGCCGTTGTTGTGAACGCTTTACGACTGTGTTGGTGTGATAGGTCCTTAGCGATGCGGACACCGAGGAGCTTGAAGCTCTTGACCCGCTCTAGTATAGCCCCATCAATGTGAATGGGGGCGTGTTCGGCCCTCCTCCGTTCGGCCATCCATTTCCTCTAAATATGTCTAAATCCCGCTGGCGAACTCATGGGACTTTTCTGTTTTTTGTCTTGGCCACTAGGGGGAGATTCATTGTTTTTATTCTGCATTAGGCTACCAGGAAAATGGAAGCCACCTCTTCCAGTTCAGCTTGAGTTAGTGGTTTATTGAAAATATATAAAAATACATTTTGAAATGTTTGATTAACTGCCCTGTGTTGACATTCAGCATTCATTAATTGGAGAGGGGTGAAATTTCCCCAGCCCCGTCCATCAGCTGTATACAAAAACTAATGTTTTGGACTGTGATGCGCCTTGTCAAAAGTCACACAGTCAAAAGTCACACTGGTGTCTTCTTCCTTTTCCACAAAGCTTAGCTATGCGAGTGTATAGCCTAATGCAGATTTAATGCGGCATACTGTTTAAACAATTGAGATTCAGTAGATACTGTTGATAAATGAATTACAGAACTTAGGCTACCTTAGAAGTTTTACATTTTTTAAGAAAGAGACAAGATTTTTCTATATAATAAGAGGCTGAAGCCATGACAATAGGATTAATGATGATGAAATATTATCTGCATTCTGTTGTCCTCTTCTTGATGTCAATCCTTCCTGTTTCTCCAATTAAAGTATATGTTTCTTCTTTGAGTGTCTTTCTTAGATGATTTAAGAATATTTTGCACTTGTTTGAATGTTTCTATGACAATCATTGCAAAAGTTATTGCAAGCAAGAGATTTAAATGCATTTTTATATGATTTGATTATTTATATCAGGGGTGTCAAACTCATTTTAGCTCAGGGGCCACATGGAGGAAAATCTATTCCCAAGTGGGCCGGACCGGAAAAATCATGGTATATATAACTTAAAAACAACAACTTCAGATTGTTTTCTTTGTTTTAATACGATCAACATACAACATAAAGCTGGAGCCTGAGGACAGTGTGTCCAAAATAGTACAAGCATAACATCACTATTAATCATAAAACACGTCAAGTTTATTTGAAAATTCTAAAGAAAAAGAACACACAAACACACAATGCCTCAGTGATTAACAGAACTGTTTCACAGATCACAGAACTATATCAGGGTGTCATTTCTCAGGCAGAAATGTAGATAAAAATAATGAAATCCTGTTCCCCAAACAAGTGCAAGAACCACAGAGTCAAGAATAGGTTAAATATACAAATAAAATAAAATAAATTTAAAACAATAGCACATCAACATAAAAACATATAAACATAAATCTGAAAGCGTTGCTCAAACTCCCGTAACGGTCCAGTTATTTTATCTTTGAACCGCTTCATGTCTGCCACATGTTGGGTCGCGCACACATTTTTCAGACAGGGGAAGTGAGCTGCATCACCACCGGCAAGTTGCGTCTCCCACAATGACAGCTTCAACTTGAAAGAACGTATGCTGTCATAATACTGCGTGACAACTTTGTTGCGCCCTTGCAGCTGTTTGTTCAAGTTATTCAGGTGCTCTGTAACATCCACCATAAATGCAAGGTACGGCATCCATTCTGCGGAATGAAATTCTAACACTGGTTTGCCCTTTTCTTCCATGAACTGTTCCATTTCTTCTCGTAAATCAAAGAAACGCCTCAGCACAGCACCTCGGCTTAACCATCTTACCTCAGTGTGGTATGGCAGGCCATAGATGTGGTCTTTCTCTCTGAGAAGGCTGTCAAACTGACGGTGATTCAGGCTTCTGGATCGGATGAAATTAACAGTTTGGATGACCACCTTCATGACGTTATCCATCTTTAATGACTTGCAACACAAAGCCTCCTGGTGCAAAATACAGTGAAAAGTCAAAAACTCACATCCTCCATTTGAAGATTGCAATTTCTCTCTGAACTTTGTCACAACGCCTGCTTTTTTCCCGATCATTGAGGGCGCACCATCTGTAGCCAGGCTGACAGCGCGGGACCAGTCCACTCCGACCCTGTCCAGCGCGCCGACGAGTGCGGTAAAAATATCAGCTGCTGTCGTTGTATCTGTCATCGGCACCAACTCCACGAACTCCTCGGTGACGGTCAATGTGTCATCAACTCCGCGGATGAAAAAATGGCCAGTTGTGCAACATCTGTAATGTCCGTGCTTTCATCAATTGCAACCGAAAACGCAATAAATGACTTTACTTTTTGCTTCAACTGGCTGTCCAAATCCACTGAAAGATCGGAAATCCTGTCTGCAACTGTGTTTCTTGTCAGGCTGATATTTGCAAAAGCCTGCCGCTTTTCAGGGCACACAATCTCCGCTGCCTTCATCATGCATGTTTTTACAAATTCACCCTCACTAAATGGTTTTGAAGCCACTGCGATTTCATTAGCAATGAGGTAGCTAGCTTTCACTGCAGCGTCACTGATGTCTCGGCTGTGAGTAAACACAGACTGCTGTTTCTTCAGACCCGCCAACAGTTCATTCACCTTCTCTCATCTCCGCTGTCCTTGAAAGTTGTCATATTTGTCGGCATGAAGACTCACATAGTGGCGACGAAGGTTATATTCTTTCAGCACTGCAACATGCTCTGAACACACCAAACATACAGCTTTCCCATTCAATTCCGTGATTAAATAGGATGACCATTTTTCTTGGAACACTCTGCACTCTGCGTCCACTTTTCTCTTTTTTGACAGAGACATATTGGGGCAATGAGGGTGCCAAAGCACATAATGTTAAAAGTAGAAGCCGTAATAAATATCGCGGGCAAAACAAAGTAGCTCATTGGCTGCACGTGCTTGACCTACTTGCTCTGCCCCGGTATAAACAGTTTGCTCGCTTAACACAATTGCTATTGCGCCATCCAGTGGACGCAATTGGAACAGCAGTTTATTTTATAGAAAAATTGCAGCGCATTTTTATACAAAAAAAAATATATATATATATATATATAATTTTATTTTATTATTTTTTCCGAAATCATCTCGCGGGCCGGATTAAACCCGTTTGCGGGCCTGATCCGGCCCGCGGGCCGTACGTTTGACACCCCTGATTTATATCAAATAAACAAATCAAATGTTGTAAAAGTAGGCCAGACCTTTTTAGAATAATTAACACTTGTTATGATGTTTCTGACAATCAATGCAAAAGTTATTGCGAACAAGAGATTTAACAGCGACTGTCTGTTGAATGTCTGATATAAAACCTGCTTTACCTTGGTCTTTACCTGGACAGACCCGCCAGTGTTTTCAAATCTGCGCATTGTCAGCTGTTGCACAGACAGACGCACAGACGGACTGACAGCCAGGAGCCAATATTATTAGCTTGAGTGCTTGTGAGGTCATAATGCTCGGATCAACCCGACTCCTCCGCCAGAGCGTCCAGTGTGCGCTCTGAACGCTCCGAGAGCAAAACGCTCTGAATTTACTAGTGACCCAGAGCGCACTCTGATACACTAGAGGCAATTTACGAATGCACCCAAAGCTGCTGTACTTATAATTAGTAAAAACGTCATTTGTATCACTTTGATGTGACCCAAATGGCTAATTATTCTTTAATCTATACATTTCGAGATACATTTTATTTATTTGGGACTCAGTGAGTCTGGCTTTAACTACGTCCCAATGGACCAATCATTATTGCCGAACTAAATTAAATATAGTTTTAAACATGAAAATGAGAACCCAATGTGCTGATGATAGTCAAAAGCATTTTTTTTCACAATGGCTGTCACATAGCATAATACCTTTCCAAATAAATAACTTGACATTGAGTATGGTTACATGCACACAATAATTTCCCTAAGGGAATGTACATTATTTATAATAAGGGTTACATGGAGAAAATCGGACCTTTGAAATGAAAAGGGATAAGCAAAATATATTTTACCTAAGCCCTCCCTGAATGCTTGAAAAATAAAAATAAAGTTACTGTCGTGTCCCGTCGGATGTTGGTGGCTATTGCTGTCAACCAAAGAGTCCGCTTAGGCTGCACCTTGATTAGAAGCTTTTATTAATATCACAAGTTTACAGCATAAGTTACAGACCCGCGGTGTCTGGAGAAGCACCGTCCCAAATTAATCTGAATGCTTCTGCCCGCTCTTTGTCTAGCTCCTACTTATAAACAATGGCAATAAATGGGTTGCTCCCTTTTTCGTCCAATCACCTATCCCCCCTGGGGCGTCACCCTACAACTGCTACATTTGAACTAAGATAAACAACATTCCATAATCCTAATACACTACATTTCCCCCCTTCGGGACTAACTAAAAGTCTCGAAAACAAACAGAATAGGATTATGACCAGTAACAATTTGTCTTATTGAGTAATAATAATAATAATAATATGCCATTTAGCAGACGCTTTTATCCAAAGCGACTTACAGTCATGCGTGCATACATTTTTGTGTATGGGTGGTCCCGGGGATCGAACCCACTACCTTGGCGTTACAAGCGCCGTGCTCTACCAGTTGAGCTACAAAAACATAGTAATGTATTCACACTTCATAAACAGTTATTCATATTTCATAGAAAGGTATTTACACTCTATAATGTGTGGAGAAGAGAAGCTTTGGTTATGAAGAATCAGAGTGAACCAAATCAACAATCACTGTTACAGCTTCAACTGAACAAGGCCAACCGCAATTGTACCAGCCACCAAGGGGGGTACCAGGTGTTCCATATCCACAGCCAGTTTCTGGACAGATAACGTCATGAAGGTGGTCATCCAAACTGTTAATTTCATCCGATCCAGAAGCCTGAATCACCGTCAGTTTGACAGCCTTCTCAGAGAGAAAGACCACATCTATGGCCTGCCATACCACACTGAGGTAAGATGGTTAAGCCGAGGTGCTGTGCTGAGGCGTTTCTTTGATTTACGAGAAGAAATGGAACAGTTCATGGAAGAAAAGGGCAAACCAGTGTTAGAATTTCATTCCGCAGAATGGATGCCGTACCTTGCATTTATGGTGGATGTTACAGAGCACCTGAATAACTTGAACAAACAGCTGCAAGGGCGCAACAAAGTTGTCACGCAGTATTATGACAGCATACGTTCTTTCAAGTTGAAGCTGTCATTGTGGGAGACGCAACTTGCCGGTGGTGATGCAGCTCACTTCCCCTGTCTGAAAAATGTGTGCGCGACCCAACATGTGGCAGACATGAAGCGGTTCAAAGATAAAATAACTGGACCGTTACGGGAGTTTGAGCAACGCTTTCAGATTTATGTTTATATGTTTTTATGTTGATGTGCTATTGTTTTAAATTTATTTTATTTTATTTGTATATTTAACCTATTCTTGACTCTGTGGTTCTTGCACTTGTTTGGGGAACAGGATTTCATTATTTTTATCTACATTTCTGCCTGAGAAATGACACCCTGATATAGTTCTGTGATCTGTGAAACAGTTCTGTTAATCACTGAGGCATTGTGTGTTTGTGTGTTCTTTTTCTTTAGAATTTTCAAATAAACTTGACGTGTTTTATGATTAATAGTGATGTTATGCTTGTACTATTTTGGACACACTGTCCTCAGGCTCCAGCTTTATGTTGTATGTTGATCGTATTAAAACAAAGAAAACAATCTGAAGTTGTTGTTTTTAAGTTATATATACCATGATTTTTCCGGTCCGGCCCACTTGGGAATAGATTTTCCTCCATGTGGCCCCTGAGCTAAAATGAGTTTGACACCCCTGATATAAATAATCAAATCATATAAAAATGCATTTAAATCTCTTGCTTGCAATAACTTTTGCAATGATTGTCATAGAAACATTCAAACAAGTGCAAAATATTCTTAAATCATCTAAGAAAGACACTCAAAGAAGAAACATATACTTTAATTGGAGAAACAGGAAGGATTGACATCAAGAAGAGGACAACAGAATGCAGATAATATTTCATCATCATTAATCCTATTGTCATGGCTTCAGCCTCTTATTATATAGAAAAATCTTGTCTCTTTCTTAAAAAATGTAAAACTTCTAAGGTAGCCTAAGTTCTGTAATTCATTTATCAACAGTATCTACTGAATCTCAATTGTTTAAACAGTATGCCGCATTAAATCTGCATTAGGCTATACACTCGCATAGCTAAGCTTTGTGGAAAAGGAAGAAGACACCAGTGTGACTTTTGACTGTGTGACTTTTGACAAGGCGCATCACAGTCCAAAACATTAGTTTTTGTATATAGCTGATGGACGGGGCTGGGGAAATTTCACCCCTCTCCAATTAATGAATGCTGAATGTCAACACAGGGCAGTTAATCAAACATTTCAAAATGTATTTTTATATATTTTCAATAAACCACTAACTCAAGCTGAACTGGAAGAGGTGGCTTCCATTTTCCTGGTAGCCTAATGCAGAATAAAAACAATGAATCTCCCCCTAGTGGCCAAGACAAAAAACAGAAAAGTCCCATGAGTTCGCCAGCGGGATTTAGACATATTTAGAGGAAATGGATGGCCGAACGGAGGAGGGCCGAACACGCCCCCATTCACATTGATGGGGCTATACTAGAGCGGGTCAAGAGCTTCAAGCTCCTCGGTGTCCGCATCGCTAAGGACCTATCACACCAACACAGTCGTAAAGCGTTCACAACAACGGCTCATTTACATTTTCTTCACATTTTCTTTTTCCCTCAGGAGGCTGAAAAGATTTGGCATGGACCCTCAGATCCTCAAAAAGTTCAATAACAGCACCATTGAGAGCATCTGGACTGGCTGCATCACCGCTTGGTATGGCAACTGCTCTGCATCTGACTGCAAGGCGCAACAGAGGTTAGTGTATGAGCTCCCAGCCATCCAGGACCTCTATACCAGGTGGTGTCAGAGGAAAGCCCTAAAAATTGTCAGACTACAGCCACCCAAGTCATAGACTGTTCTCTCTGCTACCGCACAACAAACGGTACCGGAGTGCTAAGTCTGGGACCAAAGGCTCCTGAACAGCTTGTTCGCCCAAGCCATAAGACTCCTAAATAGTTAACCAAATAGCAACCCGGACTATCTTCATTGAACCTTTGACTCTTTTTGACTCTATACACACACACTGGACTCTACCAATACACTCACACATACTTACACTGACACTCCAAACACACACACAGACAGACAGACAGACACACAAAACACATACACACATTCGCCACTTACACACTCCCACACTCATCACATACAGTATCTCACAAAAGTGAGTACACCCCTCACATTTTTGTAAATATTTGAGTATATCTTTTCATGTGACAACACTGAACAAATGACACTTTGCTACAATGTAAAGTAGTGAGTGTACAGCTTTTATAACAGTGTACATTTGCTGTCCCTTCAAAATAACTCAACACACAGCCATTAATGTCTAAAAAGAATTTTTGCTCTATGTGAAGGAGATGTGTCGCACTGCATGAGGCAAATGGTGGGCACAATTGTTTTCTTGGTGACTATGGTCCCAGCTGCCTTGAGATCATTGACAAGACCCTCCCGTGTAGTTCTGGGCTGATTCCTCACCGTTCTCATGATCATTGCAACTCCATGAGGTGAGATCTTGCATGAAGCCCCAGGCCGAGGGAGATTGACAATTATTTTGTGTTTCTTCCATTTGCGAATAATCGCACCAACTGTTGTCACCTTCTCACCAAGCTGCTTGGCGATGGTCTTGTAGCCCATTCCAGCCTTGTGTAGGTCTACAATCTTGTCCCTGACATCCTTGGAGAGCTCTTTGGTCTTGGCCATGGTGGAGAGTTTGGAATCTGATTGATTGATTGCTTCTGTGGACAGGTGTCTTTTATACAGGTAACAAACTGAGATTAGGAGCACTCCCTTTAAGAGTGTGTTCCTAATCTCAGCTCGTTACCTGTATAAAAGACACCTGGGAGCCAGAAATCTTTCTTATTGAGAGGGGGTCAAATACTTATTTCCCTCATTAAAATGCAAATCAATTTATAACATTTTTGACATGCGTTTTTCTGGATTTTTTGGTTTTGTTATTCTGTCCCTCACTGTTCAAATAAACCTACCATTAAAATTATAGACTGATCATTTCTTTGTCAGTGGGCAAACGTACAAAATCAGCAGGGGATCAAATAATTTTTTCCCTCACTGTATGTGCATCAATAATTGCACACCATTGTACTCACCATTTGAAAAAGCGACCTGGCTCTCCGTATTTTGCTGGTCTGTGACCAACTAGCACTGCCCCCGGTCATGATTCAACCTAAGATTTACACACAGGGATACTTTATTGACGTACACTACAGTGGCTTGCGAAAGTATTCACCCCCCTTGGCATTTTTCCTATTTTGTTGCCTTACAACCTGGAATTAAAATAGATTTTTGGGGGGTTTGTATCATTTGATTTACACAACATGCCTACCACTTCGAAGATGAAAAATATTTTCTGGGGTGAAACAAACAAGAAATCGACAAAAAAATTTGCATAGCTATTCACCCCCCCCAAAGTGAATATTTTGTAGAGCCACCTTTTGCAGCAATTACAGCTGCAAGTCTCTTGGGGTATGTCTCTATAAGTTTGGCACATCTAGCCACTGGGATTTTTGCCCATTCTTCCAAGGCAAAACTGCTCCAGCTCCTTCAAGTTGGATGGGTTCCGCTGGTGTACAGCAATCTTAAAGTCATACCACAGATTCTCAATTTCCCTGTAGAGTCATTCCTTCAATTCTGACCAGTTTCCCAGTCCCTGCCGATGAAAAACACTTTTAGTATCATCTGACCAGAGTACCTACTTCGATATGTTTGGGGAGTCTCCCACATGCCTTTTGGCAAACACCAAACGTGTTTGCTTATTTTTTTCTTTAAGCAATGGCTTTTTTCGGGCCACTCTTCCGTAAAGCCCAGCTCTGTGGAGTGTACGGCTTAAAGTGGTCCTATGGACAGATACTCCAATCTCCGCTGTGGAGCTTTGCAGCTCCTTCAGGGTTATCTTTGGAGAGCTCCTTGGTATTCATGGTGCCGCTTGCTTGGTGGTGCCCCTTGCTTAGTAGTGTTGCAGACTCTGGGGCCTTTCAGAAAAGGTGTATATATACTGAGATCATGTGACAGGTCATGTGACACTTAGATTGCACACAGGTGGACTTTATTTAACTAATTATGTGACTTCTGAAGGTAACTGGTTGCACCAGATCTTATTTAGGGGCTTCATAGCAAAGGGGGTGAATACATACAGTGGGGAGAACAAGTATTTGATACACTGCCGATTTTGCAGGTTTTCCTACTTACAAAGCATGTAGAGGTCTGTAATTTTTATCATAGGTACACTTCAACAAAAATCCAGAAAATCACATTGTATGATTTTTAAGTAATTAATTTGCATTTTATTGCATGACATAAGTATTTGATACATCAGAAAAGCAGAACTTAATATTTGGTACAGAAACCTTTGTTTGCAATTACAGAGATCATACGTTTCCTGTAGGTCTTGACCAGGTTTGCACACACTGCAGCAGGGATTTTGGCCCACTCCTCCATACAGACCTTCTCCAGATCCTTCAGGTTTCGGGGCTGTCGCTGGGCAAGACGGACTTTCAGCTCCCTCCAAAGATGTTCTATTGGGTTCAGGTCTGGAGACTGGCTAGGCCACTCCAGGACCTTGAGATGCTTCTTACGGAGCCACTCCTTAGTTGCCCTGGCTGTGTGTTTCGGGTCATTGTCATGCTGGAAGACCCAGCCACGACCCATCTTCAATGCTCTTACTGAGGGAAGGAGGTTGTTGGCCAAGATCTCGCGATACATGGCCCCATCCATCCTCCCCTCAATACGGTGCAGTCGTCCTGTCCCCTTTGCAGAAAAGCATCCCCAAAGAATGATGTTTCCACCTCTATGCTTCACGGTTGGGATGGTGTTCTTGGGGTTGTACTCATCCTTCTTCTTCCTCCAAAACACGGCGAGTGGAGTTTAGACCAAAAAGCTATAATTTTGTCTCATCAGACCACATTACCTTCTCCCATTCCTCCTCTGGATCATCCAGATGGTCATTGGCAAACTTCAGACGGGCCTGGACATGCGCTTGAGCTGGGGGACCATGCGTGCGCTGCAGGATTTTAATCCATGACGGCGTAATGTGTTACTAATGGTTTTCTTTGAGACTGTGGTCCCAGCTCTCTTCAGGTCATTGAAATATGAGAGAGGGCTGTGAGAGAGGGCTGTGAGATGGTGTGCTAAGAGTCTCCACCAGTTGTATGATTGAGTTTTCTGAGAGTTTCTTGATCCTGTTCTTTCTTGCTGTTGACATATCAGGATTCTTCAAAAGCTTATATTCTAAGTTCTGTCCTCGAAATATCATCTTCCATCATCTTCTTACTATTGGCCTTTCCTTGACCTCAATGTATTCTTCTCCTCCAATGCTTGGGATTATTTTCTCAGCAGGTTTTCTCCTTCTGTATCTTCTCTTCTTGAGTTGTTCATCCAGTTGTGTTACTTCTTCTAAACTATTCGCTTTATCCAGGCATGATAAGCATCGGTCTATATCTTCTTCTATTTCTTCTGTGCCAGTCCTTGTAGGACAAACTCCTTTTGAATACACAGCACCTTTAGTTTCCTCTTTATCGCTGTCTTCATCTGAACTCGAATCTCTTGTATCCTTCTTCCTTCAACTTTCCGAACCTCATTCTTCTCTTAGTTTCCAGACATCTCGGTTTTTCTTACTTCTGGAGTTTTGGATTCATCTTTCTGGTCGTTTCTGCTTGTCCTCTATCTATTATTCGTTCATCTTCATCTCTGATGCAATAATCACCCTCCTGGATGATCACTGGAAGCTGAGGATAAACATCCCTAAGCTCTACTTTCTTCTCATAAGGTGGGTGTCTTTTTGCTGAATCCGTATGTGAGAAAGGTGTACTAACTTCTGCCATTAGTTTTTCTGTCGCCTTTTCTTCCTTTAGCATTTTCTCTATACCTTTATCTTATCGCTGGAATCTTTTATCAGTTTTTGTTTGAGAATGAAGGGCAACTTTTATTTCATTTGCCGGATAACCTAACACTACTTTAGTTAAAGGATTGCTATTTTGTACTATATCAACCGGTGTAATGACTTTCATAGCCTTGCTGTCCTTTCTCCCCATTGTAACAACCCTTTTATATTCCTTTATTGTGAATTATTTTATTTTAGACTATATAGCCTATGGCTTCCCCCCTTTAATTATTAATATAAACCAAACAACCCAATTTTTTTTAAATCAACCAATAAAAATATGAATATGAAAAATTTCTATTAAAATTGTATTCAAAAACCATTTCTAATTAAAATAAAACATCAATTAAAAAATCAATTAAAAATTATGAATAATTAAAACCAATTTTTATTTCTATATCTTATCTTACCAATTTATATGTTCTAATATTAGTGGTGGTTATCTTACCACAACCCATCAGGAAAGTAAATGTAAGTTAGTCAACTTCAAAGCAATCCCAAAAACCAACGCCTTCTAACCTTACAACAATACAATTCCCATAAACCCCCTTGCTCTATAAGCACCTAATTATCTTAATTTTACCGAATAATGTCAGTACTCGATTCCCAACACAACTCCAATCAACCCAAGTGATGAACATAGCCTCCAAAATGCAATTTTTTATGAATCAGTATTTGCCAAGCCTATGTGAAATTGTCATAACATCAAACATCCTGTAGGGGAAGATTTTGTGAACAGAACCAGCCTCAAACCCTTGACTCGATCCTCTGTCGCGTCACGTGATGTCACGTCAGCACCCCCTGTCTTTCTCTCTCTCTCTCCTGTCGTATCGTCCTATTGCTCCTCTCATATGACAAAAGAACATAGACACAGACGAAGATTTTAGTAGTTAATGCAATACGGAGTTATTTCAACCATATTCAATATTCCCCCACTCACATTCGCGCTAAGACTTAACTCAGGACTAAACAGATCGCTCAAAAACATTTTTATTTTATTTTAATCCGTCATTTAATTTAATTCATTATAATCCGTCAACATATATCTAATTTATAAATTCACTACATCTCAACAAATAGTTTCATTTTCAAACAACAGCCGTTTAAACTAGAAGATCTAATTCATTTTCAAATATTTCCTCTTTGTTCCCTCGTCTGTGTTTCTCTGTCTCCCCCTGCAGCCCAGTCTAGTAAAATCCCACGCATGCGCGATACATTCAAAAATACTTTTTCACCGTGGAAGGGAGTTTAACAGTCCTGCTGTACCTCCGTTTTCCCCTCATAGTCAACAACATTTAACAGCGCTCACAAAACATAGAACCTGAATTACACACACACAAACACATTTAAGAGGGTTATCCTATCGCAATGGGACCTCTAAGGACACCCGTTAGCATGTAGCACGCAACACAATTAGCATTTAGCCTTAGCATTTAGCATTAGCCTTTATGTACAATGTGGCCTGAACCAGCATTTAGCATTAGCATTAGCATTAGCCTTTAGCTAACTGTGGCCTACCCCACACAATAAGCATCCTGCACTGCCCTTTTTCTTTTGACTTATTATCCTACCGTTTTGTGCTACCGTGGATTTAATGACAATTCACCGAGAAATTACACCCAAACAGACCCCCCGTCGGACGAAAGTCGAGCAATAATCACAAATCAGATAAATTCCATCAACCCGAGTTTTCTTTAAAACCCACCGACTGCACATTCTAACGTGCAACCGGATTTGTCGGCCCATTCTAAATGGCCCCCCCGGGGTCTTAAGCGGTACAGTGCTCTAATGTATGCACATATCTGCCTTAATTCCTACCATCGATTGCTCTAAAATTCCAATTATTTACCGTTTACCAATGCAACCACATTTTAGAATAATTATTACAGACTCCTAGTCGACCGCAATAGCACCACATCCGCACAATCCCAACTAATTTTCACTGTACACCTTCAATGCCCTCTCATGAATCAGCGGAATAACTAATGCCCAAATTTTGTGAGTAATCTCACCTTTAAAGCCGGCTTGAGCAGTAGTCAACTCGCGACTCAGGAAGGGAACCAAGAACGATGCAATCAGTATCCCGGACGAGCCCCCATTCTGTCGTGTCCCGTCGGATGTTGGTGGCTATTGCTGTCAACCAAAGAGTCCGCTTAGGCTGCACCTTGATTAGAAGCTTTTATTAATATCACAAGTTTACAGCATAAGTTACAGACCCGCGGTGTCTGGAGAAGCACCGTCCCAAATTAATCTGAATGCTTCTGCCCGCTCTTTGTCTAGCTCCTACTTATAAACAATGGCAATAAATGGGTTGCTCCCTTTTTCGTCCAATCACCTATCCCCCCTGGGGCGTCACCCTACAACTGCTACATTTGAACTAAGATAAACAACATTCCATAATCCTAATACACTACATTACCCTCCCCTTTACCCCAAATAATAATTACAACTAAGTGGATAGCAGAGAACATCTACCGTTAACCCTCACTTCATGGACAGACCAGAGCCTTTGAAAAGCGGTTTTAGAAACTGTTCTTCATCATGTTAGCATTGCATGGCAACACAGAAATATTGATAGTGCACATTGCTGCGGGACAGAAGGTTGTGGGTTCGCAGACCACAGTCGACAAGACTATGGAAAGATCTCCTTTATAGTAAAAGCGTTGCATGAATCTATCATCGTATCTGCAGGTCCGAGAAAAAAATGAATTTTTCATGCAATTCTACATCATTTGACATATTAGCAGAATCTTTACCGAAATGACAGGCTACGAATGGACAGAGAGATAGGTCTATGTGTTCATCTCATCATATTTCTCCAATGCCAAATCAGTGTCTTGTTTGCAACGAAACTGTCCCTGTTTGCAAATAATTAAATCTGAGACTTAATTAGCAATCCGAGCATGGTAGTTTCAAAAGTTAGGCCTTCCTTTACACCCCAGACAGAGTAGGCCTACCAATGTCTCCTTGGCGATAGAAGGTTGTAGCTCAGCCTCTGAATGCCAAAGAAACAAAACAATGATATCCAAATATGCAATGGAGTCACGTCTTTCTCAGGTATTTTACAGCTTGATGCTCGCATAAAGCATTGCGGACCAAATCGTTTGTATGGATCAATCTATATAATCATATCCGTTTTATTTTCTCCAAAATCTTAAACTAACAAGGGGTAGGTCTGTCCTTTTTGCAATTTTCTTTAATAAAAGGCAAGCCTATGGCACACCCTCTCGTACCCCTCAATTTGAGTCTTGGTTTTAACTTAACAGCCCTTCACTGACATGGAGGTAGCTAATTAAAGAGTGCATGGTGGGTGAGGAATTGACCAACAAATCTAAGGCTATAGCAGCCTACAGCCTAATTTAATCTGTCAAACATGTAGGCCTATCTCGTATTTCTTAAATAGGAAGAAATAAGCTCCAACACAAAGCCTTCTTGTTGCCATACAGATTGCAAAATAGTTGGGAAGAGATTTTCGATGTACCGATTCCATGGCACATGGTTTATGAACTGATACACAAAATGATGCTGGATTCAAAACTTTAGAGTTTATCAATTTTAAGTCTGGCAACCAACAGAATGGTATATACAGTTGATGTCGGAAGTTTACATACACCTTAGCCAAATACATTTAAACTCAGTTTTTCACAATTCCTGACATTTAATCCAAGTAAAAATTCCCTGTTTTAGGTCAGTTAGGATCACCACTTTATTTTAAGAATGTGAAATGTCAGAATAATAGTAGAGAGAATGATTTATTTCAGATTTTATTTCTTTCATCACGTTCCCAGTGGTTCAGAAGTTTACATACACTCAATTAGTATTTGGTAGCATTGGCTTTAAATTGTTTAACTTGGGTCAAACGTTTCAGGTAGCCTTCCACAAGCTTCCCACAATAAGTTGGGTGAATTTTGGCCCATTCCTCCTGACAGAGCTGGTGTAACTGAGTCAGGTTTGTAGGCCTCCTTGCTCGCACACGCTTTTTCAGTTCTGCCCACAAATGTTCTATAGGATTGAGGTCAGGGCTTTGTGATGGCCATTCCAATACCTTGACTTTGTTGTCCTTAAGCCATTTTGCCACAACTTTGGAAGTATGCTTGGGGTCATTGTCCATTTGGAAGACACATTTGCAACCAAGCTTTAACTTCCTGACTGATGTCTTGAGATGTTGCTTCAATATATCCACATAATTTTCCTTCCTCATGATACAATCTATTTTGTGAAGTGCACCAGTCCCTCCTGCAGCAAAGCACCCCCACAGCATGATGCTGCCACCCCGTGCTTCACGGTTGGGATGGTGTTCTTCGGCTTGCAAGCGTCCCCCTTTTTCCTCCAAACATAACAATGGTCATTATGGCCAAACAGTTCTATTTTTGTTTCATCAGACCAGAGGACATTTCTCCAAAAAGTACAATCTTTGTCCCCATGTGCAGTTGTAAACCGTAGTCTGGCTTTTTTATGGCGGTTTTGGAGCAGTGGCTTCTTCCTTGCTGAGCGGCCTTTCAGGTTATGTCGATATAGGACTCGTTTTACTGTGGATATAGATACTTTTGTACCTGTTTCCTCCAGCATCTTCACAAGGTCCTTTGCTGTTGTTCTGGGATTGATTTGCACTTTTCGCACCAAAGTACATGAATCTCTAGGAGACAGAACCTATCTCCTTCCTGAGCGGTATGACGGCTGCGTGGTCCCATGGTGTTTATACTTGCGTACTATTGTTTGTACAGATGAACGTGGTACCTTCAGGCGTTTGGAAATTGCTCCCAAGGATGAACCAGAGTTGTGGAGGTCTACAATTTTTTTCCTGAGGTCTTAGCTGATTTATTTTGATTTTCCCATGATGTCAAGCAAAGAGGCACTAAGTTTGAAGGTAGGCCTTGAAATACATCCACAGGTACACCTCCAATTGACTCAAATGATGTCAATTAGCCTATCAGAAGTTTCTAAAGCCATGACATCATTTTCTGGAATTTTCCAAGCTGTTTAAATGCACAGTCAACTTAGTGTATGTAAACTTCTGACCCACTGGAATTGTGATACAGTGAATTATAAGTGAAATAATCTGTCTGTAAACAATTGTTGGAAAAATTACTTGTGTCATGCACAAAGTAGATGTCCTAAACAACTTGCCAAAACAATAGTTTGTTAACAATACATTTGTGGAGTGGTTGAAAAATGAGTTTTAATGACGCCAACCTAAGTGTAATGACGCCAACCTAACTTCCGACTTCAACTGTATATGGGGGATACGACCATCCCAGCTCTGCAGATTTTGCTCCGGAAGAGACAGAATCATTATATAATTTGTTTTAGTAATGTCCATATGTAGCTTGTTTTTGGTTGCAGGTTCAGGAATGGCTGAAGAATTGCAACATTTACCTGGAGTGAACTCTGCAAATAGCACTGCTGGGTGATCTGAAAAGTCATAGTCAATCGATCAATAATATAATAATACTCTTAGCAAAAATGTTTATCTTTAATTTACAATCTGTAGAAACTATGAGAATAGAAAGGTTCAGAACTTTTGTGAAACATCACAGCACAGTTGAAAAATATATGGCAAATAGAAATAAAAACTGGATGGTGTTCAGAGATAGATGGGAGGGGTTGAGGGGAGCTGAAGGGTGGGACTAAAAATAACAAGAAAACAAGATAACTAATGTAAAATATACTGTGTCCGTATAATGTATAGCGATTCAGAACTTTTGTGAAACATCACAGCACAGTTGAAAATATGAGGCAAATAGAAATCAAAACTGGATGGTCTTCAGAGATAGATGGGAGGGGTTGAGGGTAGTTGAAGGATGGGACTAAAAACAAACAAAAGATAACTAATGTAAAATATACTGTGTCCGTAAAATGTATATAGTATGTACAGTGGCTTGAGAAAGTATTCACCCCCCCCCCCCCCCCCCCCCCCATGGCATTTTTCCTATTTTGTTGCCTTACAACCTGGAATTTAAATGGATTTGGGGGTTTGTATTATTTGATTTACACAACATGCCTACCACTTTGAAGATGCAAAATATGTTTTTATTGTGAAACAAACAAGAAATAAGACAAATAAACAGAAAACTTGAGTGTGCATAACTATTCACCTCCCCAAAGTCAATACTTTGTAGACCCACCTTTTGCAGCAATTACAGCTGCAAGTCTCTTGGGGTATGTTTCTATAAACTTGGCACATCTAGCCACTGGGATCTTTGCCAATTCTTCAAGGCAAAACTGCTCCAGCTCCTTCAAGTTGAATGGGTTCCACTGGTGTACAACAATCTTTAAGTCATACCACAGATTCTCAATTGGATTGAGGTCTGGGCTTTGACTAGGCCATTCCAAGACATTTAACTGTTTCCCCTTAAACCACTAGAGTGTTGCTTTAGCAGTATGCTTAGGGTCATTGTCCTGCTGGAAGGTGAACCTCCGTCCCAGTCTCAAATCTCTGGAAGACTGAAACAGGTTTCCCTCAAGAATTTTCCTTTATTTAGGGCCATCCATCATTCCTTCAATGTTGACCAGTTTCCCAGTCTCTGCCGATGAAAACCAACCAATGGTGTTCTCGGGGTGATGAGAGGTGTTGAGTTTGCGCCAGACATAGCGTTTTCCTTGATGGCCAGAAAGCTCAATTTTAGTCTCATCTGACCAGAGTACCTTCTTCCATTTGTTTGGGGAGTCTCCCACATGCCTTTTGGTGAACACCAAAAGTGTTTGCTTATTTTTTTCTTCAAGCAATGGCTTTTTTCTGGCCACTCTTCCGTAAAGCTCAGCTCTGTGGGGTGTACGGATTAAAGTGGTCCTATGGACAGATACTCCAATCTCCGCTGTGGAGCTTTGCAGCTCCTTCAGAGTTATCTTTGGTCTCTTTGTTGCCTCTCTGATTAATGCCCTCCTTGCCTGGTCCGTGGGTTTTGGTGGGTGGCCCTCTCTTGGCAGGTTTGTTGTAGTGCCATGTTCTTTCCATTTTTTAATAATGGATTGAATGGTACTCCGTGGGATGTTCAAAGTTTCTGATATATATTTTTAACCCAACCCTGATCTGTACTTCTCCACAACTTTGTCCCTGACCTGTTTGGAGAGCTCCTTGGTCTTCATGGTGCCGCTTGCTTGGTGGTGCCCCTTGCTTAGTGGTGTGCAGAATCTGGGGCGTTTCAGAACAGGTGTATATATACTGAGATCATGTGACAGATCATGTGACACTTAAATAAAGTCCACCTGTGTGCAATCTAACAAATTATGTGACTTCTGAAGGTAATTGGTTGCACCAGATCTTATATAGGGGCTTCATAGCAAAGGGGGTGAATACATATGCACGCCCCACTTTTCCATTATTTATTTTTTAGAATTGTTTGAAACAAGTTATTTTTTTCATTTCACTTCACCAATTTGGACTATTTTGTGTATGTCATTACATGAAATCCAAATAAAAATCAATTTAAATTACAGGTTGTAATGCAACAAAATGGGAAAAACGCAAAGAGGGATGAATACTTTTGCAAGGCACTGTATAAGGTCAAAGTAGAAGCCTAAGTGTTGTTGTCCATTAGTTTACTCCAATTGGGGAGGGGTGGTAGGGTTAGAGGAAAATAATAAAGGAAAATATATTTTAAAAATATACAGTACGTCAAAAGTTTGGACACACCTACTCATTCAAGGGTTTTTATTTATTTTTACTATTTTCTTCATTGTAGAATAATAGTGAAGACATCAACACTATGAAATGACACATATGGAATCATGTAGTAACCAAAAAAAGTGTTAAACAAATCAAAATATATTTTATATATGAGATTCTTCAAATAGCCACCCTTTGCCTTGATGACAACTTTGCACACTCTTTGCATTCTCTCAACCAGCTTCACCTGGAATGCTTTTCCAACAGTCTTGAAGGAGTTCCCACATACAGTGAGGGAAAAAAGTATTTGATCCCCTGCTGATTTTGTACGTTTGCCCACTGACAAAGACATGATCAGTCTATAATTTTAATGGTAGGTTCATTTGAACAGTGAGAGACAGAATAACAACAACAAAAATCCAGAAAAACGCATGTCAAAAATGTTATAAATTGATTTGCATTTTAATGAAGGAAATAAGTATTTGACCCCTCTGCAAAACATGACTTAGAACTTGGTGGCAAAACCCTTGTTGGCAATCACAGAGGTCAGACGTTTCTTGTAGTTGGCCACCAGGTTTGCACACATCTCAGGAGGGATTTTGTCCCATTTTACATTTACATTTACATTTTAGTCATTTAGCAGACGCTCTTATCCAGAGCGACTTACACATTAAGGTTTCGAGGCTGACGTTTGGCAACTCAAACCTTCAGCTCCCTCCACAGATTTTCTATGGGATTAAGGTCTGGAGACTGGCTAGGCCACTCCAGGACCTTAATGTGCTTCTTCTTGAGCCACTCCTTTGTTGCCTTGGCCGTGTGTTTTGGGTCATTGTCATGCTGGAATACCCATCCACGACCCATTTTCAATGACCTGGCTGAGGGAAGGAGGTTCTCACCCAAGATTTGACGGTACATGGCCCCGTCCATCGTCCCTTTGATGCGGTGAAGTTGTCCTGTCCCCTTAGCAGAAAAACACCCCCAAAGCATAATGTTTCCACCTCCATGTTTGATGGTGGGGATGGTGTTCTTGGGGTCATAGGCAACATTCCTCCTCCTCCAAACACGGCAAGTTGAGTTGATGCCAAAGAGCTCGATTTTGGTTTCATCTGACCACAACACTTTCACCCAGTTCTCATCTGAATCATTCAGATGTTCATTGGCAAACTTCAGACGGGCATGTATATGTGCTTTATTGAGCAGGGGGATCTTGCGGGTGCTGCAGGATTTCAGTCCTTCACGGCGTAGTGTGTTACCAATTTTTTTCTTGGTGACTATGGTCCCAGCTGCCTTGAGATCATTGACAAGATCCTCCCGTGTAGTTCTGGGCTGATTCCTCACCGTTCTCATGATCATTGCAACTCCACGAGGTGAGATCTTGCATGGAGCCCCAGGCCGAGGGAATTATTTTGTGTTTCTTCCATTTGCGAATAATCACACCAACTGTTGTCACCTTCTCACCAAGCTGCTTGGCGATGGTCTTGTAGCCCATTCCAGCCTTGTGTAGGTCTACAATCTTGTCCCTGACATCCTTGGAGAGCTCTTTGGTCTTGGCCATGGTGGAGAGTTTGGAATCTGATTGATTGATTGCTTCTGTGGACAGGTGTCTTTTATACAGGTAACAAGCTGAGATTAGGAGCACTCCCTTTAAGAGTGCTCCTAATCTCAGCTCGTTACCTGTATAAAAGACACCTGGGAGCCAGAAATGTTTCTGATTGAGAGGGGGTCAAATACTTATTTCCCTCATTAAAATGCAAATCAATTTATAACATTTTTGACATGCGTTTTTCTGGATTTTTTTGTTGTTATTCTGTCTCTCATGTTCAAATAAACCTACCATTCAAATTATAGACTGATAATTTCTTTGTCATTGGGCAAACGTACAAAATCAGCAGGGGATCAAATACTTTTTTCCCTCACTGTATGCTTAGCACTTATTGGCTGCTTTTCCTTCACTCTGCCGTCCGACTCATCCCAAACCATCTCAATTGGGTTGAGGTCGGGGGATTGTGGAGGCCAGGTCATCTGATGCAGCACTCCATCACTCTCGTTCTTTGTAAAATAGCCGTTACACAGCCTGGAGGTGTGTTGGGTCATTGTCCTGTTGAAAAACAAATGATAGGTCCACTAACCCCAAACCAGATGGGATGGCGTATCGCTGCAGAATGCTGTGGTAGCCATGCTGGTTAAGTGTGCCTTGAATTCTAAATAAATCACAGACAGTGTCACCAGCAAAGCACCCCCACACCATAACACCTCCTCCTCCATGCAGAGATCATCCGTTCACCCACACCGCGTCTCACAAAGACACGGCGTTTGGAACCAAAAATCTCAAATTTGGACTCATTTTACATTTCCATTTGAGTCATTTAGCAGACGCTCTTATCCAGAGCGACTTACAGGAGCAATTAGGGTTAAGTGCCTTGCTCAAGGGCACATTGACAGATTTTTCACCTAGTCGACTCGGGGATTAGAACGACCTTTCGGTTACTGGCACAGCGCTCTTAACCACTAAGCTACCTGCCGCCTCAAAGGACACATTTCCACCGGTCTAATGTCCATTGCTCGTATTTCTTGGCCCAAGCAGGTCTCTTCTTTCTTATTGGTGTTATCGTGTATCGCGTCGGATGCTGGTGATTATTGCTGTCAAACAAAGAGTCCGCTTAGGCTGCACTTTGATTAGAAGTTTTATTCATATCACAAGATGTCAGCATAAATTTACAGACCCGCAGTGTCTGGAGAAACAGCGTCCCAAAATAATCTGTCTGTTTCTAACACCCCCTGCCTCCAGCATATACTGGGTTGCTCCCTCTGCTGTCCAATCACCTGTCTCCCCTGGGGCGTCACCCTACAAATGGCTACTTTTGAACTAACATAAACATCTTTCCATTTCTTCATGAAAAACATTAACAAAGACATAATCCTAATACACTACATTCCCCCCTTCGAGACGAACTAAAAGTCTCGAAAACAAACCAAACAGGATTATGACAAGTAACAATTTATCTTATTGAGTATCTTTAACATTAAACCAAAAAAAACATTTTTCTCTAGAGTGTAAATACCTTTCTATGAAATATGAACAAATGTTTATGGAGTGTGAATACATTACTCTGAAATATGAACAAATCTTTATGGAGTGTGAGAGCGAAAAACTGTCTGGCAACCTTCGTTCCAAATCCATCCATCAATCAAGACAGTAAAATTCTCTCACGGTCCCTCTGCCCCAGGCAACCACCTAGGTACTCCCGATGAATTCATAAATCTTTATAAATGCATTTGAAACTATGATGCAATTAAATACACATGTAAGCCCCTGCAAACGAAATACTATCCAAAAAAATGTCCACTCTAAGGCTGGTCAACCCATCGGACCCTACAGTGGACTTCTATCCCTGCCTAGACTCCCTGTCCCTAAGCATTCACGAAATAAACAAAAACATCTAAGATCCCCACATGTATCAAATAACATGAAATATCATTCTACAAAAATTAATACCTAAGACTATGACACAAATTATGTATTACACATGCAAATATGTCTATATTTCATTGCAGACACTGGAATGTAGTCCACTACACTTCATCTCCCCCGTAGTCTCGACTTCCAATGCATTGTTGATGATGGAATCGGAACCTTTCCACCCCTTCCTTGTTCCATCTCCTCCAGCCATTGTCCTTTCATATTGTCCTTGTTTGAGTATTTCAATCTTTACATTTTCCCCCAAACGCTTCTGGAAGAAAAGAAAAGACCAAACAGTATCTTTTGCAAAACAAACACTTTCAAATTAAACATCAAGATCAACTAAGAATATAAAAATGATATATAAATGATGTATGAATCACATTATCCTATTCCCCCTTTGATTCATAAAATCATACTAAAAATCACACTAATATTGAAAAAAAAAATTTTTTTGAAAAATGATCAAATAATCAAAAAGGATATTTATCCATTAATACTCCATCCAGACCCCCTTGTCCATCTTCATCCAGATCAGGAACCGTCAACAACGGCATCTGAGTGTTGTCTCCAGGCATCACAACTCCAACCCATCTTAATATCATAGCTTTCGCAAATGTCAGTAACAAAGTACAAAAGCAAAACATCACACACAGCGCTATCAGAGCTGCAACTAAAATCTGAACCATCACTGCTCCTACTGGGCCTAACTGATCTTGCAACCAAGACTTCGCTGACCATCCAGCTCCTTCAGATCTACCAAACGCATCCCTTATATTCTTCAACGCATCTATAACACTCGTGATATTATCGGAACTATCTGGGATCAAAGTATAACAATCATCCCCCGTCAGATTCATAGCCAAACATAAGCCACCTTGTTTTGCTAAAATATAGTCAAGAGCCATGTCATGTTTCAACAGCGTCAGTCTGTGACTTCTTTGAGTATTTGACAGAAGGTTAAACCCTCTTATTGTTTCATTTGCAAACCCCTGCAAAGTATAGGTAATATTATCAATATGATCTGCCAAAAATGTTACACCATACCATGGAAAAAGTCAGAGTCCCCACTTCTCTCCTAGACTTATCCTCCAATGGTAGGCTTCAAGACTATGAAATGTCGCAATGTCTCTTTTCACCCTATTTTCAACCCTAGCTTCAGATTTATCTGTGTCCGGCGCTACCCCTCTTTTAATGGTAAAAGCCTCATATGGAAGCTTCAACGTTGACATGTAACAACATCCTGTCCATCCATAGGGTAAGAATATATATGCTTTATCACCACAAACCCACCAAATATCTCTAAAATTCCCAATAGTCACATTGCCAGGCAAAAGCTGATCTTTCACCATCAAAGTCCTGCTCTTCTTACTAACTGGTACATAAAAAGTTACATTATATTTGTCATCTCTAACCTTATGTTCATGCTTATCCAAAGTCATCATATAATCATCACAATCTGATATTCCCATGAACATACCCTTTCCATCATATGTTTTATTAGAACAAAAACAACTTTTAGCCCTCACTGCTTTCACCTCCAATGCTTCATATGCTTTCCATTTAGTTTCTCTTTTCCCTAACGAGCGGTATTGATCGGATGTATCTTCTGATGTTATGTTGAACTCAAAGAACTCATCCTGTACCTCCATGATATTATCTTGCACTATTTCAGATGAATCTATATTGTTCTCTACCACTATCTGCTGAGTCATTCCTGCTACATCCTTTAATTTCAGAAAAGTTGTTGTCGGTGTCGGTGTCATACTTCCTACATTTGTTATTGCCGTCATACCATTAATTCCTTCCAAAGTTACCATTAAAGTAGTTGATTTAGTTGATGAATTAACACCCTTAATTACTTCTAGTGGGAAAGTTACCGATATCCTCTGTGTATTATTTACTGTTGGAGTGGCTACTGTAACATACTTCTCCTGAACTCCTTTGGTGAATGTGGATGCTACAACAGACCTCAACTCTTCCATTATAAGCGTCACTTTATGGATTACATAGCCTTTTAACCAATAATTCTTAACCGGAACAAATTTTAATGCTTGCACTAGATAAGTACACATATATTCTCCCTGATCTTTCTCTGTAACATTACGCAAAATAAGTGAACAATCACTCATAACCCTCTTCCCCTTCATATTGTTGTACAAAATATACTTCCTTTGACTAGGGGGCACCGCTTCTACATCTGGTCCTGATAACAATACTTCTTCTCCATAATTATCTCTCCATGTGGGAGGAACGTCCCCTCCCCCACTCCATCTCTCACAGCTACAAGGAAGATGAGCTGTCTCACCCCTCCTAACCTTAATAACAGTCTTTTCTTCTAAAATTGGTGCTGGAGCTATTGGTTCCCTTGTAATCAAATGCGATATATTTATGGCTTTAATAACTATCAATGTTTAAAGAGTTAAATTGCTTCCCACTGTTGTTATAACAGACTGAAGTGTTGATGTCATTGTTGTTACTTCATCCCTAGTTTTCGTAACGTTTTGGTCTGACTTTTCTCCTAACTGGTCTAGGCCTACTTTGTCTAACTGAATCACTAGCTTCTCTTGTAACAGAGTTGCCCTTGGTGGTCTCTGCTGCTTCACATTCCACTGAAATATTCCCTGTTGCTTCTGGGACGTATTGAAAATCAATTTCCCCAAATCCCCTTTCCTTTCCATCCCTTGCATAGTCATCTCTGGCATCATCAGAAGTGTAAACATTATCAACGTTATCCCCAACATTGACAATCTCTCCCTCTTCCTGTTCTCCCCTATCTCCATCCTCTCTCTCTGCGTGTGGCACCTCTTCTGTAGGCGCTTTAACACAATGTGACAAATGATACCACGTAGGAGACCCCTTAACCTGGACAGCTGTTCCAGTACTACGAACCACTTCAAATGGTCCTTCACGACGTTCGTTATACCACTTCCTTCTGAATACCTTTACGAATACTTTGTCCCCCGGTTGTACTGTATTCCTCTTATCCTCCTCAAGCTCCTCCTGCACCTCTTCTTGTCTTTGCCTGTCAGAAACATATGTGGACAACTTTTTATGAAAATTGGCCATATATGTAACGTACGCTCTCATTTCATCTTCCAACAGAGCCAAGCTTGGACCCTTTCCGCTTGTTCACAAACAAGGCGTAGGCATCCTTCTTCCTGTTACCAACTCATGGGGTGTCATACGTAGATCACGTAACTCACTTGAGCGACACACCATTAGTGCTAAAGGAAGCGCCGCTATCCAGTTTAGACCTGTATGTTGACAAATTTTCACAATGCGATTTTTCAAGACACCGTTCATTCTTTCACACATCCCTTGACTTTGTGGGTGATAAACTGCTCCAAGACGCTGCTTAATTCCCAATTTTTGCAACATCAATTTAACTGATTTATCCACAAATTCCCTTCCATTGTCTGAGGATATTCGATCGGGTAATCCCCACCTGCTTATGACTTCTTTACACAAGAACTTGGCAACCGACTGAGCATCCTTACGCTTGGTTGGACAAGCTTCCGTCCATCGTGAAAATCTATCTACAACCACCAACATGTATCTTTTCCCATCAACTGGTTTTATCATATCAACAAAGTCAATAACCAACTCACGCATAGGACCCCTTGGTGTAGGAATGTAACCCGGATGAACAGTTATCCCTCTTCGAACATTATTTTTAAGACAGATAGTGCACCTTCCTATCATATAATCAATTTGTTCAAACAAATATGGAGCCCAAAAACCTTATTCCTTTATGATCTTTCTGTTAACCTCCCCCCTCGCAACATGAGCTAACCCATGTGCTTCCTGAATCATCAGACCTAAGAGGTCTAGAGGCGCTACTATCAACCCCTCATGGTTTCTCCACAGACCAGTAGCATCTTTGACCGCTCCTCGGTCTAGCCATAGCTGTTTGTCGATCATAGAAGCAGCTTCTTGCATCAAAATTACATCCTGAAGCGTAATTTTGTCTTCCAAGTCCACTCCATGAGTGACCAGAAAAACTTTTCCCAATTTATCCGCTCCTGCGACGGCTTTTGCAGCTTCATCAGCAGCTTTGTTCCCTTGTGTCACTCTTGACATATCTGTTTTGTGAGCTGCACACTTAGCTATCGCTATCTCTTTAGGCTTCATCATAGCATGCAACAGTTTCATTATTTGCACATGATGTTGTATCGGAGAACCATCCGTTTTCTTAAACCCTCGACTTTTCCATACTGCCCCAAACAAATGACATACACTATGTGCATATGCTGAATCAGTGTATATAGTTACTCGCTTTCCTTCTGCTAACAAACATGCTTCTGTTAGCCCCACAAGTTTAGCAAGTTGTGCAGACGCAGGCTGTGGTATTACTTCAGCCTTTTCCACAACAAATCCCGTTCCTCTGCCTCTAACTACTGCATAACCAGCACATAATTTATCTCCCACCCGATAACAAGACCCATCAGTCCAATACTCCAGGTCTGCCTCACGTAATGGAAAGGCTTGTAAATCTGATCTAAGCCTCGAATATCTCTCTGCTTCTTGGACACAATCATGTGGCTCACCATCCTCTGAAGTTGGTAAACTCTCGGCTGGATTTACTGTATCACACCTCACTAGGGTGACATCTTCCTGCTCTAAGAGCCTATGATAGTCTCTGAGCCTAGGCATAGTTAATGTGTATTTCCCATAGTTCAGAAGATTTCTGAGACTATGATGGGTAAGAATTGTTACTGGGTAGCCCATTGTGACCGATGATGCTTTGTCATACATTGAATATACTCCCACCATTGCTCTGTAGCACAGTGATAACCCTAGTTCTACCTCTGAATAAGCAGTAGAGTAGTAGGAAATAGGCTGAGGATTCGTCCCTGTGCCTGTCGGTTGACAAAGAACCGCACACGCATATCTACCTCCAGTAGAAGTAGACACATATAGCAAAAAGTTATTTGAGTAATCTGGTAGTGTAAGTGCAGGTGCCTCCTGCAACCTCTGTTTGATCGTTTCAAATGCCACATGGCCTTCCTGTGTCCAGGAAAGATTGCTATGGAGTTGACCACTCTCAGTACCCCTAACCATAGCTCTCAAAGGTGCCATCAAACTAGTATAACCCTCCACCCAAGCTGAGGAATAACCAGCAATACCCAGAAATGTCATCATCTCTCTGACCGTTCTAGGCTTCGGAGCCTTACGAATAGTTTCCACTTGCCTGTCCGAAATGTTTCTGTGGCCATGCGTTATGTTTTGACCTAAATACACAACTTTCTCCTGGCAATATTGCAGCTTTTTCTGTGAAACCTTATGCCCCTTTTCTGCCAATACCTGTAGCAATTTAATTGAGTCTCTATGACATGTTTCGTTATTTTGTGAGCAAACCATTATATCATCCACGTACTGAATGACAGTGCTCTGCAATATCTGATCTATCCCTACCAAATCATCCTTCAGTACTTTATTGAAGATATGAGGAGAATGCCGGTACCCCTGTGGCATTCTACTGTACTCATAGAATTGTCCCTTATATGTGAACCCAAATAAATTCTGACTCTCTACACTAAGTGGAACACTAAAAAATGCTCCACATAAGTCTAACACTGTAAAATGTGTCGCATCAGGAGGAACTTGGGCTAACAAGGTATGAGGGTCTGGCACTTCTGCTGGAAAGTCAGTCACTACCTCATTTACTGCTCTCAAATCATGAACCACACGATAAGTTCCATCTGGTTTTTCCACAGGCCACAAAGGCGTGTTACTCCGAGGGTTTTTTGTTGTCCTTAAAACCCCTGCTTTCGAAAGTCCTTCAATTTGTGGTTCAATCCCTTGGATTGCTTCATCTTTCAATGGATACTGATTTTTCCATGGAGGTCTGGCTCCTGGTCGAAGTTCAACTTTCACAGGTTGGGCTGATTTCACAAGTCCAATACCGGTACTGTGTTGAGACCACAACCCTTCTGGAACTTGTTGCAACATCTCCTCTTTCATAGAGTCTGAATCCATCTTCATATTGCAAATAGATTCATGTGTCATTCCTACCGCTTGTGGCTCTCCTTGTCCTTGAGCCGAAATCATTATTTTAAGAAATCGTTGATCTTCACTTCTCCAGATCGCCAAATTCTCTTTCATTGGTCTGAAACTAAGTTTCTCTGCTTCTGTCATCATTTCTCCTATTTGCTTCTGCTCATAGCCTTCCGAAACCAACAAGGTAACATGTGGCACACTCTTCTCAATCTCAAATTCTTTATTCAGATAGTCGTCTGTGTTTATCTTCATAGCTGCTCCTTGTGGTCCTAAAATAATGCAACTTGAGCTAAGTTGAACATTCTTCGGTTGATGACTCAACCATTCCTCTGAGTGTGGTTGGGCAGCCTTCTTGAAATACTTGAGCGTACAATGGAATGGATATTCCGGAAGCCTCGCATCCGGCATATTTGCAACAATAAATCTCTCCCATATCTTAGCCTGCTTCATAAAATCTTCACTGAGATTTCCAATCCAGAATACTGAAGACGAATCCATCTCTGTCATCATCAACACTTGGTAAACCTTTTCCTTTGGCATTTCTACCAGACAGCCGTCTGGTGTACATCTTATTGTACAGTTCAACTTACACAATGCATCTCTTCCCAATAATGCCACAGGTGTATGTTCTGATACCAATATGGGTATTGTAATTTTCTGATCTTTATAGCAGAGCTCAATTGGTTACGTAAGAGGAATAAGCTGTTTTACTCCCTCAAATCCGATTGTCCTAATGAGTTGATTGGACATAGGAAGATGTGTAGCATCTTCAGGCCGAACACAGGTGAACGAAGCTCCGCTATCCGCCATCACTTCCAATGGTCGGTTGTTTATTTTCACCTCAATTGTTGGATCTTTTTCCGGTCCTGATGCTACCAGCTGACACCCCCCTTTCGGATCATCTAGGCACCTCTAGAATCCTTGCTCCGGACCCCTGTAGGGGTTCACCGGTCCTCCAGATGATCTTGACTGGCCTCTGTATCTTCCTCTGAAATTCCCTCTGATGTTTCCTCCTGACTTATTGCACCCACGGGCAAAGTAACCAACCTGTCCACAATTATAACATGCTTCTGAAAGTTGCTGGAAGGATGACTTAAATCTTCCTCTTTCTAAGTCTTCTCGTCCTCTTCCTCTCCAATTCTGTGTCTGTCCAGAAATTGGCTGTGGATATGAAACAACTGGTACCCCCATTGGTGGCTGGTACAATTGCGGTTGGACCTGGTCTGGTTGAAGCTGTGGCAGTGATTGTTGATTTGGTGCACACTGATTCTGCATAACCAAAGCTTGTTTCTTCTCCTTCTTATTCTCCCCAAGTTGTATCTGATTGAGTTTTCTGAGAGTTTCTTCGTCCTGTTCTTTCTGGTTGTGTTCCTTTTTCCTGTACAGATCCACTTGATGGGCTATATGATCGGTATAGACACCTTTTGTCATGCTTCCAAGTCCAACCACTTCTGCCAGTTTGCTCCTTACTGGTGAGGGCAGTCCCATTTGCAGTTTAGCTCTCAAAATTGACTGCTCAATTTGACTCACATCTGGATCATTTCCAGTAATGTTTCTCCACACTTGATGAACTCTTGACACATAGGCTCTCGGATTTTCTTGTTGTCCTAGTGGGTCAATCAGAATATTATCAGGATGCACATTTGTTGGAAATGTATCTTTCAATGCTCTCCACAGACGATTCCTACTTGCAGCCAACAATTCAGGATCGTTCACTGCAGTCCCTACATATCTAATGAGTCCAGCTCTCTGAAAGACTTCTTCCATATCTGGAATCCCAATGAGATTAGCCAAAAGTCTCTTAACGTCTCCTATGGCTGACTGTGTTCCCACCGTAATTTCTTCCAATTTTGAAATCCAAGGATAGGCCCCATCTAGGCAGCTTCTCAAGTATATTTGACATATCGGTATTTTGCAATGGCTTATATTCTAAGTTTTGACCTCGAATGATAACTGGTATCATTTTACTCGTGGCCTCTTTCCTTGGCCTTAATGCATATTTTCCCTCAACTTCTTTGGATTCTTTTTTCCGCAGTTTCTCCCTCTGTATCTTCAGCGTCTTGAGTTGTTCCTCTAGCTCTCTTACCTCTTCTAACGTCCTTGCTTTATCCAGGTCTGATAAGCATCGGTCTATATCTCCTTCTATTCCTTCTGTGCCAGTCCTTGTAGGATAAACTCCTTTTGAATACACAGCACCTTTAGTCTCCTCTTTATCGCTGTCTTCATCTTTGCTTTCATCAGAACTAGAATATATTGTATCCTTCTTCTTCAAACCTTCCTCACCCCTTCTCTCCGTTCTGGCCAACCTCCGTTTGATCACAGGATCATATCCACCCATGATCTCCTCTGAATCACTCTGATCATCATCGTCCTCATCCAGTTTCATCCTACTTAACCTCATTCCACCCTTAGTTTCCAGACATCTCGTTTTCTTTTTACTTTTGGAGTTTGGATGCATTTTTATGGTCGTTTCTGCTTGTCCTCTCTCTATTATTCGTTCATCTTCATCTCTGATGCAATAATCACCCTGCTGGAGGATCACTGGAAGCTGAGGATAAGCATCCCTAAGCTCTACTTCCTTCTCATAAGGTGGGGGTCTTTTCGCTGAATCCGTATGTGAGAAAGGTATACTGACTTCTACCCTTAGTTTTTCTGTCGCCTTCTCTTCCTTTAGCCTTTTCTCTATACCTTTGTTTCTCTTATCGTTGGTATCTTTCATCAGTTTTTGTCCTTCATCTTCAAACAGCTTAAGAACACCCAGCTCCCTTTGTCTCTTTTCTTTACGTCATTCCTTTTGTTTTCCCTTCTTTTGATCTGCCTTGTAAATTGACAGAAGCACTTTCATGATGTTGATGACGTCAGGGTTAAGAGTCCCTTCCACTGGCCATGGTTGTTCAATGTCAGGCCAACGTTTGTTTCATTTGCCGGATAACCTCGCAATACCCTTAACTAAAGGATTACTATTTTCAACTATATCAACCGGTGTAATGACTTTCATAGCCTTGCTGTCCTTTCTCCCCATTGTAACTACTCTTTTATATTCCTTTATTGTGAATTATTTTATTTTAGACTATATAGCCTATGGCTTCCCCCCTTTAATTATTAATATAAACTAAACAACTCCAAAAAAAATGTATAATCAATTAATAAAAATATGAATATTTAAAAAATTCAATTTAAAATTGTATTCAAAAAATATTTTTAATTAAAATAAAATATCAATTAATAAAAATAAAAAATCAATTAAAAATTATGAATAATTATAACCAATTTTTTTATCTCTATATCCTATCTTACCAATTTATCACTTAGTGTCTATCTTACCACAACCCATCCGGACAGTAAATACAAGTAGTCAACTTCACAGCAATCCCAAAAACCAAAGACTTCCAATCAAACTTTTTGTCCAAAAATGATGCAGAAAAGCTAATCTCCATTGGGATTATCTGGTTTACTGGTGCTTTCCATGCCGTCCCTAGGAGGGGTGCATCACTTGAGTGGGCTTAGTCACTGACGTGATCTTCCTGTCCGGTTTGTCGCCACCTCGGGCTCATGCAGTGGAGGAGATCTTCGTGGGCTATACTCAGCCTTGTCTCAGGGTAGTAGGTTGGTGGTCTGTTGATATCCCTCTGGTGGTATGGGGGCTGTGCTTTGGCAAAGTGGGTGGGGTTATGTCCTGCCTGGTTGGCCCTGTCTGGGGGTATCATCGGATGAAGCCACAGTGTCTCCCGACCCCCCCCCCCCCCCCTCTCAGCGTCCAGTATCTATGCAGCAATAGTCTATGTGCCGGGGGCTAGGGTCAGTCTGTTATATCTGGTGTTATTCTCCTGTCTTATCCGCTGTCCTGTGTGAATTTAAGTATGCTCCCTCTAATTCTCTCTCTCTCCCTCTCATCCCGGAGGACCTGAGCCCTAGGACCAATCTGGCCTTAATGGCCATGTACTGTTATAATCTCCACCCGGCACAGCCAGAAGGGGACTGGCCACCCCTCCAGAGCCTGGTTCCTCTCTAGGTTTCTACCAAGGTTTCTGCTTTTCTAGGGAGTTTTTCCTAGCCACTGTGCTTCTACATCTGCATTGCTTGCTGTTTGGGGTTTTAGGCTGGGTTTCTGTATAGCACTTTGTGACATCTGCTAATGTAAAAAGGGCTTTATAAATCAAATTTGATTGATTGATTGATTCGCACAATCCTCTTCTGAATAGGGTGCGGAGCACCGGCTCATTCCATCCGCTGGATGCTGCCACTGTACGGAAGGCGAGGGCATACTCCGCAGCGTTCTGGCCTTCCTGCCGCAGTTGAAGTAAGCGGTCGCGTCCATCTCTGCCCTCTGGTGGATGGTTGAGACACCCCTTAACAGAGCCATGAACCCCTCATAGGAATCCAGCTCCTCCTCTCCTCTCTCTCAGACAGCCGTAGCCCACTCCAACGCCCGTCCAGTCAGCAGGGAAATAACCGTGGCAACCTTGGATCTCTCGGTGGTGGGGGCTCCCATCTGATGAGTAAAATAGAGGGAGCACTGGACCTGGACAGACTGCTGGATGGGCTGGGATACTGTTTTGCTAGGTCGACTGGTGGTAGATAATCCTCCGCCCGAGGGAGGTGTTGCCCCTTGGGTAACGTCGAGACACTGCAGAACGCGGAGGACCTCTTCCATAGCCGTCCCCAGTTGAGCCAGCTGGTCTTGGTGTTGGCGAAGTACGTTTCCCTGTTCGCTGACCATCTGGGAGAAGCCTTGATCAACTTCTGCTTCCATAATATGGAAGCGTTATTCTGTAACGTAGATGCTGGGAGTCAGGAAGCAGGTGCAGTTGGAGAGTTTAATAGAACACGAACAATAAACAATACAAAAACAGGAGTAGCGTCGGGACATGGAATGAGTCAATAACGCCTGATGGGAAATAAGTCCCATTTAGCTCAGTTGGTAGAGCATGGCGCTTGCAACGCCAGGGTTGTGGGTTCGTTTCCCACGGGAGGCCAGTATGAAAATGTATGCACTCACTAACTGTAAGTCGCTCTGGATAAGAGCGTCTGCTAAATGACTAAAATGTAAAATAACAACAGAGTGCTATATATATGGGGAGTAATCAGGAAGGTGATAGAGTCCAGGTGTGCCTGATGATGAGGCGCAGGTGTGCGTAATGATGGGCAGCCAGGGCCGGTGGTTAGTAAACTGGCGACGTTGAACATCGGAGGGGAGGAGCAGGAGTAGATGTGACAGATGGGGTTGAGATGAAGGCTCTGTGCAGGCCAGTCAAGTTCTTCCACACTGATCTCGACAAACCATTTCTGTATGGACCTCGCTTTCTGCACGGGGGCATTGTCATGCTGAAACAGGAAAGGGCCTTCCCCAAACTGTTGGAAGCACAGAATCATCTAGAATGTCATTGTATGCTGTAGCGTTAAGATTTCCCTTCACTGGAACTAAGGGGCCTTTATTCCTCCTCCAACAAACTTCACAGTTGGCACTATACATTGGGGCAGGTAGCGTTCTCCTGGCATCCACCAAACCCAGATTCATCCGTATGGCAATGGCAGCAAGCTTTACACTACTCCAGCCGATGCTTGGCATTGCGCATGGTGATCTTAGGCTTGTGTGTGGCTGCTCGGCCATGGAAACCCATTTCATGCTCCCGACTAACAGTTATTGTGCTGACCTTGCTTCCAGAGGCAGTTTGGAACTCGGTAGTGAGTGTTGCAACCGAGGACAATTTTCTTCAGCACTCTGTGGTCCCGTTCTGAGCTTGTGTGGCCTACTACTTCACGGCTGAGCCGTTGTTGCTCCTAGACATTTCCACTTCACAATAACAGCACTTACAGTTGACCGGGTCAGCTCTAGCAGGGCAGAAACTTTATGAACTGACTTGTTGGAAAAGGATCATCCTATGATGGTGCCATGTTGATTAATTAAATGCTCACATGCCCCCATCACTTCTATAATTTTTAGCTATCGGTGGCTAAAGTTACCTGAAGTTTGTAATGGCTGTTTAAAGACAACTGGACCATGGATTACAGTTTTTCCCAGCCCATAGATTACTTTCAAGGTGAGGAACCGTCTAACACCAAGTTGTAAAATAGTGAACTACTCCTTTAAGAGTACATCGTGGGCTGAGGGCACTCTGATAGTTTGCAGAAAATCGCAATCAAAATAAACGTTCTACCACAGCAGCCATGTTATTTTTGTGAAGCATATTTGATTCGGAGTTTGGACATATAAAGTTTGTATGTGAAAACTACAGGCATACATACAGTCAGTTGTTCTGAACACACATAACTCGCGCTAAAGAGGGAGGCTCACTTGGCTGGTGCTAGCACATGCGCATATCAAATACACCGCTGGAACGCCGACTAAGGTGTTTGTTGTTTTAATAATTTGAAAGATTGCACAGAAAAACAGGGGTTTGACCTCACACCGATTAAGATAAACAGAGTAAGGTGTGACATGATTATTGCATAATCTGTCTACTGCCATAATCAGTTTCATATCCAATTATTAGTGTGCATGTAAACAATCTCTTGTGTATATAAACAATTGATGTAATCTGACCACAATCAATCATACAGCATAAATGCAATATGTCTGAACTTGTTGAACCTGGAATAGATTTGCACAAATAATAGCTTTATTTCAGCATGTGAATAATGCCAAAGAATTCACTGACTATGCCTGCAAGTCAGCAAAACATCTTAAAGCAATTTATAGAAAACATAGAACAGAGAAATATCATCATTGTTTTAAATGAACACATTTACTATAATATTCATAAAGAGAAACAGTCAGAGATGAGAGTAGCTGGCTATGTTTGTGTTCTTATTTTTGTACATTGGGCAACAGTTGCTAATTCCTATGTCACTTATAAGTGTTCCCTGATTGCAAAAAAGTAAAAAATATATAAATGCCATATCGGGCTCTGCTTGAGCATAGCCACCTGCCCTATACCATACAACTGTCTAAACACAACATAAACATCAGCAGACAATATATTATAAATATACATATGAAAACAATCAAATATCTCTTTCAAAGTAGAACACAACATAAGAGGTAATGAATGATGAGTAAAAAAAAACTGTAGACAAGCAGAGGCAATAATGGTTAGAGGATAAAGCTGCAAAGGCCACAGGGAATGTACTGATGGTGATGTGCACAGCTGCAGATGAAGTTTTGTTGCTGGACAGTTTTGGGATATATTGTTGGTGCAACTAGATCAGAATTTCACAAGGAAGGGACTGACATGCAGATCAACTGCAACATTGGACATACAGTACACTGATTGGACAAAACATTAAGAACACCTTCCTAATATTGAGTTGCCCCCCCTTTTCCCTCAGAACAGCCTCAATTCATCGGGGCATGGACTCTACAAGGTGTCAAAAGCCTTCCACAGGGATGCTGGCCCATGTTGACTCCAATGCTTCCCACAGTTGTGTCAAGTTGGCTGGATGTCCTTTAGGTGGTGGACCATTCTTGATACACAGAAAATTGTTGAGCGTGAAAAACCCGGCAGCATTACAGTTCTTGACACAAACCAGTGCGCCTGGCACCTACTACCATATCCTGTTCAAAGGCACTTCAATATTTTGTCTTGCCCATTCACCCTCTGAATGGCACACATACACAATCCATGTCTCAATTGTCTCGAGGCTTAGAAATCCTTATTTAACCTGCCTCCTCCCCTTCACCTACACTGATTGAAGTGGATTTAACAAGTGACATCAATAAGGGATCATAGCTTTCATCTGGATTCACCTGGTCAGTCTATGTAATGGAAAGAGCGGGTGTTCATAATGTTTTGTACACTCATTGCCACTGGTTGGAAATAGCGCCCTCCTCAGGTTTACTGTAGTTGTCTCTTTCTGCCCTTCCGCCAGTGAGATAAAGCACAATCTGAGGGAAGAAAATTGTGTAAGTGACAGATTAATCATTATAAAATCATACCTAAATATTTCTGATAAAATCATACCAACTGTTTCTAATGATCAATGACACTTCATGAAACTTTTTTTGGTCTGCTTTGAACATCCTAGCCATGAAGCAAGCCCTTAACCTATTCGCTCTATTTTTCTGTTGCAATGTTATTGCTGTTTTTATATTCATTATTCATGTTCCTCACATGAGTGCTTTATACTCCTTCCTGCCTTATATTTTTCATATGGAAAGCCCTTCAATTGATTTGTTAACAGATGTGCTATAGCCTCAACAACTCCACTGATCTCTCTGTAAAATAGGGAACAGATCAACCTTAAGAAGTGCTGTGTAGTTAATCGTGAATGATTCAGACGTGTTAACAGGCGTTAACAGAACATGTCCACGGCTCTATGCTATACATGTAAAGACAAAGAAAACAGTAAGAGGCCTGGCAAGACGTGTGGGAAGCAGCCAACACCTCACCTTCCCCTTTAAGATAGTGTCGAAATCAGCCAGTGTAACGTCTTTCCCACGGTCTGACATGATTTATCTTTCTTTATATTAACCCTTTCATCTAAGGGGTTGACTAACAAGGCAACACATAGCTATGTCTTACTGATATAGGACGTGTAAATGATTAATAAATAGGCTAACATATAATAATATTATATATTATTATATTATATTATTATATTATATATTATATATTGACAGGCATGTCCAAGTCCTTTTATGGCACAGACCTCAATGGGTACTACAGTGTTGAATAAGAACATAGTGTCTACAGACACTGAAGAGACACAATGAACACAACAAGCCCATACAGTATGCCAAACCAGTTGAGTAGGTTTGTGTTCCTGGGGAAAATGCCCACTTTTGGTATTCAGCAGTCATACAACTATGCCTTATTTACTTTGAAGAACTACTAAAATAGTGATTTTGTCAGACAGCATAGGCAGCAGCTCTATAGAGATGAGATGATGACTTGGAATTAAATAATACATTCATCAAATAAAACAAATGTAATATACAGAACAACTAAAATATTGTATTAAAGTAAAGTAATGTGAATAAATTATGGTTAATAAGTGATAAGAAGTAATGGGCAATCACTACCATCATGACCCTTCATTAATTGTTTTATTTTGTGTTGCTACAGCATTCAACCCACATAACGCATAGTGCATTTAACGTCTAATGCACTACTTGTTATTCTAACATACACTACATGGCCAAAAGTATGTGGACACCTGCTCGTCGAACATCTTATTCCAAAACCATGGGCATTAATATGGCGTTCGCTGGGGTTGAGGTCAGGGCTCTGTGCAGGCCAGTCAAGTTCTTCCACACCAATCTCGACAAACCATTTCTGTATGGACCTCCCTTTGTAACACGGGGGCATTGTCATGCTGAAACAGGAAAGGGCCTTCCCCAAACTGTTGCCACAAAGTTGGAAGCACAGAATCATCTAGAATGTAATTGTCTGCTGTAGCGTAAAGATTTCCCTTCACTGGAACTAAGGGGCCGAGCTCGAAACATGAAAAACAGCCCCACACCCTTATTCCTCCACCAAACTTTACAGTTGGGACTATGCATTTGGGCAGGTAGCGTTCTCCAGGCATCCACCAAACCCAGATTCGTCCGTCGGACTGCCAGATGGTAGAGCGTGATTCATCACTCCAGAGAAGGCGTTTTCACTGCGCATGGTGATCTTGTGTGCGCCTGCTCGGCCATGGAAACCCATTTCATGAAGCTCCCGACGAACAGTTCTTGTGCTGACGTTGCTTCCAGAGGCAGTTTGGAACTCGGTAGTGAGTGTTGCAACCGAGGACAGGCGATTTTTATGCGCTACGCGCTTACTCGGCGGTCCCGTTTTGTGAGCTTGTGTGGCCTACCACTTGGCGGCTGAGCCATTGTTGCTCCTAGATGTTTCCACTTCACAATAACAGCACTTACAGTTGACCGGGGCAGCTCTAGCAGGGCAGAAATTTGACGAACTGACTGGAAAGATGGCATCCTATGATGGTCCCACGTTGAAAGTCCCTGAGCTCTTCTGTAAGGCCATTCAACTGCCAATGTTTGTCTATGGTGATTGCATGGCTGTGTGCTCAATTTTATACACCTGTCAGCAACAGGTGTGGCTGAAATAGCCGAATCCACTAATTTGAAGGGGTGTCCACATACTTTTGTATATATAGTGTATCATCTGACTTCTGTCACACTTTCACTAGTAGTTAAGACTCATGTTACAAGAGGAGGGATGAATGAAAACTGCATGTCTGGAAAAGTACACTCTTGATGGACAGTGGGTAATTGAATTAGAGAGGGCAGAGTTAAGAGGTAATGGAAGAGAGGAAGTACAGTAAGGGAATGAAGTGCACTCACAGTCTTGCTCTCCCTCTTCACTGGGAAAGCAGTCTTTGAAGAGACAGTGCATTGTCCGATAGCAGTTATCCAACAGAGATTTGGGGGTCACGAACCTCCAGCCTTTTGAGTCAATATCCTTCACTCTTTTGTAGATCTCCTCTATTCGCTCTGGTGGCTCTCTCTGAGAGATAAACATACATGGCCATTATGAGATAAGTTTGTTCAAACAGAGAGATGGGCAGAACAGTGATTGTGACACTATGTCCGGTCTTACACACCTCATCACTCTGTGTTGGGAACACCTGCTGGACCTTCCTGAAGAGATCCTCCAGGTCGGCGGTGTACTTGTAGGAGGGGTGTCTCTCTGGCAAGACCCTCAGGATCCTCTTCAACACCTCCTGGTTGACCAACAGCCACACATCCTGCAGGTCCCCGTCTTCCAGATCCTCCACCCTTGCCCTCTGGAGGTACAGAGAGAAGAGAAAGAAGTGTGGTAGATTGGAGTGGGATGGGGGAGGAACAGATCGAGATGTTTTATTTATTTTATCAAGGAGTCATACTGAGACCAAGGTCTCTTTTACAGATGAGCCCTGAATTACATAAATTACAGAAAATACACACATCAAAATATAAATACAAAATGCAAGCAGAAAGAAAGAAAAACACGGTAATAAAAAATAAAAACACATTCATCAGTAGTAAGGTCCTCAATCAGCTTTCTGAATTGCCCTAGTGGCACCAAAACATCATACACTGCTCAAAAAAATTAAGGGAACACTTAAACAACACATCCTAGATCTGAATGAATGAAATAATCTTATTAAATACTTTTTTCTTTACATAGTTGAATGTGCTGACAACAAAATCACACAAAAATGATCAATGGAAATCAAATTTATCAACCCATGGAGGTCTGGATTTGGAGTCACCCTCAAAATTAAAGTGGAAAACCACACTACAGGCTGATCCAACTTTGATGTAATGTCCTTAAAACAAGTCAAAATGAGGCTCAGTAGTGTGTGTGGCCTCCACGTGCCTGTATGACCTCCCTACAACGCCTGGGCATGCTCCTGATAAGTTGGCGGATGGTCTCCTGAGGGATCTCCTCCCAGACCTGGACTAAAGCATCCGCCAACTCCTGGACAGTGGCGTTGGTGGATGGAGCGAGACATGATGTCCCAGATGTGCTCAATTGGATTCAGGTCTGGGGAACGGGCGGGCCAGTCCATAGCATCAATGCCTTCCTCTTGCAGGAACTGCTGACACACTCCAGCCACATGAGGTCTAGCATTGTCTTGCATTAGGAGGAACCCAGGGCCAACCGCACCAGCATATGGTCTCACAAGGGGTCTGAGGATCTCATCTCGGTACCTGGAGGGCTGTGCGGCCCCCCAAAGAAATGGCACCCCACACCATGACTGACCCACCGCCAAAACGGTCATGCTGGAGGATGTTGCAGGCAGCAGAACGTTCTCCACGGCGTCTCCAGACTCTGTCACATGTGCTCAGTGTGAACCTGCTTTCATCTGTGAAGAGCACAGGGCGCCAGTGGCGAATTTGCCAATCTTGGTGTTCTCTGGCAAATGCCAAACGTCCTGCACGGTGTTGGGCTGTAAGCACAACCCCCACCTGTGGACGTCGGGCCCTCATACCACCCTCATGGAGTCTGTTTCTGACCGTTTGAGCAGACACATGCACATTTGTGGCCTGCTGGAGGTCATTTTGCAGGGCTCTGGCAGTGCTCCTCCTGCTCCTCCTTGCACAAAGGCGGAGGTAGCGGTCCTGCTGCTGGGTTGTTGCCCTCCTACGGCCTCCTCCACGTCTCCTGATGTACTGGCCTGTCTCCTGGTAGCGCCTCCATGCTCTGGACACTACGCTGATAGACACAGCAAACCTTCTTGCCACAGCTCGCATTGATGTGCCATCCTGGATGAGCTGCACTACCTGAGCCACTTGTGTGGGTTGTAGACTCCGTCTCATGCTACCACTAGAGTGAAAGCGCCGCCAGCATTCAAAAGTGACCAAAACATCAGCCAGGAAGCATAGGAACTGAGAAGTGGTCTGTGGTCACCACCTGCAGAACCACTTCTTTATTGGGGGTGTCTTGCTAATTGCCTATAATTTCCACCTGTTGTCTATTCCATTTGTACAACAGCATGTGAAATGTATTGTCAATCAGTGTTGCTTCCTAAGTGGACAGTTTGATTTCACAGAAGTGTGATTGACTTGGAGTTACATTGTGTTGTTTAAGTGTTCCCTTTATTTTTTTGAGCAGTGTATTTAAGAATTTTTTAAAGATTGTTCCACAAATAAGGTGCAAGAAAACTAAAAGCTGATTTACCTAACTTCCAGAATTTCAAGAGTTAGCCATACCTGAGACCAGGTGTGGTAACTCGTATGTCTAAAGTTTAGTAAAGATGTTAGGAACAGTGAGATATTTTGTAAAAGGGCTTTATAAATGAAAACATAGCAATGTATCAACCTATGTGACATCAAAGAGGGCCAACCAACTTTCTGGTAGAGAATGCAGTGATGAGTACTAAAATTGTCGCCCGTAATAAAGCGCAGTGCGCTATGATAAACTGCATCTAACAACTTTAATGAAGTGGCAGGTACATTCATATAGATGATGTCGCCATAGTCTAGGACCAATAAGAACGTTGACTGAATAATCGGCTTTCTACTATTTAGTGAGAGGCAGGACCTATTTCTAACTCATCAATATGCTTTTTAAAAGACAGCTTTTCATCTATTCAGATGCCCAGATATTTGTAAGCAGGGACACGATCAATATGGACACCATCCAAAGTACATAGTTATTTTTATGTGCTCTAGAGAACAACATATACTTAATTTTACCTGCATTCAGTACTAATTTCAGGTCAATAAAGTTTTTCTGTAATACAATGAAGGCAGACTGTAGTTCAGATAGAGCATGGTCAACGGTGTGGGCAATAGCATACACAACAGTATCATTGGCATACAAGTGCAGGTTACATTTTTTTACAGACAAGTCGATATTGTTAATATAAAGAGTAAAAAGTACAGGACCCAAAATCAATCGCTGCGGGACACCTTTCGTAATATCTAGGAAACCTGATTTAACACCATCAGTAGATATACATTGAGTTCTATCTGTCAAGTAATTTTAAAACCAGTTACATGCAGCCTGGTCTAGGCCAATTGAGGAAAGCCTCTGAATTAGTAGTGAGTGATCAACAGTATCGAAAGCCTTTTTATGTATTTTTTAATTTTTAATTTCACCTTTTATTTAACCAGGTAAGCCAGTTGAGAACAAGTTCTCATTTACAACTGCGACCTGGCCAAGATAAAGCAAAGCAGTGCGATAAAAACAACAACACAGAGTTACATATGGGATAAAACAAAACATAAAGTCAAAAATACAACAGAAAATATATATAGTGTGTGTGCAAATGTAGCAAGTTATGGAGGTAAGGCAATAAATAGGCCTTTGACAGGTCAATGAAGAGGGCAGCACTTTACCCCTACCTACATGTACAAATTACCTCGACTAACCTGTACCCCCGCACATTGACTCGGTACCGGTACCCTCTGTATATAGCCACGTTATTGTTATTTTGTTTTACTTTAGTTTATTTAGTAAATATTTTCTTAACTCTTTCTTGAACTGCATTGTTGGTTGAGGGCTTGTAAGTAAGCATTTCACGGTAAACTGTTGTATTTGGCGCATGTGACAAATAAAATGTGATTTGATTTGAGTCAGCTAGAGGCTGGCAGAGGGAAGAGCAGTCGATTGTCTGACCAGGGTCAATTAAACCACCGTTTGTCTTAAATAAAAAGCCTGCCGATTGATTAAAAGCATCACTTATCCCATTCTTCTCAGTTATGATGCCAGAGTCAGACATAACTCTCTTAGGTAGGGAAGAAGAGGAATTTGTACGCTTCCGTGCATTTACTGTTTTCCCAAATTTTGAAGGATCCCCAGCAATCAGAGATAGAGCTTAAAAGGTAGCTTGATTTAGCTTCTTATTCGAGATAGTACATCTGTTTCTCAATTGTCTGAAAGATTGCCAGTCCACCACAGTCAGTTTTCCTTGCTTTGGCCCAGGCCTGATGTCTCATCTGAATGAGCTCAGATAGCTCCGAAGAAAACCAAGGGTTAGATCTATCTTTGACTCTGAATTGTTTAAAAGGGGTGTGTTTATCTGCCAGAGGAATAAATATGGAGGATCAATTTTCTAGAGCCAACTCAGGGTTAGGAATACAAGAGACAGTGGCTAAATCAGAGTATAACATGCCATGTAAAAACCCTTGAGATACATTTTAAAAAGTTATCTTCTTAATTAAATGAGGATTAGTATTTTGCTGTTTCGTATCTCTAATACATACTATGGGACTATGATCACTGAGATCATATGCAAATACTCCACTAGACAAATATTTATGGGGGTTATTAGTAAGAATTAAATCAATCAATGAGGAGTTAACAGGGTTTATCCCATTTAGCCATGTGGGTTTTGAGATCAATTGAGTAAAACCCAGCAACAAATACATGTGTATTCTGGTTTAGGACACATCTACAACCAGGAGCAAACATTTCTTGGGAACAGAAATATTTAAAGATTGGGACCCCATGAAATTTGATTTGACATATGGCTAATTACAGGCTGTGAGATGGGGACGGAGGGGGTCAGCTTGGTTGGTGAATTGGTTGGTTATGTTGGTTGGTTGGGCTGCTTGGTTGGTGGGTTCTGATTCAGCTGTTGGCTTGGTCCTGGGTTTTTGTGCGACTCTTTGTAGAGTGGATGGTGGTGGCTGAGAAATTCCTGCCTTCGCTCATGTAGCTCCTTCTGCAGGTCCTGCATGTGGCTGGTGTTGACTGTGCTGGACAGTTCCTCTCTAAGACTGTGCACTTCCATCCTGAGAGCCTGGTTGTCCTCCTCAACATTTTTCATTGCACACTGCAGCTCACAGATCTCATCCCTATGCTGACGCACCAGGCTGATCTCCTCCTCTATAAGATGCTGTGGTACTGCAGGTGTCCCGTGTGAGAGAGGCATGCTCAGGGCTATGTCTGCTGCAGGTGAGGGAGGGAGAGGGACACTGGGGACTACATACTGGGGCACAGAGAGAGTGGAGGCTGTTGTAGGTACTGACAGTGGAGAGGTTTTAAGTTCAGCCACAATAGGTTTTATTTTGTCGAAGGAGTGGACAAATTGATCCAGACTGGCCTCCGAGCCTTGAACCATCACAGTGCCGTTATTATAAATATTAATGTTAAATTTGGGAGTGCCTCATTGTTAGGTTTTCTGACATTTTAAGTTAATTGTTGGTCTTGCGGAGAGCTTTGTGCCAAGCATTAGGATCATCCATGTAGAACAGAAAGCCTCCTTTTATTTCCTTGTTCACTTTTAGGATGAAGTCTGCCCTCAGAGTCTCTAGGGATTCTCATAGCAATTTCTTTTTCCTGACTCACTTCAAAAATGTTCAGGATAGCCCCAGTCGGTATTCACGTAATAATAAGGAATTCCCCTCGACCACGCCCACAAATTGGGGAAAACCAACATTATGTTCTATTGACCCCCATTTCTATTGACCACCAAAAACGTAGTCGTTGATTTTTTGTTATACAGAACTAACAAAACATGCCGAAAGGCTGCTGTGCTGTTCAATGTACATGTAGCCAGGTCAAAAATCCCGACCTACGTTTCGCATTCCTCCCACGTAGGGAAATAGAGTCTGCGAGAAGAGCCCTGTGGCTTCAGGCTATGTCGTGGGAGAGTGGGAAATGTGGGGACCCAGTGTCCAAGTAGGCTACACGTAGCTAGGTGTGTGGAAAACATTTAATCCCAGGTAAGACATTTAACTTGTTTAGTACAGTCCGTTTGTAACTCCACTCACTACTTGTAGTGGCTGCTAGCATAGTAATGAAAAGAAGCATGAGGGAATCCCTACAATATTACGTTTTTCTAAGTAGTGAGAACGCTAGGGAGCAGGCAATGTTGAAAAGCAGGCAATGTTGGATGTTGTACTTTTCTTAAATGTAGTTTTGTAATTTACTAAAACAAGCAAACAAGAAAATTGCATTTGAAAAAGGTCAAGTTTTTGTTGTGAGCCAATGGGGTAACCTAAGTAACCACAGGTTGTTTTCCCCACAGGCAGGCAGGATTGCGACGTTCTATTTAATACCAACTGGGTCTATACGTGATGGCCATAGAAATAAGAATAAATAGAATGGGCGTCCCCATTCAAGTCAAAGATGGCATAATGGGTGGACTGGTGGCCATTACTAATGTACCCATAGGAGCAAAGCTGGAAGTAAAGGCAGGAAATAAAAACATTCCATTGCATGAACCACATGCAAAAAGTTCTACAGCTGCACCATCGAGAGCATCCTGACTGGTTGCATCACCACCTGGTATGGCAACTGCTCGGCCTCTGACCGCAAGGCACTACAGAGGGTAGTGCGTACGGCCCAGTACATCACTGGGGTCAAGCTTCCTGCCATCCAGGACCTCTATACCAGGCAGTGTCAGAGGAAGGCCCTAAAAATTGTCAAAGACTCCAGCCACCCTAGTCATAGACTGTTCTCTCTGCTACCTAACGGCAAGCGGTACCGGAGCGCCAAGTCTAGGTCCAAAAGGCTTCTCAACAGCTTCTACCCCCAAGTCATAAGACTCCTGAACAGCTAATCATGGCTACCCGAACTATTTGCACTGCCCCACAATTTTTTTAGATGACTAATGTTACTGTCCCCTCTATAACAAAAACATTGTTAAATACATTTAATTTTGTCCTTGAAACATTTAATTGAAATACTGTAGAATTCCATTTATTCCTATGGAGGACTGCTCCTACTGGGGAGTGCCAATATTGCAGTCAGGTGGCTTCAAAGTCTCTCAATGGCCAATACATAGCATCAGCAATCCAGGGTGTATACAAAGACAGTACAGTATGATGATAGGCTAAAACTGCTTCTCCAATTGAAATCCCCGATGACACTTGTAGGCAATGTCATGGCTAGCTAAAAGGCGCTGCATGGTCAATCTGACATCTGCATTGGCCGTGCAGTATTTACGCTACAGAAGTCAGGGCATTCATATTTATTGCACTTTGTGGAGCAGTGCAGAGCTGTTGAGCAGAGCTGTTGTGAAGGAAGTTGGCAAGAAAGTAAGTTTGTGTTTATACAGAACCTCCCACCCCCGGCTACTGTCAACCAATCATGTTTGGAATACTGGCACACAGCTCGGACACCCATGCATATCCCAGAAGAGATGCCACCAGAGGTCTCTTCACAGTCCCCAAGTCCAGAACGGACTATGGGAGGCGCACCGTACTACATAGAGCCATGACTACATGGAACTCTATTCCACATCAGTTAACTGATAGCAGTAGAATCAGATTTTAAAAAACAGGTAAAAATACACCTTGTGGAACAGCGGGGACTGTGAAGAGACACACACACAGGTACATACACACATGCATATAGACACTCACTATACACACACGTACACATGGATGTAAATATGTGATAGTGGAGTAGTGGCCTGAGGGAACACACTAAATGTATTGGGTAAAGTGTTATGAAATATAATGTCATGTAATATTTTAAATTGTATATAACTGCCTTAATGTTGCAGGACCCCAGGAAGAGTAGCTGCTGCCAGCTAACGGGGATCCTTAATAAATACAAATACAAATGTCAATGCGGAGCTGTATGGAGCTATACAGAGCCCTCCGCATTGTTACAAAATTTGGGGGGTGCATGGCGATGCGGTACAGAGCTCAATTTGGCCTCTGCATGCCCCCGGAGGCTCCGCAATTGCGTCACACCCTCCATAAGGAGCTTCCGACCAAATTTTCTGATCAAGCACAAATTGGCTTTTAGCTAGCTAAGCTCATGCGTTGGGTCTAACGGCGGTCACATGTTCAACTACTTAAGACGTTGGCTCGAATCTAGGTTGTGCCTTTAGATTTTGAGAAAATCAACAAACTAATGAAAAAAATATATATCTCATTGCCTTCTCAAAACCCGGCCGGGTCTGTTTGGTCTGTTTCAAAAGCATTCCCAGAATTCTCGCGATATTGCACCTTCGGGTTTAGTAACTATGTGGTTTATATACATCATTGGATAGAACGCCTGCCTGTGGGGAAAACAAGGTGTAGTTACCTACGTTACCCCATTGGCTCGCAGCAAAAACTTGACCCTTTTCAACGCAATTTTCTTGTTGTCTGCTTGTTTTAGTCAATTACAAAACAACATTTAAGAAAAGTATAACATGTCTAAATATTACTTTTCAACATTGCCTGCTCCAGAGCGTTCTCACTACTTAGAAAAACGTTAATATTGCCCCTTTTCATGACGGTACTAGCAGCCACATGAGTGAGTGCTAGCTAGCTACCGACCGGAACATTAAGCTAGCCAACACCAACAACACAAACAAATGGACTATACAGCTACAAGTAGTGCGTGGAGTTACAAATGGACTATATTAAACAAGTTAAATGTCTTATTATTTTTTTGAGCAGTGTATGTACATTGAACAACACATCAGCTTTTCGGCATGTTTTCTTATTTCTGTATAAAAAGCAAGAGCTGGCGCACACCCAGAGAACATTCTTTAGTGTAGAGGTGATTACTAACGGTGAATAAACTGTAAGCTATAAAAACAAAGAGAGTCGCACACTCCATATGTATGACCTCCCTGTCATTTATTGTGTAAAAAAACAAAAGATCGACTACAATGTTGACTCTTTTACAATGGGTGTGAAAGGGAAATAATGTTTGTTTTCCCCAATTGGTGTGCGTGGTCGAGGAGAATTCCGTATTATTACGTGAACTTGGGCTATGGAATTGGTTGCTAGGGGACTGATGGAGTGATAAGAGTGAAGATAAAGGAGGGAGAATAAGGAAGCAATGTAGTGCTCCTGTAAGTCGCTCTGGATAAGAGCGTCTGCTAAATGACTAAAATGTAAAATGTAAATGTAGACGACGGGTGAGTGGGCGGTGTGACAAGTAGATTTTTCACATTACTTAAGTTAGATCAGTGATAATGATAAAGGTTAGGAAACAAAGGGAGGGACTCACCAGCCTGGTGATGTTGCTGAGTTTGAAGACCTCCTCATAGTGAACTCTGATGGTGTAATTAATGGGGAAATTGTGCTTCTGTTAAAAAGACAGGAAAGATTTTGGTGTCAGATTGTGTTTGTAGAAAAATACCACCTTTAATGTAATCTCCACATGTATCAACTGTCATTGTCATTATTCTATGCTGTAGTCTTGCCTAATTTCATTAATATTCCAAACTTGTTGTAACTGTCCCAATATATCCTGTCCCCTTCTTACCATGTTACGTCTTCTGCCTATGAGTTTGTTTTCCAATGTCTTCAAAGACGTGCACTGGGCAGTTGTGGGTGTCATCAAAACAGGTAGTACACATATCAAACCTACAGGGGGCACAACATACATATGAAATCATATAACATGTCACTCACTGACGCAGTTAAATATTCTAAAACAGTTTCATAGCAGTATTGAAGTGGTATAATTGTGGTGAGAACTGAACTCAGATGAGTAAAGATGTTAAGACTGTCACAGTGCAAAGCCAGACCATAGCTCCTAGCTAGACATCTGTGGTTGCTAACCATGACCTCTTCTTTCCATCAGACTCATCATCTCACTGAGAATCCACCAATCTAAGAGAATGCCCCAACTGAGCCAGATTACAATACTGAGTAAACACTTTATTTTCACACAACAATAATCTCCTCTAAAACACTTCACCTTAATATGCATGTGGTCAAGTGCAGGAGACATCCAATACAGACATGGTCAGCGGTACATTTTTGCTATTATGTTTGAGATCACAGGATTTGGTTTGGTCCTGTGGTCTAAACGCAGATTGAGACAGTAGTGCCTATTTTGACAAAAGGGTATTTTTTCTCAGGAGTAACTAACTCTGACTAGCACCTTTTCATAGAACGTGGGGGGCAGAGTGAGTGGTTACATGCAGTCCAAAGCCAGTCTGTTGTGGATCAGTGTGTGGTTAGATCCTGTGGTCGAGGGCTTGGATGCAGATGGCTGTATAGAGACTCAGAGTCAGCAAAGACCCCAAGACCTCACAGCACACTTCACAAAGCATCAAATACCTCACTCACCCAACCCCCCTCTCTTGCTTTCAATACACGTTCTTCCTCTCATTCTTTACTCCTGTGTGTGTATTTCTTTCTCTCTGTTACAGGACGTGGTTAGATACAAAGATACCTCGGTTTAACTGCTTTTTTGCAACAGAAACCGGACCTATGCAACACTTTTTTTTGGTCTCTCTATCTGAGATAGAAACTGATCAGACCTATAGACGTCTTCTACAGTCTCTCCCCTATGCACTTTCTAGCTTGAGCTCTCTGAAATACACATTGTTTGTCTATTATGACTATTATGAGTTATGGTTAGGGTTACAGTTCTTCAGTTTAAAGGTGGGGGGGGGGGCTTTGATCTCTTTTACGAGAACACTTTAGAGGTTTCTCCATAGCAGAACAACCTTTGTGTAAACCGTGATGAAGGTCTATTGTCCGAAACATTTGTGGTCCATTAAACCCTTTGTAGAATATACAAAAAAAAAGAAAAAAAAAGAAGCCATTTAGCAGACGCTTTTATCCAAAGCGACTTACAGTCATGCGTGCATACATTTTTGTGTATGGGTGGTCCCGGGGATCGAACCCACTACCTTGGCGTTACAAGCACCGTGCTCTACCAGCTGAGCTACAGAGGACCACGAATGTCAGTGTGCTTGACTTTCTTTTACTTACATACATGTGCAAACGAGGGTGCCCAATGGGAAAAGGTATGCATCATTCGATTTACCACTGTCCAAAGACAACTGGGGCTCAGTTGCTGAACAGACATATGGTACTATAAACTCCCAGCGGTCTCTACTGACAGATGTATTTCCTCACACTATTAAGGGCCTCTTAGCTCTCAGTAGGCATAGAAGTGTCTGAAGTGATGGCGCCTCGCCCAGCCCATTGCAACACAAACATACATTTTTAAGAAACCAGGAATAACATACATTATGTCAAACTAAACTCCCGGGAACATAATCTCAGTTCTGATCCCACACAACTACATCCCCACAATATGTCAAGACTCTAGCCTTTGGCCTAATACGTAGTTCCCAGGGCAGTTGCTGTAGGTTAGAGTGACATTCGCAAGCCCCCCAATTCTTCACACATGCACATGCACCACAGGACTTCTCTTACCCAATAGAGCTCCCAGGAGCCAGGCTGTTGACTGGACCATGCTCCAACGTATGCCCCTGTTTAAACCCGCTGGAGGCCTCTGACTCAGAGCACACTATTCCAGAGCACCACCAGGCCCTTCTCGCTCCTTGTTAGCCTGTAACAGCAACACACACAGACAGGCCTTTTTAGACAGTTCAACATTCACTTTCTTCACTGGTTTCAATCAGATTTGTTCTGAATAGCTATGAACAACACAATACCCTTGTCAAGTTGAAAGGACAGGAAATAATCAATGTACAGTATACGTTGGCATTCGATGACAGACGTGTGTGTACATCTAGGGCCACCAACCACTTAATGCCAAAATAAGTTTGAATATTGAAACACTGCATTGCCAAAACCAGTGCATAAACACATAGCTGCGGGAAGATGTTTGGGGGTGGGGGAGATTTTTTATTTTTTTGCCTGTGCTACAGACGGCTGTATCGGTCCGCTAATACAGGACTAGTAAAGGCCCAAAAGTATGTGGTCACCCCTTCAAATTAGTGGATTCAGCTATTTCAGCCACACCCGTTGCTGACAGGTGTATAAAATCGAGCACACAGCCATGCAATCTCCATAGACAAACATTGGCAGTAGAATGGCCTTACTGAAGAGCTCAGTGACTTTCAACGTGGCACCGTGCTGCCACCTTTCCAATAAGTCAGTTCGCCAACTTTCTGCCCTGCTAGAGCTGCCCCGGTCAAATGTAAGTGCTGTTGTGAAGTGGAAACGTCTAGGAGCAACAACGTCTCAGCCGCAAAGTGGTAGGCCACACAAGCTCACAGAACGGGACCGCCAAGTGCTGAAGCGCGTAGCTCGTAACAATCGTCTGTCCTCGGTTGCAACACTCACTACCGAGTTCCAAACTGCCTCTGGAAGCACAATAACTGTTCGTCGGGAGCTTCATGAAATGGGTTTCCATGGCCGAGCAGCAGCACACAAGCCTAAGATCGCCAAGCGTCGGCTGGAGTGGTGTAAAGCTCGCCGCCATTGGACTATAGAGCAGTGGAAACGCGTTCTCTGGAGTGATGAATCACGCTTCACCATCTGGCAGTCCGACGTACGAATCTAGATTTGGCGGATGTCAGCAGAACGCTACCTGCCCAAATGCATAGTGCCAACTGTAAAGTTTGGTGGAGGAGGAGTAATAGTCTGGGGCTGTTTTTCATGGTTCGGTCTAGGCCCCTTAGTTCCAGTGAAGGGAAATCTTAATGCTACAGCATACAATGACATTCTTGATGATTCTGTGCTTCCAACTTTGTGGCAACAGTTTGGGTAAGGCCCTTTCCTGTTTCAGCATGACAATGCCCCAGTGCACAAAGCGAGGTCCATACAGAAATGGTTTGTCGAGATCGGTGTGGAAGAACATGACTGGCCTGCACAGAGCCCTGACCTCAACCCCATCGAACACCTTTGGGATGAATTGAAACGCCGATTGCGAGCCAGGCCTAATAGCCCAACATCAGTGCCCGACCTCACTAATGCTCTTGTGGCTGAATGGAAGCAAGTCCCCATAGCAATGTTCCAACATCTAGTGGAAAGCCTTCCCAGAAGAGTGGAGGCTGTTATAGCAGCAAAGGGGGGACCAACTCCATATTAATGCCCATGATTTTAGAATGAGATGTTTGACGAGCAGGTGTCCACATACTTTTGGTCATATAGTGTATATATATATATATATATATATATATATATATATATATATACTGAACAAAAATATAAACGCAACATGTAAAGTGTTGGTTCCATATTTCATGAGCTAAAATAAAAGATGTCAGAAATGTTTTTCTCAAAAAAAGCTTATTTCTCTCAGATTTTGTGGACAAATTTGTTTACATCCCTGTTAGTGAGCATTTCTCCTTTGCCAAGACAATCCATCCACCTGACAGGTGTGGCATATCAAGAAACTGATTAAACAGCAGGTGGACCTTGTGCTGGGAACAATAAAAGGCCACTTTAAAATGTGCAGTTTTGTCACACAACACAATGCCACAGATCTCTCAAGTTGAGGGAGCGTGCAATTTGAATGCTGACTGCAGGAATGTCCACCAGACCTGTTGGCAGAGAATTGAATGTTAATTTATCTACCATATGCTGCCTCCAACGTTGTTTTACAGAATTTGGCAGTACGTAACTAAGTAAAATCGTTGAAATTGTTGCATGTTGCATTTATATTTTTGTTCAGTGTGTATATATATATATATATATATATATATAGCATCATGTCTTCTTGGGTATGACGCTACAAGCATGGCACATCTATATTTGGGGAGTTTCTCCCATTTTTCTCTGCAGATCCTCTCAATCTCTGTCAGGTTGGATGGGGAGCGTTGCTGCACAGCTATTTTTCAGGTCTCTCCAGAGATGTTCGATCAGGTTCAAGTCCGGGCTCTGGCTGGGCCACTGAAGGACATTCAGAGACTTGCGTTGTCCTGAGGTACTGAGTGCTCTGGAGCAGGTTTTCATCAAGGATCACTCTGTACTTTGCTCTGTTCATCTTTGCTTCAATCCTGACTAGTCTCCAAGTCCCTGCCGCTGAAAAAAACAATCTCGAGCTCTACGGACAATTCCTTCGACCTCATGGCTTGGTTTTTGCTCTGAAATGCACTGTCAACTGTGGGACCTTATATAGACAGGTGTGTGCCTTTCCAAATAATGTCCAATCAATTGAATTTACCACAGGTGGACTCCAATTAAGTTGTAGAAACATCTCAAGGATGATCAATGGAAACAAGATGCACCTGAGGGTCTGAATACTTATGTAAATAAGGTATTTCAGTTTTTTATTTTTAATACATTTGCAAACATTTCTAAAAACCTGTTTTCAATTTGCCATTATGGCGTCTTCTGTGTAGATTGCTGAGGAAATTGTTATATTTAATCAATTTTAAAACAGGGCTGTAACGTTACAAAATGTGGAAAAAGTAAAGGGGTCTGAATACTTTCCGAAGGCACTGTATATGTATATATATATATATATATATATATATATATATATATATATATATATATATATATATATATATATATATATATATATATATATACACATATATATATACATATATACATACACAGTGGGGAGAACAAGTATTTGATACACTGTCGATTTTGCAGGTTTTCCTACTTACAAAGCATGTAGAGGTCTGTAATTTTTATCATAGGTACACTTCAACTGTGAGAGACGGAATCTAAAACAAAAATCCAGAAAATCACATTGTATGATTTTTAAGTAATTTATTTGCATTTTATTGCATGACATAAGTATTTGATCACCTACCAACCAGTAAGAATTCCGGCTCTCACAGACCTGTTAGTTTTTCTTTAAGAAGCCCTCCTGTTCTCCACTCATTATCTGTATTGACTGCACCTGTTTGAACTCGTTACCTGTATAAAAGACACCTGTCCACACACTCAATCAACCAGACTCCAACCTATCCACAATGGCCAAGATCAGAGAGCTGTGTAAGGACATCAGGGGAAAAAAATTGTAGACTTGCACAAGGCTGGGATGGGCTACAGGACAATAGGCAAACAGCTTGGTGAGAAGGCAACAACTGTTGGCGCAATTATTAGAAAATGGAAGAAGTTCAAGATGACGGTCAATCACCCTCAGTCTGGGGCTCCATGCAAGATCTCACCTCGTGGGGCATCAATGATCATGAGGAAGGTGAGGGATCAGCCCAGAACTACACGGCAGGACCTGGTCAATGACTTGAAGAGAGCTGGAACCACAGTCTCAAAGAAAACCATTAGTAACACACTACGCCGTCTTGGATTAAAATCCTGCAGCGCACGCAAGGTCCCCCTTCTCAAGCCAGCGCATGTCCAGGCCCGTCTGAAGTTTGCCAATGACCATCTGGATGATCCAGAGGGGGAATGGGAGAAGGTCATGTGGTCTAATGAGACAAAAATATAGCTTTTTGGTCTAAACTCCACTCGCCGTGTTTGGAGGAAGAAGAAGGATGAGTACAACCCCAAGAACACCATCCCAACTGTGAAGCATGGAGGTGGAAACATCATTCTTTGGGGATGCTTTTCTGCAAAGGGGACAGGACGACTGCACCGTATTGAGGGGAGGATGGATGGGGCCATGTATCGCGAGATCTTGGCCAACAACCTCCTTCCCTCAGTAAGAGCATTGAAGATGGGTCGTGCCTGGGTCTTCCAGCATGACAACGACCCGAAACACACAGCCAGGGCAACTAAGGAGTGGCTCCGTAAGAAGCATCTCAAGGTCCTGGAGTGGCCTAGCCAGTCTCCAGACCTGAACCCAATAGAAAATCTTTGGAGGGAGGTGAAAGTCCATATTGCCCAGCGACAGCCCCGAAACCTGAAGGATCTGGAGAAGGTCTGTATGGAGGAGTGGGCCAAAATCCCTGCTGCAGTGTGTGCAAACCTGGTCAAGACCTACAGGAAACGTATGACCTCTGTAATTGCAAACAAAGGTTTCTGTACCAAATATTAAGTTCTGCTTTTCTGATGTATCAAATACTTATGTCATGCAATAAAATGCAAATTAATTACTTAAAAATCATACAATGTGATTTTCTGGATTTTTGTTTTAGATTCCGTCTCTCACAGTTGAAGTGTACCTATGATAAAAAATTACAGACCTCTATATGCTTTGTAAGTAGGAAAACCTGCAAAATCGGCAGTGTATCAAATACTTGTTCTCCCCACTGTATGTATGTATGTATATATATATATATATATATATATATATATATATATCAGATTTTTAAGGGGGCACCCTCAGCACCCCTACTTCCTGCGGCTATGCATAAAGAATTCCACTCTAGGAATGACTTTCCCTCACTTAACCAGGAATTCTTTCAATAAATGGTTGTAAATGCTCTGCCATCTTTCTTAATGAAAATAATAATGTATCTATATCGCACATTCACCTCTAAGAAATGCAGTAAAGCCATTGTTATTACAGAATTATAAATACATGGTGTTACAGTATGTAAAATGGACATATCAGTGATAAAATCTATGATTTAATTAATTGGCAATCTAGAGAGACAGTCAGAGGTCAGGTCTGAGTACACCCCTCCAAACCATGTCATTATCACAATGACTCACCAGTCTGTGTATTCCTCCACTACTCTTCACTTTATTCACTCCAAATTATGTTCCTGACATCAAAATAAAAAAATATGAGTTGGAATAATATAAAAATGCATAACTATACTCTGTCATTCAATGACATCATATCGAAAAGACACATATGAATGAGAATATACTTCTTAATATTTGTATGTGAAGAATGAAGATTCAACTTCACATGTGAATCCAAATGACATTTGAATTCTGTAATTCCCACATCTGTAGGCATGACACGTGTGAATGAGGTGTGAATGATGTGATCATTCATTCACATGAATTTCCATGATCAGTTCCAAAAAAAGTACAGAAAATGATGACAAAATTGATAAGAAAATGTATCACACATCACAGCTGTAACTTGGAGAAAAGTAGAGGACAGTGCCCCAAAAATAACTTACATATATCACATGTATGGACACATGGTATATAACAATAAAATGCATAACAAATAGAGTCATAGCCTACACTGGCAAATAACAACATAACATGCCTCTAAAGTGTGAGGGTAAATGTTACATAATCTATCCTATGGATCATGGATCCCAGGGATCTTTATTATTTAGCCATTTAGCCTACAATATCAAAACAGCACCTTCGGGTTGCATCCTCAGCGTTCATATTCAATAATAGCATGTCTTATAAGACCATATAACTAAAGTTGGTTAAGCGCAGCAATACACAACACATCCAATATTTGCTCAAGGCGTTACAAATCGCACTTCCATATTCACCTGCCCAATCACAGCTGTAACTCCACCGAAACTTGCCACTTCAACACTCCGTTATCTTCAGGATGACCATCAACGACCAAAAGCACACATGGTTCACACAAATGACTTACAAGGCTTGGAAACAACGCGTGCGTGTCTGGTTAGTGACATTGGCACAATTTGTCATCTTTAATAGATGATCTGCGCGTAGCAATACCCAGAGCAAAACCCCCTTAGAAGAAAGCGAATTTGGGAAACTCCCTGAAGCCTCGGTTTCTTTTCCCCAGCTCTCCAAAATGCGCAAATATTAATCAATTGCGCAATGCCAATGTGGTCGTCTCCAGCTCCACCCTGTAGGCGCAAATAGTTAGGTTTTACTTTCACTTTCCATGCAATGCGCCTACCTCTCTCCCAAATAATAATCTCACCCCAGACTAGACTGCCCTAAATATTACATTCTAATTCAATATCCTAATACAAATTCAAAATTATGGAATTCAAATACAATTTGTTGGCACAGATATCGCTACATACTCCACATTCGGCTCCTTATGCTTAAAACTTTGTCCATGTGCTCAACAGCCACGCCAGCATGTACGGCAATTTATTCACAAACACATCATTTCATGACATTCACATCACTTATCTTCTAGGGCACAGAGTTCATTGTGAACAAATAGACTGACCGCTTGCGTGGCCAACATATGCCTACTCAGGACAGCTAGGGTACCAAACTGTCCCACCACAAACGCCCACGTGGATCATTATGGATTTCTTTGGGCTTTATCTCGCAGTAGTGAGGTGCAGCATGAATGAGACTCTGGCAAATAATAATGCAATGGCTACAGGAGTTCTTAATGGTTTTGGTCAAATTTCTGAAGCTGAAGTGGTTCAGAAGTGGCTGCAGTAATTTATCATCCATTAGTCAGATCAAAGTCTAGGTCTTATTAGAATTGACTAAACCTCATTACATTAGTAGGGGTGAGTAGCCAAGTCTTACCCTTTGTTTCCTTCCATTCAGCTGCGCTGTGTGAAAAAAGTGTCCCAGTGAAAGCAAACACCTCTGATACAATATTGGCCCCTGGGAAGACCCATCTCTTGGCATCGGAGAGAACATTTAGCAGTTTTCAAGCAAATCTCCTGCAATTCTACACATTTTGCCATGAGGCAGAGAGAACACTGCAGTTTTAAAACTTAAATTACAGTGCATTTATGTAAAAAAAGAAAAAAAAGAATTGGGGGAATACAAGAAGTATTGAGTTGAAAAATATATAATTGGTGGAGTACTGTGGATACCAATATCTCGGTGAGCCTCCCAGGCCCATGGTTAAGAACATAAATTGTAGATTAAGATGAGGGAGGACTATTGTATTTTTTTATGAGCATGGCCTTTTTTCTATTACAGCATACTGGATGACTGTCATTCATATTCCATTCACCCAGCTCAATGTAACATTGATAGGTTTAGGCTACTACATGATACTCAACTTAACCCTATACACATCATGAGGTTGCTACAACCTAGCCTATTAATTAAAGTTTAAAATGTAGGTGCACAGGTCGAGAGAAATGTGAGTAATCAAGGTGAGAGATAATGACACATTAAATACCGCCTTGCCTGCATCTAGCTAATCTAGGGTGTAATCTGATCTGGTCCCACGGGGGACCAGTATGAAAAAATGTATGCACTCACTAACTGTAAGTCGCTCTGGATAGGAGCATCTGCTAAATGACTAAAATGTAAATGTAATCATTAGTCCAACAATTGCAAACAAGAGTTTCTATTGGACAAATTCAGGTATGTTTATCCTCAATTATTTCCATTTGCTTCTGTTAAATAATATTGTATTACACATTGTAAACTTATTCCATGGATCCCTTTGCCAAATGTAAAAAAAAATAAAAATACATTTTTAGGCATTCAGGCTGGCCTAGAGCCAGATAGCCACTTGAGACATTTTGAGAAGGGGCATTCCATGTAGAGAGCAGGCCCCAAAATCTCAAACCAAACCTCAATCATAACACCATCTGCTAGTCCAGACAAAGTGACATCAGGGGGGAAATCCCAGAAGATGGTGACCAATGACTCTCCAATGAAGGAAATGTACATCCTCAGCATCCTTAAACCCTCAAACAAGGGGCGGGGTGAACGACCCTGGTGCTCAATAGTGTAGTTAGTCTGCTAACATTTTGAATTCCTGCTTGCAGTTACAACACCAGGAAGTTTGCATAAAACAGATGCCGTCAGAGGTCAACGGAATTGACTGAAGTTACTTTAGAAAAGTATTTAATTTAAGTAAATAACACATACCATAAGTAAATACATGTCTGAGACAGATTACCAAGTATAACTTTTTATGTAAAATTGCATGCATTTTGAAAGCAGGCCTTTAATTGGGACGTCTATCTGGCCAGCAGAAAGGATGTTTTACCCTAATTTTGAGAAACCACATTAACATGGCAACTGGTTAAGTCTTCAGTCAAACTGTGGTGAATGACAACCAAATTCCAAAGAATAAGCACCTCTTCAAGCCATAATAACAAACATCCACTGGGGTGTAACACTGATCACACAAATATGCACAAACAACCTCACTGAAAGTTACCACAGTTTACAAACATTTCTATGCACTATGCCTAACTACCTATATTCCCAGCAATCTCAACAACCTCAAGAATGGCACAACACCAACCTCGAGAATGGCACAACACCAACCTCGAGAATGGCACAATGGTATTTTGTTCTCCTGTTGAATGACACGTTGAAAATGAAAAGTAGAGGAAGAGGCAGTGACTCAACATAACCCTCTGCTAACTCCATATCAATATCATAGTTGTAGGGCATCAGTGCCATAACTTGAATACTCAAGATACAGGTCAAATGTCCTAATACCCCTGTCACAACATTGACTAATTGCCTTACTAACTAATAGTAATGCACAAAAATTGCTTATCAATTAAAAATAACATTGAAATCAGTCTGATTTAACCAGGTCATTATAATTCCTAACATGAAAATGGCCTTTCAGAACATGCTATCACATTCACATTTTATATGACCTTGTGACAAGCCCAATAATAGGTCTGAGGTGAGTGACCACATCAAAAGCATGCACCAAACAGACACAGTAACTTCCTTACTTCAAGAATTGGGGGATGATTTGCTCTGTCCTTCATATCAGAGGTTGAATGGTTATTCCTTTACCTCTACTACCACTCAGGAAAGGTCAGCATGACATTTTGGCCACATCCAGGTGGACCAGCAAACACAAAACCAGTTTCCTTCTGTTTTCTTTGGCATTTAATCTCCCGGAGTGCAAATAATCTCAAAGGGAGGGATATAGACATGATTCATTCATACATAAAATAGATTGATCTTACAATCAACCTCTGCATATCTGATTGGCTAAGCCTTATAGCCGTTTCCAAATTCCGTCCATGAGAGCAGACTGAAAAACAAGACCCAAAAGGCCTATTGTAAAATGAAAGCCAAAATCAGAGCGGACTTCGTTATCAAATTTAACAGTAAACTATGCTAATATTGTTAAAACTCACTGCTCCTTTGCCTCTCCCACATTAAGTATAACAGACAATGTGACAAGGCATTACAAGAGATTAAAAAAACACTTTATTTACAAATTTGTCTGCCTCCGTTTTCTCATGACTAATAGAGAATGCTATTTCTCTTCTAAAGTGTGGCTTTTCCTTCGCTATTGTCCACAATCCTGTCATCCTGTGTAATAGATATGGACAATTTGTCCATCAAAGGAACTCACTTTTTAAGCACAAAATAAACAGCTGCTGGAGACTCAAACATTTTTTAGGATTCAAATCGATACAGAAAATTAAAAGAAAATCCATTTCATTTGTGGCACTCAGTTAAAGCAAAAATACTTCAAACGGATCGCTTAAACAAATCACACAATGCAAAAACAGTTGAGCTAATTCTATCAAAGGGTTTACTAGGCCATGCTTCTCACGCTTGAAAACCCAGCGACTGCTCCTGTATGAGACCGTCTAAAGCACTGATGCTAGACGCATGATAAATTCTAAAGAATCCAGCTAGGTTTAAATGACATGTGAGTGAAAACCATGGGGTAAATATTCACCATAGACAGTTAACACCATTCACCACAATTAGTGACGTTTTTATAGGCCTAATAAACATACCAGGGCCTAAAGATAGATTCAGTGTTCATAGATGGTGAAGAGGCAAGGAAACTATGTTCTGTCAACTTTTCGGCAGGAAACTAAGAAAGCTCTCACCTGCTCCTCATGTTAACACAACGCAGCACAGTCTCAAAATGTAAGTTGTTGTAAATTACAGTTTGTGTATGTACAGTACATGAGGGTTCTAGAAAGCATAGCGTGTGCGGATGTCCTCCAGTTTTTTTGAGACCTCAGGGGGGGTACGGTCCAGCTCCTCAGCAACACTCTTCTGCTTGTGGGGGTCCATGGAGTTGAACTGCTCACACAGATCTCCATCTATCACATTCTGCACACACACACACAGACAGGAGAGAGGGTCAGACACACTAGGTAAGACTGTCTGGATGGCCAAAGAACAAGGCTTCTGATTTCCGCAATCCTGTTCAACAGAGACCGCATGCAATCTGTTAATAATTCACAGCATGTCTACTGAGGTCTCTTCACAGTCCCTAAATCCAGAACAGACTATGGACGGCGCACAGTACTAAATAGAGCCATGACTACATGGAACTCTATTCCACATCAAGTAACTCATGCAAGCAGTACAATTAGATTGAAAAAACCCCAGATAAAAATACACCTTATGGAATAGCGGGGACTGTGAAGCAACAAACATATTCACACACGTTATAGATATGTGGTAGTAGAGTAGGGGCCTGAGGGCATACACTTAATGTTGTGAAATCTGTTATGAATGTATTGTAATGTTTTAAAAATGTAACACTGCCTTAATTTTGCTGCACCCCAGGAAGAGTAGCTGCAGCAGCTAATGGGGATCCATAATAAATACAATACAAAAACTGATCCAGCCAAATGTACTGGACTTGAAGAGACCACACGCAATAGTAGGTTCCTGGCATAACTTTTCACCCAGAATATTTGGTATCAGATTCCATTTGTAAACATATATTGGTGTCCTCTGGACACATTCCCTCTACATCGCTGGGAGTATAAAGTGTGTCTTTCTTTGCCCCACCATCCTACGGGAATAGTAATGCAACCTATTCAGGTAGTACCCACCTTTACAGGGAAGTAGTAGGATCGGAAGCTGAGGTGGTCCCTGCCACACAGAGGGGGGAACTCTGAGCGCATGTGCATCTCTAAGTGCTGGAAGAAGTCATGATCCTGAGGACAGAGAGGCACACCATCAATTAATTTTCGCCATCAATTAGGCCTGTCCTGACAAAAAATTATAATTGTCGGGCTAAAGTCGTCTGTTCTTTCGAACAATCGATTAGTTGAAATTGTAAAAGGTGTATTTTTCCATATATTCAGAAAGTATTCAGACCCCTTGACTTTTTCCACATTGTTACGTTACATACTTATTCTAAAATGGATTAAATTGTTTTCCCCCCCATCAATCTACACACAATACCCCATAATGACAAAGCAAAAACAGGATTTCCAGAAATATTTGCACATTTATTAAAAATAAAAAAACTGAAATATCACATTTACATAAGTGTTCAGACCCTTTACTCAGTACTTTGTTGAAGCACCTTTGGCAGCAATTACAGCCTCGAGTCTTCTTTGGTATGACGCTACAAGCTTGGCACACCTGTATTTGGGGAGTTTCTCCCATTCTTCTCTGCAGATCCTCTCAAGCTCTGTCAGGTTGGATGGGAAGCATCGCTGCACAGCTATTTTCAGGTCTCTCCAGAGATGTTTGATCGGGTTCAAGTCCGGGCTCTGTCTGGGCCACTCAAGGACATTCAGAGACGTAGCCTGAAGCCACTCCTGCGTTGTCTTGGCTGTGTGGTTAGGGTCGTTGTCCTGTTGGAAGGTGAACCTTCGCCCCAGTCTGAGGTCCTGAGCACTCTGGAGCAGGTTTTCATCAAGGATCTCTCTGTACTTGGCACCGTTCAGCTTTCCCTCGATCCTGACTAGTCTCCAAGTCCGTTGCTGAAAAACATCCCCACAGGATGATGCTGCCACTACCATGCTTCACCGTAGGGATGGTGCCAGGTTTCCTCCAGACGTGACACTTGGCATTCAGGCCAAAGAGTTCAAATCTTGGTTTCATCAGACCAGAGAATCTTGTTTCTCATGGTCAGAGTCCTTTAGGTGCCTTTTGGCAAACTCCAAGTGGGCTGTCATGTGCTTTTCACTGAGGAGTGGCTTCCTTCTGGCCACTACCATAAAGGCCTGATTGGTGGAGTGCTGCAGAGATGGTTGTCCTTTTGGAAGGTTCTCCCATCTCCACAGAGGAACTCTGGAGCTCTGTCAGAGTGACCATCGGGTTCTTGCTCCCCTCCCTGACCAAGGCCCTTCTCCCCCGATTGCGCAGTTTGGCCGGGCGTCCAGCTCTAGGAAGAGTCTTGGTGGTTCCAAACTTCTTCCATTTATGAATGATGGAGGCCACTGTGTTCTTCGGGACCTTCAATGCTGCAGACATTTTTTGGTACCCTTCCCCAGATCTGTGCCTCGACAAAATCCTGTCTCGGAGCTCTACGGACAATTCCTTCGACCTCATGGCTTGGTTCTTGCTCCGACATGCAATGTAAACTGTGGGACCTTATATGTGACTAGTTTCAGGAAACTAGGCATATCTTGCACATCACTACTTCACATTAGAGGTATTTGAATGTAAACATTTTTTATCAAACATTTTTGTATGTATTTTTTGGCAGAAATGCCTTCTGGAACATGTGAACTTTCATGTGCCTTAATATCAAGCTTGTATTACATCCATAAATACAAATAAAATTGTTAAATTACGAGCCTAGTTGGTTTAGCCATGGAAAAATATAGGAACCTTCCCGCTAGTCATGATTGGCTGAGATAATGGATGGGCTGGACATGCCGGGAGATGAGTTTGGATTGGTCTGCATGCTTCTGTTTATATAACGTGAGCTGCTCAGTATGTGTTGATAGTCCTTTCAACCTCGTTTTTGAAATATATAACATTAGCCACTGAGAACTACAAAAGTTTTGCTACTTTTCTTAACATTGATGCCCTGAATTTAGCAGGCGCTAATCAACAGATCAGTTGGATAAAGTGATTTGCTACTTTCTGCACACTCCACGGTCAGTGTGAACCAGAGTGACTTGACAACGCTTGCCAAACAATATGTAGCTACAAACAAAACTGAGTTAAATGGTTCCAGTCTGCCATGAAGCGTTCATCCATGTATAAGGGTAAGAGTCTAGCTAAATTTTCAGATATTATACGTTTCTAATTTTGACAGGAAGTCATTTTCATTGCAAGTTAAAGCGTACTGTTAACTAGCTAGCGAACGTTAGCTTGCTGGCTCGCTAGCTAGCGTTACGGGTATGATCTGTGTAGTAATATTATTCAATTCAGAAAACCATTTGCATTCTTAGTTATAGCCTAATGTTAGCTAGCTAACATTGAACCTGGTTGGTTAGCTTTAGCTACCTGCAGATTCATACTACAGCTATGACAATGTTTGTATTGGTTGGTAGTAGTAGGAGTTGGGATTATGCCAGTTCATTGTTTAGCAAGCTAGCTACATGTCTAAACAAAATACATCTCTAAACAAAACTCTTTACCAGATGATTACATGACCCATCAAGTTAGCCAGGTGTGTCTGGGGGTGATTACGGCCATCGTTTGTATTTAATGAACATGTGTGCATGTCTAGACAATAGTGACCCATCCACTTAGCTAGATGTTGGTTGGTTATAGCATTTCCTTCACATGACCCATCAATTTAGACAAGCATGTCAGGTAAGCGTCATGTAATAATTATAAAATATTTGTATCTAGACACTTTGTTTTTGATATTACTACTATGCAAGTAACCATTTCACTGTACTGTTTGTATCCAGTGCATGTGGCAAATCAACTTTTTATTTGATTTGCTATAGTGTGGGTTTACCAGAGATGGTAATGTGAAGAACATGACATGCACCAAAGTCAGATTAGGATATTGGCCAATTACTAGATAGTGTATTTTTATCTGGAGTTTTTCCTTATTGTAGGCTACTACTTTCACCACTTTGTCTTGAAATATTTGGTTGTTTACTAAACTAATCACTCTGTTTAGCAAATGGCCTCACATGTGAATCCTTAAAGAGATGGGTGGGGCTAAGGCTTAAGAGGGTGTGAACGATGCCGAATGGGTGTTGACAAAGAAGAGCTCTCCAGTAGGTGTACCAAAACATTCAAGGACCATTTTCTCAAAAGTGGGGTTACAAGTTTATCAACTTTCAAAGCATAATTATTTTCCCATTGTTCTTCAACTGCAGTCTATGATATACCATTTCTAGCTCTGAGCCTCTACTTTTATCCAATGTAAAAAACACAATTTCAAAATTTGCTACATTAGATCGAATCGAGGCGGTCGGTCACATAGACAGGTGTGTGCGCCTTTCCAATCAATTGAATGTAACACAGGTGGACTCCAATCAAGTTGTAGAAACATCAAGGATGATCAATGGAAACAGGATGCACCTGAGCTCAATTTCGAGTCTCATAGCAAAGGGTCTGAATACTTCTGTAAAAAAAAAGGTAATATTTGCAAACATTTCTAAAAACCTGTTTCGCTTTGTCATTATGGGGTAGTGTGTGTAGATTGATGAAGAAAACAATTAATGGGTGGCAGGTAGCTTAGTGGTTAAGAGCGTTGTGCCAGTAACCGAAAGGTCGCTGGTTCTAATGACTAAAATGTAAATGTGATGCAATCCATTTTAGAATAAGGCTGTAAAGTAACAAAATGTGGAAAAAGTCAAGGGGTCTGAATACTTTCCGAATGCACTGTAGACACACCTTATGTGTTTTAATAAAATCAACTATATATGCATTGAGCTTGTCGGATGCTTTAAGCGCACTGTTTGATGAAATAAGACACAAATGACTCGAGGGAGCCAGAGATCAAGATAACCAGAAGAAAAAAACGTAACCTGACCATCCTCCTGCCGCTCCTATTGGCTTTACTCTCCTGAAGTTGCCGGTATTAGGTTACATGAGGACTCTGCATCCTTTCTCATGTGGAATGCCAAGTTTTTTCACAGAAAATCAAATGAGATTCAAGTCTGGGCTTTGGCCACTCAAGGACTTTCACATTCTTGTTCTGAAGCCATTCCAGCATTGCTTTGGCTGTATGCTTGGGGTCATTGTCCTGTTGGAATGTAAATCTTGGCCCCAGTCTAAGTTAGTTTGAACTCTGAAGCAGGTTCTGATCAAGAATTTGCCTGTATTTGGCTCCATTCATTGTTCCCTCTATCCTTACCTCCCTCTATCCTTACCAGTCTCCCAGTCCCTGACGCTGAAAAGCATCCCCATTGCATGATGGGCGGCAGGTAGCTTAGTGGTTAAGAGCGTTGTGCCAGTAACCGAAAGGTCGCTGGTTCTAATCCCCGAGCCGACTAGGTGAAAAATCTGTAGATGTGCCCTTGAGCAAGGCACTTAACCCTAATTGCTCCTGTAAGTTGCTCTGGATAAGAGCGTCTGCTAAAATGACAAAATAAAAAAAATGCTGCCACCAGCATGCCCCACAGTAGGGATGGTGTTAGACAGGTGATTATCTGTGCCTGGTTTTCTCCAGACATAACGCTTTGCATTCAGGCCAAAGAGTAAAATGTTTGCCGTCTCAGACCACATAATCTTTACCCTTATGCTCTGTCTTTCATGTGCCTTTTTGCAAACTCCAAGTGTGCTGTCACGTGCCTTTTTATCAGGAGTGGCTTCCGTCTGGCCACTCCCATAAAGCACAGATTGGTGAAGTGCTATAGAGACTGTCCTTCTGGCAGGTTTTCCTATCTCAGCCAAGGAACTCTGTAGTTCTATCAGAGTGGTCATTTCTTGGTCATCTCCCTGACCAAGGTCCTTTTTGCCCGGTTGCTCAATTTTGTCGGACGGCCGGCTGTAGGCAGAGTTTGGGTAGTTCCATATTTTTTCTATTTCCCAATGGAGACGACTGTGCTCTTGGAAACATTCCAACACTCTAGAAATTGTTTTATACCCCTCCCCAGAGAATTGTGATGAGTCATATATATCTAGGTGATCTACGGACAGTTCCTTTAACTTCATGGTATAGTTTTTGCTCTGACATGCACTGTCAACTGTGGGACCTTATATTGACAGGTATGTTTCTTTCAAAATCCTGTCCAAACAATTGAATTGGCCACAGGTGGACTCCAATCAAGTTGTAGTGACGATCAAAGGAAACTGGATGCACATGAGCTCAATATGGAGTGTCATAGCAAAGTGGTGTGAATAGATTTACATGTTAGTAATTTAGCAGACGCTCTTATCCAGAGTGACTTACAGTTAGTGAGTGCATACATTTTCATACTGGCCCACCGTGGGAATCGAACCCACAACCCTGGCGTTGCAAGCGCCATGCTCTGCCAACTGAGCTACACAGGACTGTAATTTACATATTTCTGTATTTCATTAATAATAAATCTGCAAAACTTTCTCAAAACACGTTTTCACTTTAAATATTTAATCCATTTTGAATTCAGGCTGTAACAACAAAATGTGGAATAAGTCAAGCAGTATGAATACTTTCTGAGCGCACTGTATGTGTGTGAGTGTGTGGTGTGTGAGGTACCTCGTGGGAGGTGAAGGGCACCAGGATGCCGATACCTCCAGACAGAGTTGTGTAGACCAGAGACTCCGAGCCTCCGGGAATCAGTGTGGTCTTCTGCAGTGACAGCACCGTCTCCCCAATGTGGTAGTTCATAATCACTTCAGCCTGACACAGGGGAACAGACATGGAAAAGGGTCAGGCACAGACAGGGGTTTACAGAACAATTCTCACTCATGACACAACCAGAAAACATTGCTTATATGCACCCTTTTTACCAATTGCCCACAATAAGCCCAAGTGTAGGGAATTTCCCACTGACTACCTAAACATCTTCTAGCTCTTAAAATCTTCCAATAAACAGCAAAATGGAAAACAGCAAATTGGCCTGGAGAGCTTCCAAGGATTGGAGAGCAGGTCTGGGATGAGGCAAACCACAACTCCACCAAGACACAAACAGTGATCCAGAGAGCGAGACAGACAGACAACAGTTCTCCCATGATCCTGTCTCTATAGAGCTGTGATGCTGTGACAGAGGAGCAGAAAGCCTGTACCTTCTGAGAAGCTCCGTTCAGCAGACCTCTATCCCACAACGCTTTGTTCCCAGTTGGGTCCTCATCCACATCGTCGCTGGTGTTAGGGGGAAGGCGCACCTGAGGGGGTACAAAATGTAAGTTTAAAAGCCTTCAAAATGTTTGCGGCATCATTGAAATATCATAAATTGGATAAAACTGTTAATGAGTCGTCTGGCAAACACTTCCTTTTAGAGAAAAGGTAGTATCCGATATAATACCCAACACCTTTGTCAGAAAGGAACAATAAAGAGTGTACACGTACAATGCTAATGTTGCCAAACTTGTCGGCTGAAGCCATTGTGTCGTAGTCCAGCAGGCAGGCGGTGGTGACCCATCGAGGGTGGGTGTCGTCAGCGAAGATGATCAGCTGATTCTCGTTGCGCTTGTAGCGCACCCAGAACAGACTCTCCTGTACGTCAGTCACTATGACCCGCTGACCGATGGTGTGGATACCAGTCACCAGGTTGGGCACATGCTGCAAACGAGACGGATGACATCAACTGAACACCTCTGTCCTCAATGGACTGCCATATGGATTTTATTTGAAAGTTCTGGAACCTAAACAAACGGTGGACAGTGGTAAATTGTCCTTTGGTACAATGGATGATGGATGGATGATGCTGTGGCCTTTTATCTTTGCTTTTAGAAGGAGATTCTTACAAATCAATCTTCTCCCCAACTTGACTGCTGCACTTAGATCGCTAATAATTCTAACAGTGGTTAACTTAATTCCTTTGAGACCTTAACCTGAAGTGAGTATTTTAGGTTAGTCAAACTAGGCTGGGTGGTATATTGTATTTTACTATACACACCGGTATTTATCCACACAATGGTGTGGATTTTAACTGTACCTTCTCTAATGGTATTTAAAAGTTTGATTTGTTACATTAAATAATTCGCTAATGACAAAATATATAGCAATCATCAGTTTTATCAGCAGTAAGAAACTGCTAACAGCTGAGAACAACTAGCGAACTTGCAAGCACAAGTCAACAACTTTGGGAGTAGAGACCCCTGGAAAACATCACACTGCTGTCTCGTGGCGAAAGTAAAAACTGCAATTTAATAGAGGTCAAAGAGGAGAATAATTATTCTGATAAATAAATAAATAGAGGCATACTAAGACAAAAGAAATGTGACAGTGTGTACATGATAAATTAGTGCAGGAAATGAATTGATTACATTTCTGGAAGTTAATGCTGGAATTAAATAACTATGCAAACGGTAACCACTGGTTGAGTTTGTGGCTACAAAAGACGATTTATATGCAATGTTCTACAAATAAGACTACTTCAACCAAAAATAATTGGACAAAACTGACAGTGAAGTTTGGTTGAACAGAATAAAGCAATCAGAATGGAGAAAGCCCATTAAAACCACTTACAATTAATTTGCACTGCTCATAAAGCATATTTAGAACTATTATTATTCAGAATCATCAAATACCATCATAAATGGACACTGCAAGCATAATACAAAAAGCAGCAGTAAACAAATCAATTTTCACTACATGTCAATAATATGTCATAATAAAGCATTTAAAAACATGAATAAGGCAGTTACCTATGTCTAAAAATCCTAATACTGTAAGTTATGAACTGTACACGATATGAGTGCAAATGTAAAGGAAGTGCCGTGCTAAGAACATTCAACTGAAATATAAAAAGGTAAAACATTTTTCTTTCGGCTACATTGAATTTTCACTGAAGCAACTGTGGCGAGAGGCAGCATGCGCGCATTGGCTGTATTGTGCCAGCTGCAAATGTTGTGATTGATGGTTGAAAACTACCAGAATTCTGTGGCTACAGCCCTACAATCGATAAAAAACATAGCTAAATACCAGTGAATTGAGAGCACATTTGACAGAGTATTTTGTGTAGATCGTTGACAAAAAATGATAATTAAAATAATAAAAAAATGCTGAAATAGTCAAGGGGTGCAAATACAAAAGACAGCTGCAGGAGCATCAATCTGACCCCTTGACAATTCCTGGTCTGAGAGCTTGTTAGCCTTCCTAACCAGCCACTTACCACACTGCCAACTGGTCAGGTGTTTACACAGTAGAGTCAATAGTTTCTTATACATCCTTGTGTGTTTGTGTTTTTCTGTGTGTGTGAGACGTCAGGCTCCCTGTCTCACCTTGTTCTCACACTTGCGGAGCAGCTTCTTCTTGCCCAGGTCATAGATGCGCAGAAGTTTACCAACGCCCACCAGCACACGGCCCTGGAACGGAGCGATTGCCAGAGGAACGTCCTCCACTGGAGTCTGTCAAAACAACATTCCTTTACCATATAAAAAACAACTGATCTTGAAGGTCATTAACATACTACCTTGAAAGGACATTCTGTAGAGCAAGTCAAAACATACATTTCTGGGAGTTTGGGTGGATGAGAAGTTGAGCTTCACCACCCATTGGGAGAACCTTGTCAGGAAACTCGAGCTGCGTATTGGGTTTTATTACCTGCAAAAAGCTTGTTTTTCCCTTGCCGCCAGAAAATAGATGATTCATTGTACTTTTACATTTTAGTCATTTAGCAGACGCTCTTATCCAGAGCAACTTAGTTAGTGCATACATCTTCATACTTCTCTCTCTGTGTTGGTCTATGGTGATACTATTTATGTGCAAGCCTCAAGGCTCTACACGGAAGGCTCTTAACTCTGTATCACACAGCCTTTTGTTTTGAACTGACCATGGACAAAGGCCCTTTCATTACTCAGCCCCCTGGTCTTGGAATTCCCTCCAAGCCAACCTAAAACACCAGGACCTGGTGTCCACTGGAGAAGTTCAAAGGACAAATAGATGAACAGGTTGTTGAGACATGTAGTTGTTTGTAGTTGTCACTAGTTTGGGTTGCCTTATGTAAGGAAGCATGTTGTTTAACTTCACACACACCACACGCATGCCTGCACACACACATCCACTGTTTGTTTGCTGTTGTATTTGTGCTGTTGCCAGTGTCTTCGGTCTGTGTTATCAGTTTTGTCTTTGTATTTTTATTTGGCCACAGGAGGCCTTTTGCCTCTTGCGTCAAACTCAATCAGCGCAAGGGCCATATTAAAAAAACAATGAAGTCACTGGCCAGACATAGCCGCCTATGTTTTTAGTTTTTACAAAATAACTTGCATACAACTACGACCCAAACTGGCTAATGTTTTATTAGAAAAAATATGGCCCTTTATAATGTCCACTTATGTACATAAGATGCTGTAGATAGCATTTAACATATTAAAACAAAATTGATAAATAATATTTGTCCAGCCTTTGCTGCGATGCTTGCAAATAATATGCTGCAAAAAAAGTATTTAACTCCAAATAACAAAAATGTAGCTAGTTTGTTGTAACAAACTTATTTTTTTGCTTTGCATGGATCACCGGTGCAGTTGAATGCAGCATTGCTGTATGGTGCACTTAAAATGTCTTATAGTTGAGTAGCCAGCCTAGGCTATTGCTCAAATGTTGCTGTAATAGGCCTACTTGGTTCTCCTTTGCATGGTGTTTTGCTGCAGGTTTTGTTTTTTGGTAATTCATTGTCAACCTTTAAAAACAGAAGCCAGACTGCAACATTTTAGTAGCCTAGCTAGGACTGTGGTATGTGTCTACACTTTCCCTCCGCTTCTTGCGGTAAATGAGACACACGACAGCAGCACAATTGAAGATTGAAATCTTTTTTTTTTTTTTTTACCGATGCGAGCACATCAGGCTGTAATTTCATAAAGTAGACGACTCAACTGTTGACTCATTTATACTCTTGTGTACTATTGTCCTTTAGTAGTCATTTATACCTGCATGTGAATCCTTTATCTTATAACTTTTTGACAACCAAGATGACATTTTGTGTAGGCCACAGCAATGACCCTTTGGAACGGAAACTTGGCATGGACATTTAGCCTACATCATGTTTAAACTTTCGTTCCGGTAGAAGATTCGGTCAATGCCATTAGTGATGATGATATGATACAGTGCACTGGCTGGCTCATGTGTGGGTCTGGGAGGAGGGGTGGATCTGTGGGTGGCAATGCACTGCCATTTGGCATGCAGCATGTTGGCAGTGCTTGCTGTGACTTGTAGTGCAGCGCATCCTGGGCTGTATGCAGGGCCGGATTAAGAAATCATAGGCCCTGGGCCTTTTTATTTTATTGTTTTGTTATAGCCCCCCCCTCCCCTCCTCGTAAACAAATCCGTGCAACAAGATGCATTTCGATGCATGGTAAATTTACTTTAGAAGAAAAGGCCTCTTCATAATAAAGCCATAACGTTTGCCGTGTGGCATAGGCTACAGTTGAGCTGAGAATTTTTGGGGATTTCCACACATGGGTAACATAACTTCACAGGGTCTGAAAAAAAATCTACCTTTTAAAAACGCATTTCATGTAATTCTACGTCATTTCCATGACAGAAGACAATAGCTGAATCTTTTTTAATACCACACAAATGACAAACGAGTGGCTACTCTGACTGACAAACAGCGACCAAGCTGGTCTTGAATTCAAACAAACAATAGCCCAGGCCAATGAAGCGACACACAGATTGTACAATATTAGGAGGAAATATATATACAGTATATATCATAGGCTACAGTAGGCTACTAAATATAATTTCCAGTGGCACACACTCACCTAATGATGACGATGACACCTAATGATGAAGATGAAGCCATAGGCTACGCACGGTGATGGCCGAAGCGCTCGTCGTGGCAAAAGCCTATCTCATGATGAGCTACTTCGAAAAACGGTGCTGCTGTTAGCTAAACATTGTTTCTATTGGTTCTACAGAGAGATTAGTCTTCACTTTTCAGCAGTAGGCATTTGCTTTCCAAAATGTACGTTTTTCCCACGATTGTATTTTTAATCTGCACAAGGCAAACCGACAGCCACAACCAACCATAGAAATATAATGCATAGATGGCAGTTCCCATTCAAGTCAGGACTGGCATCCATTGTTAGTGTATCCATCAGTTTAACAGTCAAATTGCAAGGGTAAGAGGTTACAAAACCCTTCTATGGATTATATGTCTATGGCCACAAGGCAACAAGCTGTATATTTGGCTCGCATGCTGCCCAAACTGCGGCCTACCCGAATCTAGGCATACCGGTAACTGCCAAAACAAAGGAAACACTTGAGTAAATGAGGGATACAAAGTATATGTTATGGTGTGGGGTGCATTTTCCTGGCATTGTTTAGCTCCACTTGTAGAATCTATGCCAAGACGCATTGAAGCTGTTCTGGCAGGCTATGGAAGCGGGACAAAATTATTTGACAACTCAAATCATTGCGAGGGCCGGACAGAAATGTGTCACGGGCCTTGTGTTTGACACGTGACATAAAGGCTTCATAATTCAAAAATGTAATGCTGACATATTATAGGGCCCTATAAAATCTGGTTTTATTTTTTGCCTGATTCCATTTTCAGTTTTTCCCCCAAATTCCCTTTTCTCGGTTTTGTTTTTCCAGGTTTCCGTTTCCCCCCATTGTTTTCAGGTTTTTGCTCTCAAAATAACACCTTTTTAAATAAGAACTTGTTCTTAATTGACTTGCCTGGTTAAATAAAGGTTAAATAAAAAAATGTAAAGTCTAAAATACAGACAAGACCCGCTGAGACTGGAAAGACAAAGTTCTGTCAGTCAGACTGCGTCCCTCAGGGAGTTGGGTAAAGGGGAGGGGGTGGAAGCAAGAATGAGAGTACTCTGACTCTCAAGGGGCAATTATGACCATTCAGAAATAACAGTCTGGGAATTCCTGTGCACACAGCTGTGGTCAACAAGACCCAGAAACCACTGGATTAGTCATATCCTCTGTCACTCACTCACCTTGTGCATAAACTCCAGTTTGTCCCCTCCCCCTCCCAGCCGATAGGTGTAGATGAAACCGCCTCCCACAGAGCGGGGGTTAAGGATCATGTCCCGGGCCACCCCCACCAGCACATACCAGTCATCACCTCCGCTGGCAAACCGACAAACAGCCACACTGCAGGGACAGTCCACAAAGGGAAAGTAGGAGAGAGAGGGAGAGGGGTATTAGCATGTGTTACAAAGTATTATTCCCCATGTCAATCTCTACATTTTGTGTGAACTGTGTTAAATGCTAAAACCAGAGGTGTTTAAAGCGCTCTCCATTATTATTAAGTCAGAGAAGAGACATGGAGACTCATCACTTCAACAGCACAACATCCCTCTCCTCAAACCTTGCCCTAAATGACAGGATGACCAGCTCTTATGCAATTACACAGAGAAAATCTTAACAGGAAAACCAGCAAAGCCAATTATAACAACAACATCCTCCTAGTAGCCTTATAGAGAGCAATAACATTTTTGTAGGCACTAACGCAGGCTAACTCCGCCATGGCTCGATGGCCAAAGCATATGGGAAATTGAATGTTTTTTTGGGGATAAACGCAGAAAGTAAGGTCTGTGTTAAACACAGGCTTAAGAGATCTTATACATTTTGTTCTATGAGATAATCTTCATCAGCCAACATCACTTGTGAATTTTGAAGCATTTATGTAATCAAAACAAGCACATAAAGGCTTCATAATTCATAAAGGTCAGGTTAACTGACTGATATTATAAGGCCTTATAAAATCAGTTGAAATTTAACAGATATTTATCTTTGGTTTTTCCAGGTTTTTGCTCTCAAAATCATACCTGTTTAATAGAAAAACAACTAAATTGGATGTTCTAAGTCCACAACAATGCTTAAATCACATCAGGAGACCACTTTTGAGGTCTGGGAAAAATCTAAGAAATTCAGAAATGTGGGTGCAGTTACCCTTTAATGGAAGTGTGCACCAGCCAGAAACCTTGTGATTGCACAAAAAAATGCCAATTGATTGATGCAAATACTCATATTCTGTCCGTACTGTGAGACGCCTAAGACAGCGCTACAGGGAGATAGGACGGACAGCTGATCGTCCTCGCAGTGGCAGACCACGTGTAACAACACCTGCACAGAATCGGTACATCCGAAAATCACACCTGCGGGACAGGTACAGGATGGCAACAAAAACTGCCCGAATTACACCAGGAACGCACAATCCCTCCATCAGTGCTCAGACTGTCCGCAATAGGCTGAGAGAGGCTGGACTGAGGGCAACATCACCGGCAACAACGTCGCCTATGGGCACAAACCCACCGTCGCTGGACCAGACAGGACTGGCAAAAAGTGCTCTTCACTGACGAGTCACGGTTTTGTCTAACCAGGGGTGATGGTCGGATTTGCGTTTATCGTCGAAGGAATGAGCGTTACACCGAGGCCTGTACTCTGGAGCGGGATGGATTTGGAGGTGGTGTCATGGTCTGGGGCAGTGTGTCACAGCATCATCAGACTGAGCTTGTTGTCATTGCAGGCAATCTCAACGCTGTGCATTACAGGGAAGACATCCTCCTCCCTCATGTGGTACCCTTCCTGCAGGCTCATCCTGACATGACCCTCCAGCATGACAATGCCACCAGCCATACTGCTCGTTCTGTGCGTGATTTCCTGCAAGACAGGAATGTCAGTGTTCTGCCACGGCTAGTGAAGAGCCCGGATCTCAATCCATTTGAGCACATCTGGGACCCGTTGCATCGGAGGGTGAGGGCTAGGGCCATTCCCCCCAGAAATGTCTGGGAACTTGCAGGTGCCTTGGTGGAAGAGTGGGGTAACATCTCACAGCAAGAACTGGCAAATCTGGTGCAGCCCATGAAGAGGAGATCCACTGTAGTACTTAATATAGCTGGTGGCCACACCAGATACTGACTGTTACTTTTGATTTTGACCTCCCCTTTGTTCAGGGACACATTATTCAATTTCTGTTAGTCACATGTCTGTGGAACTTGTTCAGTTTATGTCTCAGTTATTGAATGTTGTTACAAATATTTACACATGTTAAGTTTGCTGAAAATAAACGCAGTTGACAGCGAGAGGACGTTTCTTTTTTTGCTGAGTTAACATTTAATTGAGAAGGTTTTTGGGAAAGCCTTTCCATCTACCAGCAGATGGTTATCATTAGCATTATCACCAATGGCTACACAAAGTGTAGACTAGACATATATGCACAACACACAGACGGGCATTCCTGTGCTGCTTCAGAAGGTTCCATCCAATTGAATCTACATTTCCACCAACTGGACTTGTTGTGGATAAAAATCAGTGTGTGATGATGTAGTCCCCACAAAATCTCATTTTTCTCTTAAGTTTTCAAGTACTGAATAAAAATCTAAAGTTCAATTGCGTTTCCATCGCATTTTTGTCAGTTAAATAGAAAATGTGCCTACTCTGGTCTTGGCACCTGTGCTCTAGCCAACAGCTGGCAGATACAATGCAGGTAGGTTGTGCGGGTTGTCTAGTCTACATGACGAGGTTATTAAGTAGATTACCGTGGATAGGAGCGAGAATATTGTTATTTGTCAAACGAAAGTCAAGCATCGATCATCATGTCACCAGAATAAGACCCTCAATCTTTTTTGGGAAAGGAGCATCAAGCTCATCACTGTGCACTTTCACCACCCTGTGAAGTTCATAACTTTTCATTTGTAGCCTAATAAACTGCATGATTTCCCGAGTGGAAGTGGGAGGACCACACAACATATCATCGTGTGACTCCAAATGTACTTCGATATGATGATTATTATATCAATATTTGCGCATAAAGGCCTTTCCACAGCCATTTCTCGCATAATGAATTTGATCAACACAGAAAAGATCCCACCATCTCAAATAAACAAATGATATGTCTGCATTTATAAAATTACTCGGAAACGTCCTGTTTCCATCACAGATGTTGTAAAAAACAAATGGTATATACGATATGACTTTACTCATAAAAACTATGGATGGAAACGTAGTTCATGATGCATTTTGTTCATGTCTTATGTTTAACTTGGGCAAGTTAATAAATGTTCTCATAAGTTCAATACATTAAGTTGATTTTCTATTAACTTCAATAAATTTTTGAATATTGTTGAATTCCGTTTTGTCAGGATTCTGTGATTCCGTCCACTTTTTCAGCAACGCAGATTTTATAGGGCCATAATATTATCTCATAGAACAAAACGTATGATCTGACGTTATTTTGGGCGTTTATCACAAAACCACATTCTTTCCCCCTATAGGAATGGCTGAAAGAACCAGAAGTAACTCATTTCCGTTTTTTAGGACTACAAGCTGGCGAGCTCTATTCCATCCATCCTTATCCTCTCCTCTGTCCTCACCTGAAGGCAGCCTCATTCTGCTCCAGTTGGACCAGGTCCAGAGTGGTTCCCTGGATGGGGTTGACCAGACGCACCAGAGAGGCCCACTGGCCAGACCCGGCCTTGGGCGCCCCAAAGATGGCCTCTGGCAGGTTCTCATTGAGGAAGGCAGCAGCCATCTCTGCTGCCAGCTCCCTCTCATCCTCACCAGCTGCCTCAACCATCTCCTACAGAAGGGAACAACACAGAAGTGGTGTCAGTTACAAACAGAGACAAAGAAAAGTAGGGAGGAGGGGGTGAGAGAGATCTACATAAGTGTAAGCAAAGTATTTCAAAGTATCAGTCTAATTCCCTATGTCAATGTCTACATTGTTTGTGTAATCTCTGTATATATGCTGGGATCAGAGGTGTTTTAAGCTCTCCATTATTATTCTGTCAGAGAAGAGACATGAGAAACTCATCACGTCAACAGCATAACACCCCTCTCCTCAAACCCTGCCTTGAATTAAGCTTCTTCGGGTTTAGGAAAGTGCTATAAAAAAACAATTGTAAATTATTTCTATTGAAGTTTTGCCTATAGCTACACTTTCATAATATCAGGCCACACAATTTACACAGCCTGGGTATACAACATATAGCCTCAGCCCTCTCTCCCTCTTAGTCCATTGCCCCGTTGGTCAGGACAGAACCATACCTCTGCCATCTGCTGCTTGCGCTGGGCCTTGGTGGCCTCTGTGTAGGCATTGTGATCAGTCTCTATGAGTATCAGGTTGTTTGTCTCTGGGTGAATGACAAACTTGCGAGGTGTATACTGCAAGGGGAAGGCCACCTGGTTAAACACGGCACCCAGCTTCTCCAAGGCCAGAATCCTAAGAGGGAGACAAAGGCAGTGTCAGAAGATGTGTACCACGTAACAGGTGTGCCATGCCACAACTCGGCCATAATGGGAACAGAAATAACATTTCAAAAAGTAAATGGGACATGTCCCTCATAAGTTAAATATCAGCGTTATAATTGAGAATGAGGATGGTTGAGGGAAATGAGAGAAAAATGAGATGTGATCTCTGCCTATATGCTGAGATCAGAGGTGTTTACACTCTCTCCATTGGTTTGTCAGAGAAGAGACATGAAGACTCATCACTTCAACAGCATAACTCCTCTACCTTCAAACCTTGTCAATGAAGACATTTCCTCAATATATACTGAGTGTACAAAACATTAAGGATACCTTCCTAATATTGAGTTGCCCTAATTTTGCCCTCAGAAGAGCCTCAATTCGTCAGGGCATAGACGACAAGGTGTCAAAAGCGTTCCACAGGGATGCTGGCCCATGTTGATGCCAATGCTTCCCACAGTTGTGTCAAGTTGGCTGGATGTCCTTTGGGAGGTGAACCATTTTTGATACACACAGGAAACTGTTGAGCGTGAAAAACCCAGCAGCGTTGCAGTTCTTGACACAAACCAGTGCACCAAGCACCTACTACCATACCCCGTTCAAAGGCACTTCAATATTTTGTCTTGCCGATTCACATCTGAATGGCACACATACACAATCCATGTCTCAATTGTCTCAAGGCTTAAAAATCATTCTTTAACCTGTCTCCTCCTACACTGATTAATGTGGATTTAACAAGTGACATCAATAAGGGATCATAGCTTTCACCTGGATTCACCTGGTCAGTCTATGTCATGGAAAGAGCAGGTGTCCTTAATGTTTTGCACACTCAGAGTAGATGTGTTTACTTTCATGTTCTGTGTGTACCTCAGAGTGTTGGTGGAGATTGCCACAATGCCCTCTGGACACTGTTCAGAGGCGAAGCCAGAGGCATACTCCAGCGTCTCATAGGACAGGGGCGTCAGATGGAATCGGGACTGGTAGGAGTAACTCAGCCAGGAGCGACTAGACATGGCCAACACCTGAAGGAGATGGAGAGTTCAGAGATCAAAGAGAATAGTAATACACACAGCCTCAATGTTATGTTTCAGTTCCATAAAACCAACTAATCGGATTTCACTTACAGCTTCCTGTCCCTGCATCCTGACACGGAAGAGCTTCACAGGTCGCGACCCCAAGTACCGAGTACGAGTATCAGACAGGTCTCCAGTCACTGGGTCCAGCACGGTCCTGAGCAACACACCATTCTGAGGAAAGACAGACATGTTAATGTCACAAATAAAGCTCTAGCATGTCTTCCAACAGAGCACAAAATATCATGTAATACAGTGCCAGAAGTAAACAGGCAGTAACACAGATAGTGTATGTGTGTGTATATACTGTATGCTGAGATCAGAGGTGTTTTAAACTCTATTATTTGTCAGAGAAGAGACATGAAACTCAGCACCACAATATCCCTCTACTCAAACCCTTCCTCAACACATCAGAGGACACATGCACTATATATACAAAAGTATGTGGACACCCCTTCAAATTAGTGGATTCGGCTATTTCAGCCACACCCGTTGCTGACAGGTGTATAGAATCGAGCACACGGCCATGCAATCTCATTTTACATTTACATTCTCCATAGACAAACATTGGCATTAGAATGGCCTTACTAAAAAGCTCAGTGACTTTCAACGTGGCACCGTCATAGGATGCCACCTTTCCAACAAGTCAGTCTCAAATTTCTGCCCTGCTAGAGCTGCCCTGGTCAAATGTAAGTGATGTTATTGTGAAGTGGAAACATCTAGGAGAAACAACGGCTCAGCCGCAAAGTGGTATGCCACACAAGGTCAGTGAACAGGACCGCCGAGTGCAGAAGCGCGTAAGAGTCGTCTGTCCTCGGTTGCAACACTCCCTACCGAGTTCCATACTGCCTCTGGAAGCAACGTCAACACAATAACTATTTGTCAGGAACTACATGAAATGGATTTCAGTGGCCGAGCAGCCGCACACAAGCCTAAGATCACCATGCACAATGCCAAGTGTCGGCTGGAGTGGTGTAAAGCTTGCCACCATTGGACTCTGGAGCAGTGGAAACGCATACTCTGGAGTGGCAGTCCGACGGACAAATCTGGGTTTTGGCGAATGCTAGGAGAACACTACCTGCCGAATGCATAGTGCCAACTGTAAAGTTTGGTGGAGGAGGAATAATGGTCTGGTGCTGTTTTTCATGGTTTGGGCTAGGCCCCTTAGTTCCAGTGAAGGGAAATCTTAACGCTACAGCATACAATGGCATTCTAGATGATTCTGTGCTTGCAACTTTGTGGCAACAGTTTGGGGAAGGCCCTTTCCTGTTTCAACATGACAATGCACCCGTGCACAAAGCGAGGTCCACACAGAAATGGTTTGTTGAGATCGGTGAGGAAGAATTTGACTGGCCTACACAGAGCCCTGACCTCAAACCCATCGAACACCTTTGGGATGAACTGGAGCGCAGACTGCGAGCCAGGCCTAATAGCCCAACATCAGTGCCCGACCTCACTAATGCTCTTGTGGCTGAATGGAAACAAGTCCCCGCAGCAATGTTCCAACATCTAGTGGAAAGCCTTCCCAGAAGAGTGGAGGCTGTTATAGTAGCAAAGGGGGGACCAACTCCATATTAATGCCCATGATTTTGGAATGAGATGTTCGACAAGCTTTTGGTCATATAGTGTATTTTACCTGCAGTCCAATGTTGAGGTAGAGGAAGCCGACAGTGCCCTTCACTCCTAGCTCATCTTCCTTCTCCACTCCTCCCATCTCCACTATACACAAAGACTCAGGCTGGGCTGGCAGGGCCTGCATACTGAGGGGCTGGAGACAGTCCTACACCACAAAAACACAGAGGGGTTAGTGGCACATACACAGCTTCGAGAGACACAAACGCATGCTAAAGAGACGGCAAATATCCACAATGGCATGGTGTTATTTGGATTTGAACAGTCCAAGAACATCTGGTGCTTGTTACAGACTCGCAGAGCAGCCAGTATGAATCAGGTCCATTCTAAACAGATGGACAAACAGATCGCACAGTGAGTGTCGTACCGAGGGGTCCAGGGAAATGATGCGGACGGTGTTGTCCACCAGCCCCACCGCCAGGAAACGGGAGCGCTGCTCGCCAGGGGGGACATTGGCCAAGCTCATACACACCACGTCAGCTGACATCTCCTTCCTCTCCGTGTACTCATTCAGCTGGCCAGACTGGGGGGAGAGACATGGAGATAGAGAGAGGGGAAGGTTATCATAAAACATCTACTGTCAGAAGATATATAAACTTGAAACTGAGCAGGAGAGACTTCTGGATATCCGCAAAAAGCAGATAAAACTGGGTCAAACTGAAACAAGACCGAACTTGGCTGAGAAAATAGACACCCAGGGGATGAAAGTATACTCACAGGGTCCATCTCAAAGTAGACCAGCTCTCCTCCGGTCAGAGCGATGACCACCTGCCTCTGGTTGACTGCACAGCGCACAATGGTCTTCTTCCCCGGAGTCTTCCACTCATTCACACGCTTATCAGCACGGATGTGACGGATCCCATCAGGATACACCTGTACAACAGGGTTATTCAGTTTATACAGGGCTGGGGAAGGGGCCTGGCCTGGGTGTCTAATGTGTGTGTGAATAGTGCGGAGATCAGAGTTGTTTAAGCTCTCTCCATCGTTATGTCAGAGAAGAGACATGAAGACTCATCACTTCAACAGCAATATTAAATCTGTCATACACTTAATTTCCCTTTTACCATCAGCATTGTATTCCCTCCAGAACATAAGGTGCATAGGTGCATATTCAGGCCCCTGTGAGAGGCGTGTGTAGTGTGGGTTTTAGACTGACCTGCACCAGAGCATCCTCCCCCAGCAGAGAGCAGGAGAGGGTGGGGGTGGTCCCAAGGAAGCCAGAGTCTGTAACTTCCTCTACGGTCTCACCAATAGACAGAACCAGGGTGGCGTTGACGAAGGACACGATGATGTAGGCGTCAAACTCATCTGGAGGTGGAGAGGTGTTTAAATGAGTAGGAGTTTCACACCAAGGGGATTTCTGGACCGTTAGTTTTATTCAATAAACCATGGTTTAGTATTAATCTGATACATGAAGCAATTAATCAATATCATAAACTACATTTATTTATTCACAAAGTATGTATAATGCTGAGATCAGAGGTGTTTAAACTCTCTCCATTGATATTTCTGTCAGAGAAGAGACATGAGAAACTCATCACTTCAACAGCACAACAAACCCTGCCCTGAAACTTCAGAGGAATCTGTCCTAATCTGATACATGAAGCAATTACTACCATTCTTATACCCTTATTTTGGTTTTTCACTAACCCAGAGTATGGCATTACAATCTTTAAATCTACGTCTGTAACCCAGTGTGTAGAAGCTACAATGTCTGACTTGTGCAGGCTAACCAGTTGGATGAGCCAAGTGTTCTGTGTAATGGATGAATGTCAGAGTGAAAGTGAAGTCAAGCCTGCACAGCACTGTCTCTACCAGGCAGCTGCAGAGGAACTAAGCCACTGCACTACACCATGACGGGAAAAATCTCTGAAATCACATGACTTCTGGGAATAGTCTGGCAGAGTGACTTTGTCCCAGAATGCAAAATATCATGCACTCTGATGCCAGACTGCAACACACTTTTGATAAAAACAGTATTAAGATTAAAACAATGCCACTTTACAACCATGTCATACACAATAACTGCAACCAAACACTGCAGAAGTAGATTGTAATGAGGTAGAAGGCAGAATAACTTGCAACTACAGAAAAACATTGATGTATTCATTAAATAAATTAACAAGTACCTTCAATGTGTCTGCGCACAGTCCACACAGCATTTGGGTTACCGGGCAGCTCAGACACAGCCATCTCTGATACCTGGAGGGAACAATCACTGATCAGACTCATTTTAATCTAACCTAAGCATTTACCAGTCTGTTACCTGTGCATTAACATGTTAAGATCTGCTGAGATCAGAGGTATCCACATTCTCTCCAGTGCTGTGTCAGAGAAGAGACATGAATATCATCATTTCATACAGCTTCTTAAACACTTTAAATATGAGCTGGTGTGAGAGAAGCAACAGCACCAGAAACTTAAAACCCAAACTCTGTCCCAACTCGGGTTTCTGGTATGCATGTGAGTGAGTATCTGCATGACTTTGTTAAAATGTTGCCGTTGTTCAAATACTACTGTGGCATGTGCCACACCGAGAGAATGTGTGTGTGTGTGTGTGTGTGTGAGCACTTTCTGGGATGTGAATGTGCGATGGGAGTAGGAATAGCAGTACACATACCTCCAGTCCATGTCTGAGGACTCTGAGGGTGGATTTGGGTCCCCTGCCACAGGCCACATACAGCTGGGGAGTGTCCTCATTAGCCAGGTCAGCAATCTACACAGGGAGAGAGAAATAGATGAGGCGAGTGAAAGAACGGGCCAGCGGTGAGTAAGAGATCAGTATGTATTCTAATAGAGGACAGAATATAAGAAGTAATACAGTGCCAGAAATAAACAAGGCAGTCTCACATGTGGTGTCTGTGTCAGGTTATAATGCCAAGATCAGAGGTGTTTAAACTCTCTCCATTGATATTTAGTCAGAGAAGAGACATGAGAAACTCATCACTTCAACAGCACAACATCCTTCTCCTCAAACCTTGCCACAACACTTCAGAAGCATCTTTGTGTGTGTGTGTGTGTGTGTGGGGGGGGGGGGGGGGGGTGGAAGGTTAATGCAAATCCTTCTAATAAAAATGTGATTAAAAAAAATACAAGAATCTTTGTACTCCAACTAACTCGCATTCAAGCAAGTCAAAATCAGGTTCATCGTGCCAAAAATAGTGGGAAAACATCTCTACCCCAGCTAAAGCTGTTACAGTTCGGTAGAACAGAGGAAAAGGTATGTCACTCCACAAAGTTAATCCATTACATAATCCATGATAATCAAAAGCTAAAACCGTTGCACACACACCAATCACACAACACAGAGATTCACACACACACACACACCTGGCAGGACATAATGGGGGAGAGGTTCTCCTGCTCGTCCACCAGCACCAGGTTCTTGAGGGGGCGTGGCTGGAAGAAGAAGGTATCTCCCTCCTCCAGGGGCATGGCAGAGGAGAACTCTGGCTCCTCATCGTCATCTCCCAGATGGGCTATCTGGTACAGGTAACTAGCAGAGCGAGAGAAGAGAGAAGACAATAAACACAGGAGAGCAAGAGACATGGACAAAGATGGGATGTGTGTGGTATTGAGAGGGATTACAGTGTAATGAATTACTTACTGGTTGCCAAACTCTGAGGACACAAATAAGAAACCGGTCTTCAACACGCACATGGCTGTGGCTACAGGTATGGTGTCAAAGTACTTCATCCTGATCTCTGTAACCTGGGGGATGCAAACGTTTATTTGAATGAGAAGGAATCCCAGAATATCCCATCTTGTGAACACTGACCTGAGTTAGTGTGTGTGTGTGTGTGTGTGTGCATGCTGAGATCAGAGGTGTTAATGCTCTCTCCATGTTTTTGTCAGAGAAGAGACATGAAGACTCATCACTTCAACAGCACGGTTCTATTTCTATCTCCCACACATCAGATGACCACCGCTGCAACCTTCCCCCAGTTCCCGTCTCAGACTGCACCCTGCTGGCCTCACCATCTCCTCATCTGTCTCCAGGGTGACCTTGAAGATGTCCCCCTGCTCCGTCTGGGCCAGGAAGAAGAACATGGACTTGGTCTTGTGGGTGGCTGAGCAGACGAAGATCATGCCTCGCTCAGGGTCATCCAGGTCATTCTGTGCTCAGGCAAAATAAAAAGGATTGAGGGCACAGTGCGGATAGTATCAAATCAACTGTGATCCATACAAACATTCACATTGTTAACATGTATGACCATGTCTGGTTAGCCAAGTTATTTCAAAATCCATTTTTGCATTTACAAAACGTAACAGAAACTCACCCTCCTGCGTGGGATGGGACAGCGGATGTCAGGCTGGTCCCCAAAGTTTTTGTAGGTGATGTAGTTCTCTGAACAGATGAGAACTCCACTAGGCCCATCAGAGCCTCCAGGAACTAGAGAAGACAGGGGGAAAGGGTAATGATCACACAATAGGTTTGCACTGTAGCGTAAAAAAAAAAAAATCCAGCCTTAGAGACCACTAGCAGAACAGTTACGACAGTGGGATTGCTTGTGTTGAGATCAGAAGTGTTTAAGGGTCAGAAAAGAGACATGATAATCTCATCATGTCAATACAAACATTTTCTGCAGTGCTGTTTTATCTCTATAGTGGCAATATGAGGACCTATCTTCACCCCAGCAGCAGGAAGAGAAGAGCTAGTGCCTTCGGAAAGTATTCAGACCCCTTGACTTTTTCCACATTGTTACGTTAAAGCCTTATTCTAAAATTGATTAAATAAATACAAATCTTCAGCAATCTACACACAATCCCCCCCTTAATGACAAACCAAAACCTGTTTTTTAGAAATGTTTGCTAATTGTAAAAAAATATATATATATGTACATAGGAATTCAGACCCTTTGCTTTGAGACTCGAAATTGAGCTCAGGTACATCCTGTTTCCATTGATCATCCTTGAGATGTTTCTACAACTTGATTGGAACCACCTGTGGTAAATTCAATTGATTGGACATGATTAGGAAAGGCACACACCTGTCTATATAAAGGTCCCACAGTTGACAGTGCATGTCAGAGCAAAAACCAAGGCATGAGGTCGAAGGAATTGTCCGTAGAGCTCCGAGACAGGATTGTGTCGAGGCACAGATCTGGGGAAGGGTACCAAAAAATCTCTACAGCATTGAAGGACCCCAATAACAGTGGCCTCCATCATTCTTCAATGGAAGAAGTTTGGAACCACCAAGACTCTTCCTAGAGCTGGCCGCCCGGGCCAAACTGAGCAATCGGGGGAGAAGGACCTTGGTCAGGGAGGTAACCAATAACCCGATGGTCACTCTGACAGAGCTCTAGAGTTATTCTGTGGAGATGGGAGTACCTTCCAGAAGGCCAACCATCCCTGCAGCACTCCACCAATCAGGCCTTTATGGTAGAGTGGCCAGACAGAAGCCACTCCTCAGGAAAAGGCACATGACAGCCCGCTTGGAGCTTGCCAAAAGGCACCTAAAGACTCTCAGACCATGAGAAACAAGATTCTCTGGTCTGATGAAACCAAGATTGAACTCTTTGGCCTGAATGCCAAGCGTCACGTCTGGAGGAAACCTGGCACCATCCCTAAGGTGAAGCATTTGTGGCAGCATCATGCTGTGGGGATGTTTTTCAGCGGCAGGGACTGGGAGACTAGTCAGGATCGAGGAAAAGATGAATGGAGCAAAGTACAGCGAGATCCTTGATGAAAACCTGCCCCAGAGCACTCAGGACCTCAGACTGGGGCGAAGGTTCACCTTCCAACAGGTCAACGACCCTAAGTACACAGCCAAGCCAACACAGGAGTGGCTTCGGGACAAGTCTCTGAATGTCCTTGAGTGGCCCAGCCAGAGCCCGGACTTGAACCTGATCTAACATCTCTGGAGAGACCTGAAAATAGCTGTGCAGCGACGCTCCCCATCCAACCTGACAGAGCTTGAGAGGATCTGCAAAGAAATGGGAGAAACTTCACAAATACAGGTGTGCCAAGCTTGTAGCGTCATATCCAAGAAGACTCGAGGCTGTAATTGCTGCCAAAGGTGCTTCAACAAAGTACTGAGTAAACAGTCTGAATACTTATGTAAATGTGATGTTTTTTATTATTTTTTAACTGTTTTTCCTTTGTCATTATGGGGTATTGTGTGTAGATTGATGAGGGGAAAAAACAATTAAATTTTAGAATAAGGCTGTAACGTAACAAAATGTGGAAAAAGTAAAGGGGTCTGAATACTTTCCGAAGGCACTGTTTGTGCAAGGGTAGACCATATCAGTAGAACACAAGCGGGAAGGCTGCAAACAACTCATAACCTGTCTCTGGCCACCCTCTACTGGAAATAATGTACACTGAACAAAAATATAAATGCAACATGTTAAGTGTTGGTCCCATGTTTCATGAGCTGAAATAAAAGATCCCAGAAATTGTGCACAAATTTGTTTACATCCCTGTTAGCTAGCATTTGTCCTTTACCAAGATAATCCATCCACCTGACAGGTGTGGCATACCAAGAAGCTGATTAAACAGCATGATCATTACACAGGTGCACCTTACACTGGGGAAAATAAAAGGCCACTCTCAAATGTCACACAACACAATGCCACAGATGTTTCAAGTTTTGAGGATGCGTGCAATTAGAATGCTGACTGCATGAATGTCCACCAGAGATGTTAATGTTAATTTCTCTACCATAAGTCGCCTCCAACGTCGTTTTACAGAATTTGGCAGTACGTCCTCACAACCGCAGACCACATGTAACCACGCCAGCCCAGGACCACCACATTTGGCTTCTTCACCTGCGGGATTGTCTGAGACCAGCCACCCGGACAGCAGACGAAACTGTGGGTTTGCACAACCGAAGAATTTCTGCACAAACTGTCAGAAACCATCTCAGGGAACCTCATCTGCGTGGTCCTCGTCCTCACCAGGGTCTTGACCTGACTGCAGTTCGGAGTCGTAACCCACTTCAGTGGGCAAATGCTCACCTTTGATGGCCACTGGCATGCTGAAGAAGTGTGCTCTTCACGGATGAATCCTGGTTTCAACTGTACCGGGCAGATGGCAGACGCGTGTATGTCGTCGTGTGGGCGAGCAGTCTGCTGATGTCAAAGTTGTGAACAGAGTGCCCCATGATGGCGGTGGCGTTATGGAATGGACAGGCATAAACTACAGACAACAAACACAATTGCATTTTATCGATGGCAATTTCAATGCACAGAGATACCGTGACAAGATCCTCAGGCCCATTGTCGTGCCATTCATCCGCCGCCATCACCTCATGTTTCAGCATGATAATGCATGGCTCCATGTTTTCTGGATGCTGAAAATGTCCCAGTTTTTCCATGGCCTGCAAACTCAGACATGTCACCCATTGAGCATGTTTGGGATGCTCTGGATTGACGTGTACGACAGCGTGTTCCAGTTCCCGCCAATATCCAGCAACTTCACACAGCCATTGAGGAGGAGTGGGATAACATTCCACAGGCCACAATCAACAGCCTGATCAACTCTATGCGAAGGAGATGTGTCACGCTGCATGAACAAATGGTGGTCACACCAGATATTGACTGGTTTTCTGATCCACACCCCTACCTTTTTTAAGGTATCTGTGACCAACAGAAGCATATCTGTATTCCCAGTCATGTCAAATCCATAGATTAGGGCCTAAATTGGTGGTCTGTTGATATCCTTCTAGTGGTGGGGGGGCTGTGCTTTGGCAAAGTGGGTGGGGTTATATCCTGCCTGGTTGGCCCTGACCGGGGGTATCGTCGGACGTGGCCACAGTGTCCCCCGACCCCCCCCTATCTCAGCCTCCAGTATCTATGCTGCAATAGTCTATGTGCCGGGGGGCTAGGGTCAGTCTGTTATACCTGGTGTAATTCTCCTGTCTGCTCTGGTGACCTGTGTGAATTTAAGTATGCTCCCTCTAATTCTCTCTCTCCCTCCCGGAGGACCTGAGCCCTGTTATCAGGACTACCTGGCCTGATGACTCCTGGCTGTCCCCAGTCCACCTGGTTGTGCTGCTGCTCCAGTTTCAACTGTTCTGCCTGCGGCTAAGGAACCCTGACCTGTTCACCGGACATGCTACCTTGTCCCGAACCTGCTGTTTTCGACTCTCTCTCTACCGCACCTGCTGTCTCGACCTCTGAATGCTCGGCTACGAAAAGCCAACTAACATTTACTCCTGAGGTACTGACCTGTTGCAACCTCTACAACCACTGTGATTATTATTTGACCCTGCTGGTCATCTATGACCGTTTGATCTTCTTGAAGAACAATCTGTCCTTAAATGGCCATGTATTCTTATAATCTCCACCTGGCACAGCCAGAAGAGGACTGGCCACCACTCAGAGCCTGGTCCTCTCTAGGTTTCTTCCTAGGTTCCTGCCTTTCTAGGGAGTTTTTCCTATCCACCGTGCTTCTACATCTGCATTGCTTGCTGTTTGGGGTTTTGGGCTTCTCTATAGCACTTTGTGACATCTGCTGATGTAAAAAGGGCTTTATAAATACATTTGATTGATTAATATATGCATTTCAATTTATTGATTTTCTTATATGAACTGTAACTCAGTAAAATCTCTGAAATTGCTGCATATTGCGTTTATATTATTGTTCAGTGTTGCTACCTGTGATGAGGAAGTTGCCGTGCTCTTCCAGGGCCTCGCTGTACTTGCGCACCACATGGTTCAAACCCAGGTCCAGCTCATAGAAGGTCAGGGTCTGCTGGGTGTTGGCTGCAGCCTCGCCAGTGGGGTCATTGTCAGCTTCCTGGAAGGAGGGAGAGGTCATAGGTAACATACTGTGGGTCAGTGGAAATGAAGAGGACAGGATGAGGATTTACAGGACATCTTTAGTAGCAGAGCAGCTACAACAGTGGGATTGTGTTGAAATCAGAGGTTTTTAAGCTCTCTCCAGTGTTTCGTCAGAGAAGAGACATGAAGACTCATCATTTCAACAACACTTGGTGTGTATAGAGAGAATAAAGCAGCAGCACATCAGAGCCTGTGTAAGCCTAGATTAGATTAAAGAGGTCCAGTTATGTTGTACATAACAAGAGTGCATGAGCAAATTCACAAATCATAGGGGTCAGTGTTGGGCTCTCACCTCATAGTCCATCTCCAGACAGGCGAACATGGGGTTTTCAAAGCCCACATCCACTCCTACCACATGGTAGACCAGTGTGTTAGCCTTGTGTGCCTCCAGAGGAGAGGAGATGGTGAGACGCGCTGCTGCATCTCTGTTCAGGATGTATACCAGCTTCTGCTTCTCAATGGCACCTGGAAACACAGAGGTAATCAGTAAACTACACAGACATTGCAATAGGGGATTATCTTACCAAATCAAGGATTTTTCAACTTTAAACTTTTTTGAATTTTCAAACCATTACCAACTCTCTCCACAACATTATATCTCTCAGTTCTCTGTTCCCTGAGATTCTTTACCTATCATGACTGCTCTGCCCTTGGGGTCAACGGCGAGGAACTGTCCAGGGACGATTCGACGACACCCACTCTTGCCAAAGGTCTCCTGGTGGATCTTCTCGAACATGTTCTTGGAGGGGTGGTACTCAAGGATCACGATGCGGCCTGAGTCACTGCCCACCACAATGTAGTCTGGGGATCAAAATCACAAATGTCTCATAACAGATTTAAAATAAGAGCTTTTCAACCACACACACAGAGAAAACGTGCATCTACATTACACACTAGGGTTGGGCGATGTCAACTTCTGTCCTATCGTGATTATGTACCCATAAAACATTGTGATATGATGGTATCGCCTCCCAATGACAAAAAAAAGAAGCTAAAACGACCATTGGGCTAAAGCAGAAAAATGATTTGCTACAACTGGACGAATCATGACGAAGCCTGGGCAGAGGCTAAGTGCAGGCTCATCTTTGATAATATATTTTCTGGTGGAGGAGCTTCAGCATGGAGCAGGTTTGTGTCTGTGTTAACATCATACCCAAGAAGCGCTGTATATGCACCAAAAAGCAATCTCAGGTGTACATGCAGACAAACATATATGCTGACACACACACATACATCTCATAACACACCTTTAGTTCCTCCTGTCAGCCTGAAGGCCATGAGCGAGCGAATGATGCCAAACACCTCCATGGTAAGCAGGGTGTGAACCTTCCCTGTGTTGGCATCTGGACGCAGCAGCTCAATGATCTTCCCCCTGGAAACAACTATCTCCTGCATCTTGGTTCCTGCAACGATTCCCAAACCAGATCATAGGTAACATTATCCATGTTATATAGACTCAGGGATGAGAGAGTCCAAGAGAGGAATGTTATGTACCTGAGAAGTTTCCATGGATGGCGTGGGTGATGCCAGTGGCACGCTGCAGGGTCAGGTTATACAGAAACATAGTGTCTGTTTCTCAACCTTCAGGTGCAGGTCAAAGAAGCCACAGCAACACCAGGTTCTGATGAAGAAAGGAGGAGTACATTTTAGCATTACTGCAAGCATGTCAGTGTTTTAACATAGCTAACTTAGCGAGGTAGCTGGCTAACTATTGCAAAATAATATAATGGTTGTCGTGGATACTGCACACACATTATACATCCGCAAGCAAAATCATTGTTAACTCAGTTGATGATAGCTCGCTAGTCAACATTGATTACGAACAAAACCGCTGTCAAAGACACGGGTGCCGCTACTAGTTACCTAGCTAGTAGGCTAGCTATCTAGTTAACTACAACAGAGCCCAACCTAGCCAACTTTGTAAAGTTGATTCTACACAAACCCACTGGTCGTTGTTGCAACCAGCCAGGTCCAACTTAACCACAATAATAACAGTAATGTTAGCCCACCATTACAAAACATTTTAACGAAATAGACAATGTACGTTTGCAACACAAGGTTTGCTTGTTCGCGTTTGCTAGCCTAGCACTCGCAGTTGTTTTCATTCATTCACTCCGTATACCCACAAGCGCCCATCTTAAAAATTGAGGAAGACGTAAAAAAAAATATTGATATATATTTTGTTTTCTATATTGTATTGTGCGGACACTGTATGAAAATGATTTACCGATGTATCAGTTAGGATGAAGCTGATATCAACTAGATGATGATTTTCAGTCGCCGCGTCAATTTGTTCATACTTTTGCGGGCAAACGCTTTCCTGTCGATCATGGGTCCTTCATGATCTGCGACGTCATCAAAAATCGGTCCACAATGTGCCTGAGACCTAGCTACCCAATTATAAGGGAATAACATGAAACTCACAGCGGTTACGCCATAGAAGTTGTATTTCATTTATCTAAAATGGAAAATCTACATATCACTTGCCTTGAAATTATCAAAAAAATATAATGAAAAGTTGCATTGAATTACAGTTGACGAGCTATTCCACTAGGGGGTAACAATGCCCATGCTTTGCTTAGAAGTTGAGGGGGCTCAGTTGGTCAAAAGATAAAATCAAATTGTATTTGTAACATGCGCCGAATACAACAGGTGTAGACGTTACCGTGAAATGCTTACTTACAAGCCCTTAACCAACAATGCAGTTCAAGAAATAGAGTTAAGAAAATATTTACTAAATAAACTAAAGTAAAAAATAAAAGTCACAATAAAATAACAATAACGTGGTGTGGGGATCTAGATGTGATGACTAGCTTAGAAATAATGCATTAATGATTAAACATAAAAGGTTTGTACTGTACTGATATAAATTGTTTCACCTAACAAGCTGTGATTAATGTGAGGAGCTGTTTTAGGGAGTAGGGGGAGATAAGAGCTTGTGTCTCAAAATACTACACTACACTGCCTCTTTGTGATCTGTGAACCGTCCAAGGACGTAGGTACAGGGGAACAGTGTCTATGGGTGCTGACTCTACAGGTTGTGATGATAACAACTTATGCCTGGCAACAGTGTGCAACAGTGAAGCGCCAAGGGTCTGGGACCAGCCTGTGCGCCAACGATTGGCTGAGTAAGTCTAAACCACGCTCAGTCTCTACTCTGATTGGCCAGCAGGGAGCGGGAACTATCTCTGTCAGAGTATTTTAAGAAGAACTCAGAACAATGGCTTAGTTCTCTGAGTGCCCTGCGTGGTATTTCAGTGGACCCGTATATACGAACATCATATTTACCATTGAAGCTTTTGCATTAATTAAAATACTAGTCTATTTTAGAAGACGTGTATTGACCTCTTTTGTTCCTAATACCAGATTTGAATTGACGCAACTTAACAGTGGCTATATACAGGGGGTACCTTACCGAGTCAATGTTGGGGGTATAGGTTAGTCGAGGTAATTTGTATATGTAGTTAGTGGTAAAGTGACTATGCATAGATAATAAACAGCGAGTAGCAGCAGTGTAAAATCAAATGTGTGTGGGGGGGGGGGGGTCAATGTAAATAGTCTGGGTGGCCATTTGATTAATTGTTCAGCAGTCTTATGGCTTGGGGTTAGAAGCTGTTAAGGAGCCTTTTGGACCTAGACTTGGAGCTCCGGTACCGCTTGCCGTGCGGTAGCAGAGAGAACAGTCTATGGCTTGGGTGACGAGTCTTTGACAATTTTTTGGGCCTTCCTCTGCCTAGTATATACAGTGGCTTGTGAAAGTATTCACCCCCCTTGGCATTTTTCCTATTTTGTTGCCTTACAACCTGGAATTCAAATGGATTTTTGGGGGGTTTGTATCATTTGATTTACACAACATGCCTACCACTATGAAGATGCTAAATATTTTTTGTGTGTGAAACAAACAAGAAATAAACCAAAAAAACAGAAAACTTGAGCGTGCATAACTATTCACCCCCCCCCCCCCCCAAAGTCAATACTTTGTAGAGACACCTTTTGCAGCAATTACAGCTGCAAGTCTCTTGGGGTATGTCTCTGTAAGCTTGGTACATCTAGCCACTGGGATTTTTGCCCATTCTTCAAGGCAAAACTGCTCCAGCTCCTTCAAGTTGGATGGGTTCCGCTGGTGTACAGCAATCTTTAAGTCATACCACAGATTCTCAATTGGATTGAGGTCTGGGCTTTGACTAGGCCATTCCAAGACATTTAAATGTTTCCCCTTAAACCACTCGAGTGTTGCTTTAGCAGTATGCTTAGGGTCATTGTCCTGCTGGAAGGTGAACCTCCGTCCCAGTCTCAAATCTCTGGAAGACTGAAACAGGCATCCCTCAAGAATTTCCCTATATTTAGCGCCATCCATCATTCCTTCTATTCTGACCAGTTTCCCAGTCCCTGCCGATGAAAAACATCCCCACATCATGATGCTGCCACCACCATGCTTCTTGGGGTGATGAGAGGTGTTGGGTTTGGCCAAAAAGCTCAATTTTAGTCTCATCTGACCAGAGTACCTTCTTCTATATGTTTGGGGAGTCTCCCACATGCCTTTTGGCAAACACCAAACGTGTTTGCTTATTTTTATCTTTAAGCAATGGCTTTTTTCTGGCCACTCTTCCGTAAAGCCCAGCTCTGTGGAGTGTACAGCTTAAAGTGGTCCTATGGACAGATACTCCAATCTCCGCTGTGGAGCTTTGCAGCTCCTTCAGGGTTATCTTTGGTCTCTTTGTTGCCTCTCTGATTAATGCCCTCCTTGCCTGGTCCATGAGTTTTGGTGGGTGGCCCTCTCTTGGCAGGTTTGTTGTGGTGCCATATTCTTTCCATTTTTTTTATAATGGATTTAATGGTGCTCCGTGGGATGTTCAAAGTTTCAGATCTTTTTTTATAACACAACCCTGATCTGTACTTCTCCACAACTTTGTCCCTGACCTGTTTGGAGAGCTCCTTGGTCTTCATGGTGCCGCTTGCTTGGTGGTGCCGCAGACTCTGGGGCCTTTCAGAACAGGCGTATATATACTGAGATCATGTGACAGATCATGTGACACTTAGATTGCACACAGGTGGACTTTATTTAACTAATTATGTGACTTCTGAAGGTAATTGGTTGCACCAGATCTTATTTAGGGGCTTCATAGCAAAGGGGGTGAATACATATGCACGCACCACTTTTCCGTTATTTATTTTGTTAAATTTTTTGAAAGAAGTTATTGTTTTCATTTCACTTCACCAATTTGGACTATTTTGTGTATGTCCATTACATGAAATCCAAATAAAAATCCATTTAAATTACAGGTTGTAATGCAACAAAATAGGAAAAACGTCAAGGGGGATGAATACTTTTGCATGGCACTGTAGCTCCTGGATGGCAGGAAGCTTGGCCCCAGTGATGTACTGGGCTGTACACACTACCCTCTGTCAAGCTGTATAACTTTTTGAGGATCTGGGGACCCATGCCAAATCTTTTCAGTCTCCTGAGGGGGAAAAAATATGTTGTCGTGCCCTCTTCACGACTCTCTTGGTGTGTTTAGACCATGATAGTTTGTTGGTGATGTGGACACCAAGGAACTTGAAACTCTCGACCTGCTCCACTACAGCCCTGTCAATGGGAATGGGGGCGTGCTCGGCCCTCCTTTTCTTGTAGTCCACGATCAGCTCCTTTGTCTTGCTCACGTTGACGGAGAGGTTGTTGTCCTGGCACCACACTGCCAGGTCTCTGACCTCCTCCCTATAGGCTGTCTCATCATTGTCAGTGATCAGGCCTACCACTGTTGTCTCGTCATCAAACTTAATGATGGTGTTGGAGTCGTGCTTGGCCACGCAGTCGTGGGTGAACAGGGAGTACAGGAGGGGACTAAGCACGCACCTCTGAGGGGCCCCCGTGTTGAGGATCAGCGTGGCAGATGTGTCGTTGCCTACCTTACCACCTGGGGGCGGCCCGTCAGGAAGTCCAGGATCTAGTTGCAGAGGGAGGTGTTTAATCCCAGGGTCCTTAGCTTAGTGATGAGCTTTGTGGGCACTATGGTGTTGAACGCTGAGCTGTAGTCAGTGAATGGCATTCTCACATAGGTGTTCCTTTTGTCCATGTGGGAAAGGGCAGTGTAGAGTGCGATTGAGATTGCGTCATTTGTGGATCTGTTGGGGCGGAATGCGAAGTGGAGTGGGTCTAGGGTTTCCAGGATGATGGTGTTGATGTGAGCAATGACAAGCCTTTCAAAGCACTTCATGGCTACCGATGTGAGTGCTACGGGTCTGTAGTCATTTAGGCAGGTTACCTTTGCTTTCTTGGGCACAGGGACTATAGTGGTCTGCTTGAAACATGTAGGTATTACAGACTCGGTCAGGGAGAGGTTGATAATGTCGGTGAAGACACTTGCCAGTTTGTCCGTGCATGCTCTGAGTACATGTCCTGGTAATCCGTCTGGCCCTGCGGCCTTGTGAATGTTGACCTGTTTAAAGGTCTTGCTCACATCAGCTATGGAGAGCGTGATCACACAGTCGTCCAGAACAGCTGGTGCTCTCATGCATGCTTCAGTGTTGCTTGCCTCGAAGCGAGCATAAAAGGCATTTAGCTCGTTTGGTAGACTTGCGTCACTGGGCAGCTCGCAGTTGGGTTTCCCTTTGTAGTCCGTAATAGTTTGCAAGCTCTGCCACATCCGACGAGCGTCAGAGCCGGTGTAGTAGGATTCAATCTTACCTACTCGCCAACAAATTCTCACAAGGCACCCCGATCTCCACCCCCTGTATTTCCATATTTTCTTCACGCAAATGACAGGAATTTGGGCCTGGTCTCGGAGAAACAGTATATCATTCGCGTCGGACTCATTAAATAAAAAATATTTGTCTAGTTCGAGGTAAGTAATCGCTGTTCTGATATCCAGAAGCTCTTTTCGGTCATAAAAGACAGTAGCAGCAACATTATGTACAAAATAAGTTACAAACAATGCGAAAAAACACACAAAATAGCACAGTTGGTTAGGAGCCCGTAAAACGGCAGCCATTCTGACATTGCAGGTGCAGCCGTGCAGGTAGTCAGTCAGTGCAGACTGCAGACTCAAAGAGAGATAATTTCTGATTGTTAATTTCCCTTGTTTATTTCCCTTTTGTTTATTGTGTATTTCACTTGCCATGGCAATGTTAACACATGTTTCCCATGCCAATAAAGCCCTTTGAATTTAATTTAATTTAATTGAGAGAGATTTCCCCCCAAAAAGCATACACAATGTGTTAGAATAAAGTCACTATAGCTCACAAAAACGAAATTATGTAAAGATTCTGAACTGAAATATGTCTAGCAGCATATACATTTTTGGAATAAGTTGTGCAAAAAGTGAGCACGAGAGTGGGGTGACCTGGGGAGTTCTGATGTAGCGGAACACATTAGTAAAAAAAGCACCTTTAAAATAAAGCATTGCATGTATATCATCGCATTTGCGTAGTGCACTAGAGCAGTAGAGTAGAGCCACTTATTGAAGTTGCACAAATGGGGAACATTTTTAGAAGTTGAACACATGGGGAACATTTTTAGTAGCCTAGGGTCCGCTAATTTTTGGCCTTTTATAAACGTATTTCATGCAATTCTACTACATTTTACATGACTGGAGACTTTGGCATAATCTTTTTTAATACCGCACAAATTATCGAAATGGCAGGCTACTTTGACACTGACAAATTGATAATCTGAGATCAATAAAAACGACCTTGTCTTGAATCCATCAACAGCCTAGGCCTAGGTGTGTGGAGACATATTGTAGGCTATATGAGGAGGAAATTATAGTCCTAAAAATGCTTTCCAGTTTCACTGACTCACCCAATGATGCGCAGCTCACTCCCTGGTGATGGCCGATGTGCTCGTGCCAAAAGCCCCTCTCTCTCTCTCTCTTTTGTAAAACAATATTTGGAAGTTGATCAAATCTTTTGCAGGAGCCATTTGCTTTCCAATCTGTGTTTTCCCTCGATTGTATTTGAAATATTGCAAAAGGCCTGTTTTGTCTGGGTGCTCTTTTTTCACTGACAGATTTGGCGCACGTTCCCGACTGTAGGCTTTTCCTTGTTATTGGGCTGCAAATTATAGGCTATTCTGTAGGCTATTCTGAATTATTTCATTTATTTATGAACAGACAGCAGTAATTCTATAACTTTGGCAAATGTATTTAAATTGATCAGGGGTACTGCAGTTCGTTCAGAACCCTTCGCGTGGCTATGATTCTTTAAGGAAATAAATGATGAAGTGCAACGCTGGAGAGATGAGAGTTGCAGGCTCATGTCTATCAGAGTAGAGATAGGGAGCGAGATCATAGAAAGTGAATCTCATTCTAGTTATGTGAGACATAATGACGCGCTTCTCACACAGCCAACGCCAAGCGTTGATCTCAAACATAGGTTAGTTACAATATTGCGCAAACCATAAACCCGGGCTGGCCCATCCCAAATCAACTCTTAGAATATTAGGCCCGGGATTAAAATCAACTTTTTCACATAACCTTTTTTTTTTGTGTGGGCAGGAGAATTAACCAAGAGGCAACTCGAATGAATTGATCGCTTATATTCTAATTTTTACATTGCAAAAAGTGACAATTATTTTTCATGCCAGGAGAGGTACCGGATCCGGCCAAATAGGTTCCGGAACAAAACAGTCCAAAACGGAGAGGTGCCAGGATCCAGGTCAAATTAAACACTGAACTGTTACAGATAATCCTGCACTGTGTAGTATAGATCTTGCACATGCATTTAATCATAATCATTCATCTGGCATATGAGCGCGTGCCTGTATTTTCGACACGGTGCCCGAGTCTTATTATGATGAAACGAGAGTTCCCTTGAAGCACACCACCTTCCATGGATTTGCTGAATTCACGCGGCTGTGGTTGTGGTATTGAAATGGGTTTATATGACCAGAAGGACTACAAATCCCAAAGCCCTTTTAGAGGGTTTGAGGAATGCGGATTACCGTTCTCCTAGCAGCAGGATATCATACTGGTGGCACGTTCAACATTTTCAAAAATAAGAGTCCCCCTGCAAATACATCCTAAACTGGGAATATCGATTTTTTTAAAGCACTTTAATGCGGTACAATCGTTTTTTCACAGCATTGTCAAAAAATAATGATACTTTGACGTACTTTTATTTTACATATTGTATTATTTATACCAGCATTTCTATAGAAAGTTTTAGTTTACACCAATACTGGTATGTTGAAGCTATTGGGTACGTTCAAGTGGGTCACTTTTGTCAAGACATTGACTAACATTGGTCACCGCCTTTCAAAGTGTGTTGCATTATGGGTATAACAATTGTCCGATTTGGGACTACATGTCGACTGCATGACTTCACTACAATCATGTGATCAAAGTTCATGAACTTTCGACTGTAGTCGACTGGACATTTCTGCAGTTCCTCCTCATTAACTGCAACTTGAAGTCGGAACCAAAGAATTGTGGGAGACAACCTTCTTCTGTTTTATTGGAAGCAAAAAGCACTACATGCTCATAAATGGTTGATGTCGCCACCTATAAATAGGCAGGTTTCCATTGACCCAGGTTTATTCAACAAAATCAATGTCAGCAAAAAAAATCTTTCTGACGTGTAATGGAAACAGCAGACATAAGAGACATTTTCTAAAGATCGACAACATTTTTATCAGTTTGACGGGTGAATTCTTATTTTGTCTAACTTTCTTTATTGCGACAAACAGTCTACAGTCAGCTACTTTCGGCTTACCAATCAAACACGCCCATTGTGTAGGCTATATTTAACTGGGCAAAAATAGGCTAGGTAAAATCAACGTTGTTTCCTCGTCATTTAAACAAAACAATTCAACGTGATCAACGTAAGGGAATTTCCACCTAACTTTTAGCCTAAATCCAATGACATCATGAAATGTGTTATTGATTTCAAATTGAATTCTTGTTAGTTGATGACTAAGCCACATTTAAATCAAAACTAGACTGAACTGACGTCTGTGCCAAGTGGGTTTTAATAAAATACAAATATACAGTATGTAATTGGAATTACTCAATAGAGTCTGCAAAACTGAAATTGGTATCATATGCTGACCAACAGGTTTAATACACAGTGCTGGTGACTCCTTGATCCACCCACTCCATTTATTGCAATGCACTAGACTGTATGAACTACATATTGGCTTATAGAGAAATATTTGCTGAGGTAAAAGTGGGGTTGGGAATACTCAGTAGGGTCTGTAGAATATATATTTGGTGTTATTTCTTGGGAAACTGTCTAAATACCCAGCTGCACTTTCTAGTATTCCCAACTCCACTTTTACCTCGGCACATAGCCTAGTTTATTCTCTACAGCCCAATATTGTGAACATACCAGTCTGAACATTGTATTTTTTGATAGTGGTCCTAACATTTTATTTTTCTAAGCATATTTGTAATTGTTTCCATAAATTCCTTCTTGCATTTGCTTATAAGCACAACACAAATTGACCTTATTGTAATATATTTTGAGTGAATTATCCACATTGCTATGTTTTAAAATGTGGGCTTTCATTTGGAATGATTCGTCATTACCATGCAAAGTGACGTTTTCGTTTGTGCTGCTGGCAGAATACTAGTGGAATGCGGGGTCTCTATTTTTCGGGAGCTGCCACAGTCATTGGGCTTTGGCTGAGAAACGGTATCCTTCCTCGCTGAAACACTACCCTACATGTCGAATTTAATGCAGGGATGCGCTTTTACCAAGAAAAGAAACTGCCTCAAAATATTTTGTCTTTTGCCTAGACTACATATCACAATATAGTCTCACATCTGGATTCGTCACAGCACAGGCTGAATACGATATATCATGATGAAATCTGCCTAATGCTCGTCGGACTGGTTCATCTCTCACTTTGATACAGTCATTGTAGCTTAGAGTGGAAATTAATTTACATTCCTACAACGTGAGTACATAGAGGCAAACACATAGCCTACCGTTAGATGCATACGACAAATAAAATCAGAAAATCTTTTTTTGGGGGGAGACTCAGCACAGATAGCTGATGGCTTTCGAGGTTTAGAAGCTGGCCAAATCAGTTTTACAAGGTAAGGCTTTCAAGAATACTGCTTGAATTACATTTTCATTAGACTATTGTTGGGGTTGAATGAAAATATTTGTGAAAGAATGACGAGATGTTGGGGATATAGTCTATTTCTGTTGAATGCATCGGTTTGGTGGTCCCTCACCGTTTCTGCTCCCCCATGCAGGAGATGTCGTTTCTTTGTATCTTGATCTCAGCTCAGTTTTAAACATGGTCTTGTTCCATTTCTGACCTACCTTAATCGATCTGCCAGTGTTGCTAAGATACAGCAGTGCTATGAAGGATGGAGGGCAAGTGCTCGGGTGAAGGGTTGTAGGGACACTGAAATTAATAGTAATAGCCTATGATGCATGCATCTCAACTGGTTCCTGACTGGTAGGCAACAATGTTTTAGATCAAGCGTGGCGGCTCTGGCTCGGTTCCTTTGTTGCACCAGGAACTGGACGTTTAAGTTTATGGGCACATAACATAGCCTACTACTAGGCCTACACGTTTGTATTGTCCATTTCAAATTCACTTCATTTAGAATCATGCATTTGAGCCTTAGTTTAAATTGTTATTGTCATGTGCACAAGGACAGTGAAATGCCTTTATTGCAAGCTCTAAACCCAACAATGCAGTAATCAATATCAATGTTGCACTAAAAAATAACATAAGGCAGAACAAAAACACACAAGAAATAAAAATAAGAAATAAGAAGAACACGAGAATACCATACTTACAATGTGCAGGGATACTGGAGTGATTTAGATATGTATAGGGGTAAGGTGACTAGGCATCAGGATGTATGATAAACAGAGTAGCAACAGCGTAAACTAAGATTGTATGTGTGTGTGTGTAGAGTCAGTATAAATGTGTGTGCATGTTATGTGTGTGTTGGAGTGTCAGTGTGGGTGAGTGTGTAGAGTCCTGTCAGTGTGCATAGAGACGGTGCAAAAAATTTAATCAAATGCAAGGGTCAACTCAGTTAGTCTAGCCATTTTGTTAGCTATTTAGCAGTCTTGTAGCTTGGGGATAGAAGCTGTTCAGGAGCCTGTTGGTGTCAGACTTGATGCACCGGTACTGTTTGCCATGCGTAAGCAGAGAGAACAGTCTATGGCTTAGGTGGCTGGAGTCTTTAACGATGTTCCAGGCCTTCCTTTCACACCGCCTGATATAGAGGTCCTGGATGGCAGGGAGCTTGGCCGCAGTGATGTACTGGGCTGTCCACACCACCCTCTGTAGCGCCAGGCGATCGAGGGCGGTGCTGTTGCCATACCAAGCAGTGATGCAGCCAGTCAAGATGCTCTCAATGGTGCAGCTGTATAACTTTTTGAGGATTTGAGGGCCCATGCCAAACTTTTTCAACATCCAGAGGGGTAAGAGGCGCCTTCTTCACAACTGTGCACGTGTGTGGACCATTTTAAGTCCTTAGTGATTTGGACCCCGAGGAACTTGAAGCTCTCATCCCGCTCCACTGCAGCCCGTCGATGTAGATGGGGATGTTTCCCCCCCCCCCCCCGTTTCCTGTAGCCCTTGGTCTTACTGACGTTGAGGGAGAGGTTGTTGTTCTTGCACCACACTGCCAGGTTACTGACCTCCACCCTGTAGGCTGTCTCATCGTCGCTGGTGATCAGGCCTACCATCGTTGTGTCATCAGCAAACTTGAAGATGGTCGTGGGTGAACAGGGAGTACAGGAGGGGACTAAGCACACATCCCTGTGGGGCCCCCGTGTTGAGGGTCAGCGTGGCGGAGGTGATGTTGCCTACCCTGACTGGTCGGCCCGTCAGGAAGTCCAGGATCCAGTTGCAGAGGGAGATGTTCAGTCCCAGGGTCTTAAGCTTGGTGACAAGCTTGGAGGGGACAATTGTGTTGAACGCTAAGCTTTAGTCAATGAACAGCATTCTCACATACGCATTCCTCTTATCTAGGTGGGTGAGGGCAGTGTGGAGTGCAATTGAGATTGCGTCGTCTATGGATCTGTTGGGGTGGTATGCAAATTGGAGTGGGTCTGGGATGATGGAGTTGATGTGTGCCATAACCAGCCTTTCAAAGCACTTCATGATTACAGATGTGAGCGCTACAGGCCGGTAGTCATTGTGACATGAAGCCTTAGTTATTGGGAACAGGAATGATGGTGGTCATCTTAAAACGTGGGGATTCCAGACAGGGACAAGGAGAGGTTGAACATGCCAGTTAATATGCCTGCCAGCTGATCTGCACATGCTCTGAGAACCTGCCCTGGAATACCATCCGGCCTCGCGACCTTGCGAGTGTTGACCCGATTAAAGACCTTACTCACGTTGGCCTTGGAGAGCGAGATCACCCAGTCTGGTTCGGTGGGGGCCAGAATAGTATAAAGAAGATATAAAGGATTCGACATAATCATTTTTTATCATTGGTTAGGCCTACATAAAGGGTAAGTGTACCTATTAAGCCCACTTCCATCTTTGTATTCAAATAAAAAATATTTGAATACAAAGACTATTTAATGTTTCAATGTGGTTGTTGTATCCATACTAGTTTTTATTCTAAGCCAATCAGATGTTTTATTATTAAGTTATTGACAGTTATGTGTAAGTTCCTATTGGTAGCCAATTTCAAAGTTGCAAAAAAACGTTGGTGTGGAGGTGACTCTCAGATAAACACATTTTTCAGATATTTTTAGTATCTTCTCAGATAAGTGACCATACTTAATGTAGAACTAATAGATTAATGTGTTGATATGCACATGATAGCATACTATATGGGTATTAATGACTATTTCTTGCCAATTGAAAAGATTGGTTTTTCTTGTATCTTTGTAGTGACTGGGTGTATTGATACACCATCCAAAGTTTAATTTATAACTTCACCATTCTCAAATGGATATTCAATGTCTGCTCTACCGATAGGTGTCCTTTGCGAGGCATTGGAAAACCTCCCTGGTCTTTGTGGTTGAATCTGTGTTTGAAATTCACTGCTCGACTGAGGGACTTTACAGATAATTGTATGTGTGGAGTACAGATTGGGTGTCATTTAAAAATCATGTTGAACACTATTATTGCGCACAGAGTGAGTCCATACAACTTATTATGTTACTTGTTAAGCACATTTTTACTCCTTAACTTATTTAGGCTTGCCATAACAAAGGGGGTTGAATACTTATTGACTCAAGACATTTCAGCTTTTCATTTTTAATTAGTTAGTACAAACAACATCTTAAAAAAACATTATTCCACTTTGACATTATGGGGTATTGTGTGTAGGCCAGTAACAAAAACTCTCAATTTAAACCATTTAAAATTTAGGCTGTAACACAACAAAATGTGGAAAAAGCCGACAGGTGTGAATACTTTCTGAAGGCACTGTAGATTTGACATTTATCTCAGGTGGGCTTAAAGGGTACAGTAACACAAAAAACACCCTCTCTATACAGAATGGAAGTGGAAATAAATAAATATTGTTCAATATTATCAATACTAACTTTGCATAATATTGTAGTATATAGTGTATATTTATACCCCAGACCATTGGTTCCCAAATATTTTATGAGAAAATGTAGCTATTCTGTATTTTTTACCATAAATCATCATTGCTGTTCCAATTAAGCACAGTAGACTCCTATTAAGCCCAGTTTGCATTGAAACACATGGGGATTGTGTGTTGATATCCCTAATATTCAATAAACCTGAGCATAATTTTTTTTCCTTCAGATTTAAGTTGATTAAAATACTCAAACTAGAGTTATGCATATCATGTATCTATCCATGTTGCCTTTACCTAGATTAAAAGCAATTAAGAACAATTCAAAGCCTCTGTACTCTCTCCAAGACGTTTGAAGTGGACAGGTAGTCATTGATGCAGAGACAGAAGAATACGATTAGGGTTGAAGGATATCAGGGATAAAAGACCTACAAGTGGTGGACAAAAATGCATTTTCATATTGTTGTCCCTCATTCATCCAGGTGTTTCTATTTTTTGGTTCACCACATGTACATTTGTCATACAACAGGAGAGAGGGAGATTTGAAACTGTATTCAGACAGGCTTTAGGAAGACAAGTTGAACTAATTAACAAGAATAGCAGTACAGCAAATGTGAACCAGCTTTCAGTTAATTCATTAAAAGTTGTTTGTGTTATGGTCTTTGTGCATGGTGTCTTAGCCACAGACGGCCGGTGCAGGTTTTTGTTCTAACCAAGCAGTAACACACCTGATTCAACTAATTGAAGTCTATGATTAGTTGAATCAGGTGTGTACTGGTTGGCAATAACAAAATCCTGAGCCCAAATTGATCTCGGCGGATATGAATGCTTCTTCCATGATGAATAGTAATGATCAATTGATTTTAATACGTTTAGGGGAGATGATTATAATTTAAGCTTACATAAGAAATGTCAGTTTGTGCGTTTTTAACGTTTGAATATGAATTAAAATGGATTATTTAAGAGGTGGGCTTATTTGGAACACCCATGGGTTTACAGGGTACATTCCCTACTCATTAAGCCCAGTTTGGACTTTTCACGTTTGATCAAATATTTGTTATCTCATATAAAAAAATGGTGTAAGCAAAGTCATAACTTCCCGAGAGATGAATATGTTTTATGAAAATTAGGTCTGTATACATTAGAAGTGTCTAAATAGGTACACTTACCCTACCGGTAGCCCTAATTACACATAGCCTTAATAACCATAGGTGTTGTGGCAGAGGAAGTGTAGCTTAGTGAATTGGATTTCCACTTAACACTCTAGGAATGTATGTATAGCCTAAACATTCCGTGAGGAGCTTTGAAATACAAATCCCTGTTGCAAAATTCTTCGAATGTCAGAGCCTAGGCTCACGTGCATCCGGCTCAATGGTCCAGATTGTGTCAAAGATTGGCTCTCACTCAAATAATGTTTACATCAATTAACAGTTACGTTGTAATTAGCACACACACACACACACACAATTAAAACACATAGTAGCAGTAAGCTGTGTGTATGAATGTATTATTGAGATGTGAATAAATGTTGATTTCATTGGACATGCATTTTCTTCAGCCTAGTTAATTAAATCTACTCTCACTGATATGAATTGTGATTATGTAACCGACAGAATTTAGGAGTCATTCAGCCCATGGTTTGTTGGAATAAATTAGATAAGAGACGCAATGAGCCAATTTGAGCCTGTGCTCATTGACCCATATAGTGCTGAGGTCTCGGCTCAAATTCAGTATCCGGTTCTGGGACTACACTGTCAGTGATACTGCTGGTAATATCTCCCAGGACCTATAGAGCATCCAGCTATCTTACCGTAAAGGACTATTAACTGTGCAGTCATGAATAAACCTTATTTGGCAAGCACCAAAATGACAATCACGCACCAAACGCTTACTTCTCTTAAATTTTGTGCACAAATTAGTTTACATCCCTGTTAGTGAGCAGTTATCCTTCGCCAAGATAATCCATCCACCTGACAGGTGTGGCATATCAAGAAGCTGATTAAACAGCATGATCATTACACAGGTACACCTTGTGTTGGGGACAATAAAAGGCCACTTTAAAATGTGCAGTTTTGTCACGCAACACAATGCCACAGATGTCTCAAATTTTGAGGGAGCGTGCAATTGGCATGCTCACTGCAAGAATGTCCACCAGAGCTGTTGCCAGATAATTTAATGTTCATTTCTCTACTATAAGCCGCCTCCAACGTCGTTTTAGAGAATTTGGCAGTACGTCCAACCGGCCTCACAACCGCAGACCACGTGTATGTCGTCGTGTGGGCGAGCAGTTTGCTGATGTCAACGTTGTGAACGGAGTGCCCCATGGTGGCGGTGGGGTTATGGTATGGGCCAGCATAAATTACGGACAACAAACACAATTGCATTTTATCGATGGCAATTTGAATGCACAGAGATACTGTGACAAGATCCTGAGGCCCATTGTCGTGCCATTCATCCGCCGCCATCACCTCATGTTTCAGCATGATAATGCACTGCCCCATGTCGCAAGGATCTGTACACAATTCCTGGAAGCTGAAAATGTCCCAGTTCTTCCATGGCCTGCATACTCACCAGACATTTTACCCATTGAGCAAGTTTGGGATGCTCTGGATCGACGTGTACGACAGCGTGTTCCAGTTCCAGCCAATATCCAGCAACTTCACACAGCCGTTGAAGAGGAGTGGGACGACATTCCACAGGCTACAGTCAACAGCCTGATCAACTCTATGCGAAGGACATATGTCGCGCTGCATGAGGCAAATGGTGGTCACACCAGATACTGACTGGTTTTCTGATCCACACCACTACTTTTCTTTTAAAGGTATCTGTGACCAACAGATGCTTATCTGTATTCCCAGTCATGTGAAATCCATAGATTAGGGCCTAATGAATTTATTTCAATTGACTGATTTCCTTAAATGAACTGTAACTCAGTAAAATCTTTGAAATTGTTGCGTGTTGCGTTTATAATTTTGTTCAGTATACATATGAACTAATATTTAGCTCACTATAATAAACCCCTTTACAATCCCCTTAAAGGGTCATTTCAACCCCAAAATTAAATGTGATGATGTTGAATCTGTCACGATCGTCGTAATAAGTGGACCAAGGCGCAGCGTGCTATGCGTACATCTTTTAATGCGTACTTTGCACACTACAACAAAACGAAACGTGAAGTCCTCGGTCATACAACACAAACCTAAACGGAACAAGATCCCACAAATGACAAGTGCACAACAGGCTGCCTAAGTATGGTTCCCAATCAGAGACAACAAGACACAGCTGCCTCCGATTGGGAACCACCCAGGCCAACACAGAAACACACGATCTAGAAAAGAACACATAGAAAACAAAACATAGACACTACACATATAAACTAACACCCTGGCTCAACATATAAGAGTCCCCAGAGCCAGGGCGTGACAGTACCCCCCCCAAAGGCGCGGACTGCGACCGCGCCAACTAAACCCAACAGGGGAGGGGCCGGGTGGGCATTCCGCCTCGGCGGCGGATCCGGCTCCGGCTCCGGGCGTGACCACCACCCTCTAACTAGCGCCCCTGGTCTGGTCCCGCTGGCTGGAGCTGGACTGGACATTGGTGGAGCGGATTGCTTAGGCTCCGGTGTGGAGCAGCTGACCGGTACCTGACCAGGCACCGGTGAAACAGGCACGGGCTGTGCCGGACTGACGACGCGCACCACTGGCTTGGCGCGGGGAGCAGGAACGGGCCGGACCGGGCTGACGACGCGCACCACTGGCTTGGTGCGGGGAGCAGGAACGGACCGGGCTGGCGACGCGCACCACAGGCTTGGTGCGGGGAGCAGGAACAGGCCGTGCCGGGCTGGCGACGCGCACCACAGGCTTGGTGCGAGGGGCAGGAACAGGCCGGGCCGGGCTGGCGACGCGCACCACAGGCTTGGTGCGAGGGGCAGGAACAGGCCGGGCCGGGCTGGCGACGCGCACCACAGGCTTGGCGCGGGGAGCAGGAACGGGCCGGACCGGGCTGACGGCGCGCACCACTGGCTTGGTGCGGGGAGCAGGAACGGACCGGGCTGGCGACGCGCACCACAGGCTTGGTGCGGGGAGCAGGAACAGGCCGGGCCGGGCTGGCGACGCGCACCACAGGCTTGGTGCGAGGGGCAGGAACAGGCCGGGCCGGGCTGGCGACGCGCACCACAGGCTTGGTGCGAGGGACAGGAACAGGCCGGACCGTACTGGGAACACACACCACTGGCCTTGTGCGGGGATCAGGAACGGGCCGGACCAGACTGGTAACACACCCCAGTACCTCTCGTCGTGCCTCTACACTCTCCTTCCCTCTAATGACCAATGGCCCCTGTAACCTGGTGGCCTTCTCTCCTAGTCCACAATCTCGCCCTGTAGCTGCCTCCAGCAGCCCCGTCGTCCATGCCGTGTGCCCCCCCAAAAAAATGTCTTGGGGTTGCCTCTCGCCTGTCCGACGACGGCCCGGTTGGCGCCGCTTCTCCTCTCCTGCCTGGGTCTCCCCCTTCATCGCCCTCCGGTAACGGACGGCCTCCTCCTCCGTTATCCTCCCCCAACCGAGGAGGACATCTACCAACGTTACCTCCGGCGTTTGCTCCTGGAAACGCTGCTTGGTCCTGTTTTGGTGGGATCTTCTGTCACGATCGTCGTAATAAGTGGACCAAGGCGCAGCGTGCTATGCGTACATATTTTAATGCGTACTTTGCACACTACAACAAAACGAAACGTGAAGTCCTCGGTCATACAACACAAACCTAAACGGAACAAGATCCCACAAATGACAAGTGCACAACAGGCTGCCTAAGTATGGTCCCCAATCAGAGACAACAAGACACAGCTGCCTCCGATTGGGAACCACCCCGGCCAACACAGAAACACACGATCTAGAAAAGAACACATAGAAAACAAAACATAGACACTACACATATAAACTAACACCCTGGCTCAACATATAAGAGTCCCCAGAGCCAGGGCGTGACAGAATCAACATGGAAAACTGAATGACATTTTTCAAAAGTCATCAACTTAAGGGAATTTCATATTTTATTCACCCAAATTTGAACCTAAATCCAATGACGTTACATTTTTTGTTGATTTCACATTAGTTGACTACTCAACCAAATGTAAATCAAAACTAGACGTTGAACTGACGTCTGTGCCCAGTGGGACAGGTTTTTCCGTTGCACCATTCAGGACATTTTAAAATATTTGTTATGGGGCTAGACATGTAGACATTAGTCCACTCTGAAGTATTTTCCAATTGAGCTCAACAACATTCATCAATTTGATATTTTACTAGGTTAATAATATGCTACCCAGGGAATTCAAAGTGCCAGCAGAAGTCCTATAGACACAGCTGTAACTAGGTTACTCACTTCTAAGGCCATACAGAGTGTTGTTAAAGTGTGTCCAGTGAGAGTTCTAAGTAGGTTACTGTACGGAGCATCCTCCATTACAACCTCAAATAGGTTACTCACACAATGATTCAATTGCGAAGTAACCTACTGTAACATATTTGTGCACAAGGACCACTGTGAGTGTGCCGTAAATAGGCATGTTGTCATGCAGACAGATGTCCAATAGAGAGGAAGAGAAGATATGTTGATGTTGGGCTCATTGAGAAAGCGTGTGGTGCAAGGCAAACTTGGTTGCATAGCTATCTGTAACAACATGTAGTTGGACTAGGACATCCCTCCTTATTCCACTCTAGGAAACCCCTTTTTGAAGCAAAAAGTGGCAAACTGTATATATTTTATACCCATGCCCATCTTCTTTAAAAGAAAAGTGCTTCCAGTGTGTGTGTGTGTGTGTGTGTGTGTTTTCACGCTCAGCTACTGCCGTAACTGGCTCTGGATTCCTAACAGATGGGATAGTCTCCTGGCAGAGACAGCCATCACATCAGCTTACAGAAAATGTGATGGCTTTGTGCAGTCAGGCTTTTGATCCTGTCAGTAACAAGTTTGTCCTCACCCGGGAAATGTGGTGTGTGCTCAACCCTGGCAGGAGTAGAGACGCTTCCTGAATCTAATATCCCATTTCTCCCACACACACACTTTTTATTTGAGGGGGACTTCAGACCTTGATATCCTATGCACCCCATCTTGTAGCCTACCACTATTTCCCTTTTCATTGGGTAATTGTACATATTTAGTCTCTTGGGTTTTTACGGCATTCATTGCATTTGCATATCCCTCCTGTTTTAGGGTAATCCAGTATATCTGAGCTGTTTTACAGGTAGGCCGCTCATAATTTGCCCACTGTATCCTAAGTGGTAGTAAGTGAGCCAGCTAGGGGTTAACTGGGTTAACTGTGTCAGACCAGCCCAGACTAGCTGAGGCTGCGTTCCAGTACTATGTCACCCCTGCTATCCACTGGATGGATGGGCTCTGTGGCGGACCCTGGCAACATGCCCCATACCTGGGAGTCTGTGAGAAGCTTCAGTGGTCACACACTGGCAGGAAGAGAGGCACAGGGAGAGAGCGATGAAGGAGCAATATTAGATTGCTGTATTGAGTAATGAACATAGAAAGGAATTGAGTATGGCAAAGGGACAGAATGTGACACAGTGAACTGATTGAGAAATGTGATATGGGGTGAGGATCGACAATGAAGAGGTTAAAGGGGCCACTCAGGGTTGAGAGAGAGAGAGAGAGAGAGAGAAACAGGACAGCAAGGGAGGGGTAATTGACCTTTAAGAGCCCTCTGTGTGAAACCTCAATTTATTCTCAATGAATTCTCTATTCAGCTGTGCTTTATTGCCATGCATAAGTTTCTGAAATGTTGTCAAGGACAGCTAAAAATAACACAACCCTCTTTCAACAACAATGAAATGCCAATGATCCTTAACAATGGAACGCCTGCCTTGCATTATTGCTCATTGAGCACCCACAGTCACCATCGGTTGAATTTTATGAAATGATGATAATATGTGGAGACTCGTGAAATTAAGTAGGTAATTTTACATTGTTGGTATTTAACAAAGTGAGTCAGTACACTCTGGCTATCTGAGGGTATCCATTGTCCTCCTGCTAAGTGGCCTCTCCTCTGACAGTGGCCAGGCAGCATTACAGTGTTATGGCCTTGAACAGAGCAGGGAGCTGAGCTGACTCACACACTCAGCAGTAGCTGGTCAGTCCTCAGTGAACAGACTTCCAAGCTAGGACTTATTGAATAGTAAGCACTGTGGAGGGAAGAGGAGAGGACATCAGGGCTACAGAGAAAATGTACGGAGTTTCAAAATCTTAAGTCTAAAGTCAGTTTTAAGCATATCCATTATAAAACGGCTAATTAGGAAATATGCATACGGTGCCATATTCCACAAATAAGAACTCATGTATACACAGACATTATATTACTTCTCACTAACTCACAGACTGTCTCATCTACTTTGTATGATCTGAGCACTGTTACTGCTTCAAACAGTTGAACTGGTGGTCCTATTTGTGGTAGAGGATGTCAGTATTCTCTCAGCAGAGGGTCTCTGAATCAGCACTGAGACTCCGTAACAATGCCATAGCCAAGGGTCATACAAAGACCTAAAACAGACAGCACAATACTCCTCTGGAGCTGTGTCACTGTGACGATGTCACTGTGACTGCACTGTAAACTCTCATTCCACAGAATAAGGCATCCATCATAAAGCTCTGTCTCCAACAGCTTTGCCTGCGCTTTCTTAAGGCTGCTACACAACGTCTTCCATTGAATCATTTTTCTCATCACTTCTTTTTGCTACAATGCCATGGCAGCCAGCAGTGAGGCAATGTTTCCAGGGCAACAGAGGCACCTCACGCCTCCAGACCCCCACAACAAGATCAGAACAGATATGGAACAAAGAGTCTTACTCTGTGTGTGTGCACGTGCACACATGCATACATGTGTGTTTATAGAAGCGTGTGGGTTAACGTAAGAGACAGGTGAGGGTGAGGTCACTCTCGGACTTGACATGCACCACGAGCACTGGGTCATGCAGGAGCAGTGAGTGGGTCCAGAGCCAAGCCTGTGGTTGTTGCTTGTACTGTATGTTGCTGTCACGGGAAGATAGAGATAGTGTATCTCTCTACAGGTAGCAATCACTCAAGTCTCAATCCTCTCTCCTGAATCTCCCTCCAACTTCCACGCTCCTTTCAATCTCTCTCCCTCTCCTTCCCTCTTTCTTGCTCTTTTTTGATGTCCCTGTTCTCAAGGACACTTACAGTGCCTTGCAAAAGTATTCACCCCCCTTGGCGTTTTTCCTATTTTGTTGCATTACAACCTGTAATTTAAATGGATTTTTATTTGGATTTCATGTAATGGACATACACAAAATAGTCCAAATTGGTCAAGTGAAATGAAAAATATAACGGAAAAGTGGTGTGTGCATATGTATTCACCCCCTTTGCTATGAAGCCCCTAAATAAGATCTGGTGCAACCAATTACCTTCAGAAGTCACATAATTAGTTAAATAAAGTCCACCTGTGTGCAATCTAAGTGTCACATGATCTCAGTATATATATACACCTGTTCTGAAAGGCTGCAACACCACTAAGCAAGGGGCACCACCAAGCAAGCGGCACCATGAAGACCAAGGAGCTCTCCAAACAGGTCAGGGACAAAGTTGTGGAGAAGTACAGATCAGGGTTGGGTTATAAAAAAATATCAGAAACTTTGAACATCCCACGGAGCACCATTAAATCCATTATTAAAAAATGGAAAGAATATGGCACCACAACAAACCTGCCAAGAGAGGGCCGCCCACCAAAACTCACGGACCAGGCAAGGAGGGCATTAATCAGAGAGGCAACAAAGAGACCAAAGATAACCCTGAAGGAGCTCCAAAGCGGAGGTTGGAGTATCTGTCCATAGGACCACTTTAAGCTGTACACTCCACAGAGCTGGGCTTTACAGAAGAGTGGCCAGAAAAAAGCCATTGCTTAAAGATAAAAATAAGCAAACACATTTGGTGTTCGCCAAAAGGCATGTGGGAGACTCCCCAAACTTATGGAAGAAGGTACTCTGGTCAGATGAGACTAAAATTGAGCTTTTTGGCCATCAAGGAAAACGCCAATTTCTGGTGCAAACCCAACACCTCTCATCAACCCGACAACACCATCCCCACAGTGAAGCATGGTGGTGGCATTATCAAGCTGTGGGGATGTTTTTCATCGGCAGGGACTGGTAAATTGGTCAGAATTGAAGGCGCTAAATACAGGGAAATTCTTGAAGGACCCCTGTTTCAGACTTCCAGAGATTTGAGACTGGGACGGAGGTTCACCTTCCAGCAGGACAATGACCCTAAGCATACTGCTAAAGCAACACTCGAGTGGTTTAAGGGGAACCATTTAAATGTCTTGGAATGGCCTAGTCAAAGCCCAGACCTCAATCCAATTGAGAATCTGTGGTATGACTTAAAGATTGCTGTACACCAGCGGAACCCATCCAACTTGAAGGAGCTGGAGCAGTGTTGCCCTGAAGAATGGGCAAAAATCCCATTGGCTAGATGTGCCAAGCTTATAGAGATACCCCAAGAGACTTGCAGCTGTAATTGCTTTAAAAGGTGGCTCTACAAAGTATTGACTTTGGGGGGGTGAATAGTTATGCACGCTCAAGTTTTCTGTTTTTTAGTCTTATTTCTTGTTTGTTTCACAAAAAAAAATATTTTGCATCTTCAAAGTGGTAGGCATGTTGTGTAAATCAAATGATAGAAACCCCCAAAGAATCAATTTTAATTCCAGGTTGTAAGGCAACAAAATAGGAAAAATGCCAAGGGGGGTGAATACTTTCGCTAGCCACTGTACGTAGGCTCCGCAGTTTTAAGGAACAAATGCAATGCTAGCTGGTGAATATGTAATCTAAAATTATTTTTTTCTAATTGGGAACAAAGCAAGGCATCATTGGAGCTTTAGCTCTACGCCCACACATGAAATCTCAGTGCCTATAATTGAATCTGAAGCTGAGGCAGCAGCATCCAGCAGCAGCAGCAGTCTGCCATAGCCACCTGTTTTGTTCAGTGGAGCTAGGCTGTTCGACTGCCATTGTGTACTTTACTGATCTCTTCTTCCTGAGTATTAGTGTGTGTGGTATGGTGTTGTTCTCTGTCTTTTTTGGGATGGTTCCCAAGCTTTTTGGAAGCATTTTGGCAAGCCCAGGCTGGCCCATTTGTAAACATTGAAATGTTTGTGGCTCAACAGTCTTTTCTGTATGTTAGTCTTTCCTTGTCTTTCTGTACATTTGATTCAGTGAGCGTTACACACATCTCTGCTGAATCGCACAAAGAAGCAGTCCAGTCTATACTGTTGGTAGTCATGGAAACCTGAAGTCTCCTCTTTGGTGAAAGCCATAGTGCCAAAGTTAATAGAGTACAGACACTGATACACCCCTTACCAATAGCGCAAACATTGTAATTACAACAGGTGTTACTGCACAACCATATATCTATGTAGGGGGTAAATCCATTTTAATTCAATCACTATTTGACAGCATCCCTTTTGACTTAAACAGAACTTACCATACATGTTTGCCCATGGAAGAAGTGGTCAGAAAGTTGACCCATTTTGCATACCCCACCATACCATGAGACATGCATCTCTTCATCACTGGAAAAGATAAATGGTTGAGTTTGATATAATTTAAACGCTTACAAACACGGTTGTCAAACTATTGGTAAAGAAATTGGGGGGAATCATACTTTTCTTTACCTTTCTTTACCTTTACCTACGTCAATGATCTAAAAACGCGTAGACTCTACTTTACATCATCTGAGGTTTTTGTGTTGTGCCACCATCAGTTCAGACACATCATGCTCTGGAATACAGGGTGGGTGTCATTTCAATCATAGAAATATATTTAATAGAATGGACCTATCCCTTCAGACCACTGCAATTTAGCTGGTACACCATTGAAATTGAATTTACATTTTTACTTATAATTACTACCAAAATGATGGCCGCCGGTCCACCCACCTTCGAATGTCAACTTAAATGGTCATGTCTATTCTATTATCTATATTTCTATGATTTCAATAGGCTTCCTATGGTCCAGTGTTGCTCAGTTGGTAGAGCATGGCGCTTGCAACGCCAGGGTTGTGGGTTTGATTCCCACGGGGGACCAGTATGAAAATGTATGCACTCACTAACTGTAAGTTGCTCTGGATAAGAGTGTCTGCTAAATGACTAAAATGTAAGCAATTTGGGTAAAAAAAATGGATTTTCACATAGTCAAATGAATTTATTGTGTTAGAGGTTTCATGATGCTTGTATCTAACTGAAGTAGATCCTTTTAAGATTGTTCTATACATCAGTTGGGGTCTCTATAAGCTTGAATATGAGGTCCTAAAACTAGCATGAAAGTGCATCCTTGTAGCTGTGTGGGCTAATATAGTCAAAATGTTTGCCTTGGGGTAAGTTGAGCCAATGGAAAGTGTTTTTATGTGTTTTCTTCCCAGGCGTAATGCAAGGCATTATCGCTGGGATATGAGGTAACAACAGGCCTGGCCTATGTTAAAATAAAAATACAAAGTGTTTGTTTGGTGTTAAGCTTGTGTTAAAGGATGCTTAAATTATTAAAAGACAAAAAAGCGATTGTGTTGAATTGTGTTTGCGAAATAAAGATAGACATGTAAAAACTGTAGTGTTTACATGAATTCTGATTATTTCCAGGGATACACAACATCTTGAAATATATGGAGATATCTTTTGTTAGGAAGAATACTATATTTCCCTTGACGGAGTGATGCTGAATGTAAAAAATGGCTCAATTTACCCCACTCTCCCCTATGGAAGGTTTCATCAAATCAAAAGGGTTGCTGTCAAAAAGTGATTGAATTCAAATTGATTTACCCTTCCTACATTGTTGCTCTCTGTGAGCGCTGTATTGTATTGTGATTGCATAATTGCCAGCATATTATGGTTGAGTCACTGTGTAACATTATTTGGTGATTGTCCCTTTCTTTCTACATGTCATCTCTGGTCTTTGTCAGCAGAGTGCCTTAGCCCTACTGCAGAGACTCTCTCTTTTCATCTATAAGTTCTGGTCCCCAGAGAGGCCTAAAGATAGAAGCACATCCTCTGTTCTGTCCTCAGAGACAGGCCTGAGAGGGAGAGGGAGATGAGGTCTTTGGGAGGAAAGAGGAAGTCAAAGAGCATGAACAGGTAGAGATGGAAAGTGGTTTTAGGCTGGAGCAGGGGAATATGGGAGATGGAGAATCTGCTATACTGTGAGAACAAACTCTAATTCTGTTCAATTAGATAAGCTCCTAATGAATTGGGCTTTGTTTTGTTTTGGATAGTTTTTGTTTGGGAATATGGTAGCTGAACAGACTTGACAAGCACCAAATCACAAATGTAACATCTGATAAACATAATTATTGTGTGCCATTCTGTGTCTGGTAGGGTAGGCATGATAAATCATATTTTTCAGTAGGTTTGTGTTTTGTGTGTGTATATATAAAGACCAAGGGAAAGAGTAAAGGCCGAGAGGGGCTAAGACAACAAGGAGGCTTTCTTCACAGCCGACACAATATCTTGAACGACACAAAAGCTTTAAAATCAAAAATTGTCATAAAGTAAAATACCAAGGTAAATGTCAGTATCTCTATTCCTGGGAATCACCACTGCCTGTGTGTTATGAATGCACTATTGATTCACACCCTCACTGCTTTTATCTCCTCTCTCCAGGTGTCGACTGCTTCCTGAAGAGCAGTGTGTTGGTGTCTCAGGGGGACAGGGATCTGGGAACCAGGAGCTGTAGGAGCTGTAGGAGCTACAGGGCCCATGCTGTCTATCTGCTCCTCTGTTCCCCTGTGAGGCTGTCTTTGTGTCAGGGATCGAGAGGTGGACACACACTTACAGCCAAGAACTGGCTAACAGCGGGACTAAACCACTCTGAAGGGCACTGGAGGGCCACTGGGCAGAAGGTTGGCATCTGGCTGGCAGAGAGCGGGCACTGTGGTGGGCAAGCAACGCAGCATTGAGATTACAGATTAGGAGATTAGAGAGAACAGCAGGTCAGGGCACATTATCCTGACAAAATCTGTACTTCCACCAACACCACACCGCAGAATTCAATTAAACCCTACAGCTCCTGCTACTGACAGGCAGTGGCCCATCCTCACACACACATACACATATACACAAAGAATCTCCACTGTTTGACAGCTACTGAGCTCCCCCATCCCTTCCCTCCTGTCCTGTTTGACGATCAGCACCAGATGGAGTGATGGGACTTTTTTTCAATCCAGTCACTCATTGCCTCACGGTTCCTTGGAGATCATTCATTGGTAAGCCGTTTTAAGGTTGTCATATCTACTTTTCTTAAGACTCTGGGGCAATCCCCTTTGTCATTATGGTCAGAATGCTTTGATTACTTTGGGGGTTTTACTATATTCTGTTTCTAATCTGGCTGAAAACCACTGGAATTTAGACAGACAGAACCTGGACCCAGAGCATTAGGAGGGCTGGTAGATGCTCAGTCTGCCAACACAGGGACACACACCACTCACAACCTAAATAAGAACAAGACTACAGGGCACCAGGCCCTATGTTTCAGGGGAGAAGAACACAAGGTCCTGAGTAGCTCTGCTAGTCTCAGAATCTCTGAAGTGGTTCTACTGACAGAAAAAAAGCTTGAGCGAGACAGGGGCATAGAAGTGAAAAGGAAGGAGAAGAGAGAGCAAGAGAAAGGGAGGTGGGGAGACGTGTTATTTGTTCAGGATGACTAGAGACTCGATGGAGCTTCTTTCATACCAGCCTGCCAGCAGTCTCCACCTTCTTTCACCCTCTTTCTCCCATCTAGCTTGCTAGAGCAAATCACTCAGAAGACTGCTTCAGCACTTCACAGAGGACTCCAAACGCAAGGGGCGGTCTAATCACATGGACGACTGAGATGACACTAATTACTCAGTACCTGACTTTTACCATGGATATCACTGTAGATGGAGACGACTGCTAACCAAGGTTAACACAGCGTGATAGGCTCTGACAGATTCTCAGACTCTAACCGTGTACAATTTGTGCAAGAGTTCGTCAGTTTTCTATGTGCAGACACTGCTGGAGCTCCCATCCAGGACTTGAGCAGTGCTGTGTGTGGAGAGCCGGGACTGGGTGGAAGGTGTGAAGAGCGGCAGCCACGTGTGAAGAGACAGAGAGTGAGGGGAGCAACACACAACTCTGAGAGAAACTGTTTAGTGTGAGACACTGAGAGACGCACTGTGGTGCGGCGGCTCTCCCTCTCTCTGTTTGACAGGCTGGAAGAGTGTTCTCTCTGAGCCAGCGTGAGCCAGCCTGAACACTGAGTGGAGCTGAGGCCAGTAGGGTGGGGACAGTGGCAGGGAGTGGTGCATGGCATTGGGGGGGCCGGGTGCCGTCCGTCACCCAGCACCGGGAGGGGCGCTGGGGTTGGGGCTGGGTGTGGGGCGGACCTGTAGGGGCGAGGGGCCAGAGGTCAGGGAAGCTGAGGCCCTGGTTGACAGGCGGGGCCAACGTGGAGTGGGGGGGTCGGCCGGGGGCTAGCGGCAGTGGAGGAGGGGGCATGCGGTGCTCACTGAGGGTGTGGGTTCTGCTGGGCTCCCTGGGCCTGGTCTTTCTCACCTCCGTCTTCTTCTCCATCTCCCTGAGGGGGGGCGTCAGCCTGCCCTACCTGGACCCACCTGGATGGGAGGAGTCCCGCCGAGTCAAACTAGTGCCCAACTACGCTGGTGCCCACCAGCTAGGCCCTCTAGAGGGCATCCAGCAGGAGAAGACATGTGCCTGCCCCCGCTGTGTGGGGGACCCTGGGGTGTCGGACTGGTTCGATGAGAACTACGACGCGGACATCTCCCCCGTGTGGACACGGGATAACATCCAGTTGCCTTCAGACGTCTACTATTGGTGGGTGGTAAGTGATCCAGTTGAACACCATCTATTTCTACTCCATTTTAACCATCTTCTTTCGTTCTCATGGTCTCCATGGAAAGAATGAGAGCAGCTCTGACAATGATATTAAAAGAAGGAAAGCACTGGGTGAGTCTGTTAAAGAGGACATTGAGTAATGTCTGAAAATTGAAATTAACAAGTCAGACAGAGCTGTAAAAGTTTTTGGAAGTTCTGTTTGAATTACTGTCAGGAAAGCAAGCCTATGTGATTACTTGGCCAAAAAAGGTTGTTATTTCTAACACTAACGTAGAGGAGGGGTGGGTTTGTGTGAGTTCAGAGGTTTAGCCTATTTAGTGTCACGTCCTTGAGTTGCTGGCTTTATATATATCCCACTAGATAATTAGGTGAGATTGTAAACAGAGGAAGACCAGCCAGTGCCAAGCCAGTAAGTGGTGTAAAGTAAACGAGATTAGAGCGAAGAGGAGCTAATTAGGTAGGGAAAGGTGAAGGAGTGCATAGATTAGGATTAATGCATCTCCTGTCAAGAGTCTGCACTTTTGAGTTGGTTAGAATATATTGTTTTAGGAACATATCTCTCATGGAATTGGCTAGTCTTTGAGCAGAGTGCAGGCCCCTTACACTCTCAGAAAAAAGGTTAGAGTACATGTGTGGATAATCTAGTATAATGGTTCACTTTAGTACCCAATATTTTGAATATAAAGGTACAGTGCATTTGTAAAGTATTCAGACCCCTTCACTTTTTCCACATTTTGTTATGTTACAGCCTTATTCTAAAATGTATTAAGTTGTTTTTTCCCCTCATCAATCTACACACAATACCCCATAATGACAAAGCAAAAACAGGTTTTTAGATTTTTTTTCAAATGTATAAAAAAGAAAAACAGAAATATCACATTACATAAGTATTCAAACCCTTTACTCACCTTTGGCAGCTATTACAGCCTTGAGTCTTATTGGGTATGACGCTACAAGCTTGGCACACCTACATTTGGGGAGTTTCTCCCATTCTTCTCTGCAGATCCTCTCAAGCTCTGTCAGGTTGGATGGGGAGCGTCGCTGCACAGCTATTTTCAGGTCTCTCCAGAGATGTTCGATCGGGTTCAAGTCTGGGCTCTGGCTGGGCCACTCAAGGACATTCAGAGACTTGCCCAGAAGCCACTCCTGCGTTTTCTTGGCTGTGTGCTTAGGGTCGTTGTCCTGTTGGAAGGTGAACCTTCGCCCCAGTCTGAGGTCAATTGAATTTACCACAGGTGGACTCCAATCAAGTTGTAAAAACATCTCAAGGATGGTCAATGGAAACAGGATGCACCTGAGCTCAATTTTGAGGGTCTGAATACTTACACTACCGGTCAAAAGGTTTAGATCACCTGCTCATTCAAGGGTTTTTCTTTATTTTTACTATTTTCTACGTTGTAGAATAATAGTGAAGACATCAAAACTATGAAATAACACATATGGAATCATGTAGTAACCAAAAAAGTGTTAAACAAATATATATTTTATATTTGAGATTCTTCAAATAGCCACCCTTTGCACACTCTTGGCATTCTCTCAACCAGCTTCATGAGGCAGTCACCTGGAATGCATTTCAATTAACAGGTGTTCCTTCTTAAAAGTTCATTTGTGGAATTTCTTTCCTTCTTAATGCGTTTGAGCCAATCAGTTGTGTTAAACCCCTACAACTTATCCAGAACGCTGCAGCCCGTCTGGTGTTCGACCATCCCAAGTTCTCTCATGTCACCCCGCTCCTCCGCACACTCCACTGGCTTCCAGTTGAGGCTCGCATCTACGAGTTGGTGCTTGCCTACGGAGCTGTGAGGGGAACGGCACCTCCTTACCTTCAGGCTCTGATCAGACCCTACACCCAAACGAGGGCACTAGGTTCATCCACCGCCTGCTAGCTCCCCTACCTCTACGGAAGCACAGTTCCCGCTCAGCCCAGTCAAAGCTATTCGCTGCTCTGGCACCCCAATGGTGGAACAAGCTCCCCCACGACGCCAGGACAGCGGAGTCACTGACCACCTTCCGGAGACACTTGAAACCCTACCTCTTTAAGGAATACCTGGAATAGTATAAAGTAATCCCCCCACTGGCTATCATAAATTGAATGCACCAATTTGTAAGTCGTAAATGTGTTGTGACAAGGAAGGGGGGGTATACAGAAGATAGCCCTATTTGGTAAAAGACCAAGTCCATATTATGGCAAGAACAGCTGAAATAAGCAAAGAGAAACGACAGTCCATCATTACTTTAAGACATGAAGATCAGTCAATACGGAAAATTTCAAGAACTTTGAACGTTTCTTCAAGTGCAGTCGCAAAAACCATCAAGCGCTATGATGAAACTGGCTCTCATGAGGACCACCACAGGAATGGAAAACCCAGAGTTACCTCTGCTGCAGAGGATAAGTTCATTAGAGTTACCAGCCTCAGAAATTGCAGCCCAAATAAATGCTTCACTGAGTTCAAGTAACAGACACATCTCAACATCAACTGTTCAGAGGAGACTGTGTGAATCAGGCCTTCATGGTCAAATTGCTGCAAAAAATCCACTACTAAAGGACACCAATAATAAGAAGAGACTTGCTTGGGACAAGAAACACAAGCAATGGACATTAGACTGGTGGAAATGTGTCCTTTGGTCTGGAGTCCAAATTTGAGATTTTTGGTTCCAACCACTGTGTCTTTGTGAGACGCGATGTGGGTGAACGGATGATCTCCGCATGTATATTTCCAACCGTAAAGCATGGAGGAGGAGGTGTTATGGGGTGGGGGTGCTTTGCTGGTGACACTGTCTGTGATTTATTTAGAATTCAAGGCACACTTAACCAGCATGGCTACCACAGCATTCTGCAGCGATACGCCATCCCAACAAGTGCTCAGCATATGTGGGAACTCCTTCAAGACTGTTGGAAAAGCATTCCAGGTGAAGCTGGTTGAGAGAATGCCAAGAGTGTGCAAAGGCAAAGGGTGGCTATTTGAAGAATCTCAAATATAAAATATATTTTGATTTGTTTAGCACTTTTTTGGTTACTACATGATTCCATATGTGTTATTAAATAGTTTTGATGTCTTCACTATTATTCTACAATGTAGAAAATAGTAAAAATAAAGACAAACCTTTGAATGAATAGCTGTTCTAAAACTATTGACCAGTTATGTATGTAAATAAGGTATTTCTGTTTTTTATTTTGAATACATTTGTAAACCTTTCTAAAAACCTGTTTTCACTTTGTCAATATTTACATTTTACATTTTAGTCATTTAGCAGACGCTCTTACCCAGAGCGACTTACAGTTAGTGAGTGCATTTTTATTTTTATTTTCATACTGGCCCCCCGTGGGAATCGAACCCACAACCGTGGCGTTGCAAGCGCCATGCTCTACCAACTGAGCTATACAGGGCCATTATGGGGTATTGTGTGTTGATTGATGAGGATTTTTATTTATTTTATCCATTTTAGAATAAGGCTGTAATGTAACAAAATGTGGAAAAAGGGAAGGGGTCAGAATACTTTCCGAATGCACTGTACAATCTTCACACACTCTCAAAAACCTTGACCATCTTTGTCATATTTCCCAACATGCTCTATTGCAGGTACATTTTTTAAATTTATTTTTTCAATGTGTTCTTTGCATGCACATTGATTGATTGATCTTAAGCTACACAAAGGTAAATAACATACGTTTTTCTAAACTAATCCAATCTCTTAGTGGTTGGATGAATTGCACCTGTTATTGACATGGTTGTTCCTGTTTAGATGATTTGGTAGTCATACATTTTCTATACCTGGGCAGTCATTCAAAATGCAGGCTGCGGGTGATTTAAAAGTTCACATTTTGGGATATCTGAACTCTGCCTAGGTATAGAAAATGTATGACTACCTAAATCTGGATTCCAATAGTAATTTCATATCACTTTGCAAGCCATCATAATGTGACTTGCTCGATGTGGCCTGCTAACCATGAGTTTCAGACCACTGTGTTCGGGGTTAAACTAGGCTGTCAAAGGATGGCCTTAAGATATATTGTCATCAAGAATTTAATTTCAATTATAAAATATTCACTTAGGCACTCACTTGAAGGCTACAGGACTGAAAGCCATTGAATGCAACAACCATGTCTCTGTCACTAGCAAACACAGTCATGGGTGGTACTGGTAACTCTGAAATTCACTTGAAAGGTACCCTGGGAAATATGTAAATAAGGCTTTACACCCTACAGTGTTAAAACAACACCCCAAAACCTTTTTAGAGGATCATTTTTCCCTCTTTAAAGGAACAAACTGCTTTGTCACTGTGGTGGTCCCCTAAAAGGGCAAATGTGTACCTTTTCCAAAAGTACAGGTACAAAAGCATACCATCTTGTCCCCTAAGGTACAATATCGGCTCTTTTAAGGTACGAACTGCAAGGGTACAATTATGTACCTATAACTAAAGGTACAAAGGAAGTACCTTACATGGTACCACTACAGTGACAAGCATTTGTATCCCTTTAAGAACAAATCTAAACCTTTATTTTTGAGTGTATAAGGTATATTTACACTGAGTGTACAAAACATTAACAAACATCTGCTCTTTCTATGGCATAGACTGACCAGGTGTAGCCAGGTGAAAGCTATGATCCCTTATTGATGTCACTTGTTAAATCCACTTCAATCAGTGTAGGTGAAGGGGAGAAGAGGTTAAAGAAGGATTTTTAAGCAAGTGCAACTC